>NW_028327177.1:49661569-49964600 GCF_987537825.1 Furipterus horrens
AGAAAAAAAATTTTAGTGGGGGAAAAATGAAAATATGAAGAATGGAAATGCCAGGTCAGTGAATATTAGAAGGACAAGGATTTTCCTTCACACTGTATATTTTTCTCCCTATCTGACCCCTCCAGAGTTTGGCATTCTTAGGAAGTAAGTAATGACATAAGTTTCTTGCATAAAACTAATAAGACCAGTTGTTAATAGAGGTTTTTTTTGACCAAGTCTTTGACTGGAATGTCATGCCTAAAGGAGACATGCTTGGGCTCTGGTTGTTACCAAAAAGCCCTGAGGAACTGGGAGTGACTTTCGAAGGTAATAAAAGCCCACGAGATAAAAGACCTGGTACCATGGTTGGTTGTGCGGTCCACAGCAATCTTTCCATGGAAGGAATGAAGGTTGTTTTCCTGAAAAATGGCTAGAAGGGACCATAAGGCACAACGGAAAACCATAAGGACTTGGAAAAGACAGCCGTATACAGGCAAGGCTGAATGCCAGGTATGTGGCTCAGCCTCTGTGCCCTCAAGGGCAGACTGAAGGTCACCCTAAATATTCCTTGCATAAGTTCCAACAAAGAAGAACTAAAGATCATAAGTGACCATTTGCTGCTCCTGTTGTGTTTATGCAAATGAACAGGATAAATTAAAAATGGACTTAATGCAGTCCCTTTAATGACAAGGAGGGTAATCTTAGGGAGAAAAATCATTATTCAAGGAAAATCACAATGATCAGTGGCAGACTATAAAGTAGTGCAGCTAATTGTCTTTAAAGATTCTTTTCATTTAAAATACGTTTTCACTTGAAAGTTAAACTATGTGGTATCATCAAAGATATTTAATTTACAGGCAAGAAGAATGTCAAATGCCTTGCAACTTGATGTCTTTCCAATAAGACAGTCTTTCAGGTTTAGAGACTTGTTTGTGGGTTATGTTACAGAAATTAACATGTGTATTTTGTTTTCAAAGGGCATAAGCCTATGATCTCATTACCTGAGTGATTGTCTGTACCTATAAGCCTCACTTAATCCTGTCTGCAGCGCTGCCTCCTGAGACTCAATGGTTTGGCTGAACTAAGTGACTGGGTTGGTGAAGCATTGAGTGGTCTGTGGGATTTACTTTAAAATTGGTTTCTCTTTTATATCCTAATGACTTGGACAGAAAGAGCCCAGAGGTCTGAGGGAGAGGAAACCTAAAATATTTTCCTCAGCCCAAACTAAGTATAATGGGTAAAAGGGTTTTGGACAGGTGAGATGGGCCTGTGACAGCTTCCTCCAAAGAAGCCCTTTTTTTTCCCCTAATGTGGGACATTGAAAAATTAATCCCTGCCTTTTGTCATCTAGTAGTTATGGAGTGAATGATGTCTTTTAACCCTTTTGCCAAATCTGTTGCCCTCAGAATAGAACAAGGATGCCAGCCTGTTAAACCAAGCACGTTGTTTTCCGGGGACAGCCAACTGACCTGGAGTCTGCACTATCCTTCCCCATGTGGGAAGGCCCCCCTCCCCTCCACACCACCCCCCCTCTTATTAGGGATTTCTGGACCCAAGGGTATGTAGGACGACGACCATGTCCAGCTTGAAGCAGCTAGAGGAGCTTGAGACCTTCGCCCATTGTCCTTTATAAGATTATAAAGAGTCTTAATATCTGAGGGAGGGATTGTTATTTTTTATTGTTAAAATAATTAGTCATTTATTTATTAAAAAAAGAAGAATATATGAAAGGGTGAAGCGGGAGAGCTTGTATGTACAATCCATGGGCATGGATTTTGGGGGGGGGGGTGATTGCTGAAGGAGGGGGGGTGCTGGGTGGAGGGTAGCAAAGGGGAAAAATTGGAACTATTGTAAGAATATAATCTATAAAATATACTTAAAAATGTAGAACTGATTCAAACAGTCTACTTATGAATCATGAAGATAAGGAAATAGTTGATATACTTCAGATTACTTTAAAACAAATACATTTTTTTAATTAAAAAATCTAAAATCTTGTCATGGGTTGAAAATTGTTCAGTTTTGGAAGAGGTCTCTAATATCCTAGAGATCCAGGCAGTTCTTACCAGGAAAGGTTAATGCTTCATTGTCTTCTTCAAGCTGAGTGTAACATATTCCAACTCTTTAAACAAGTATAGCCCCGGATACAGTGTCTGTGTAAGGAGTTTAAATTCCATTTCTAGCATACTAGATCAGTGACAGTGTACCCTAGAACGAGCTTTTAATTTGAAAGCAAATCTGGCTTTGACAACGGCCTTTTAATTGATATAATGCATAGTTTTTTTAAGTATACTTTATTGATTATGTTGTTAAAATAGTTCCAATTTTACCTCCTTTGCTTCCCTCCACCCAGTACCCTCCTTCTCCCACCAACCCCACCCCCCTTAGTTCATTTCCATGGGTCGTGCATATAAGTCCCTTGGCTTCACCCTTTCATATTTTATTCTTTTTTTAAATTAATTATTTTTTATAACGATAAAAATAACAATTCCCACCTCACAGACTTAAGACTCTTTATAATCTTATAAAGGACAATTGGTGAAGGTCTCAAGCTCCTCTAGCTGCTTCAAGCTGGACATGGTCGTCATCCTACCTACCCTTGGGTCCAGAAATCCCTAATAAGAGTGGAAGTGTGGAGAGGAGGGTGGCATTCCCATATGGGGAAGGATCGTGCAGACTCCAGGTCAGTTGGCTGTCCCCGGACAACAGCGTGCTTGGTTTAACAGGCTGGCATCCTTGTATTCTGAGAGCAACAGATTTGGCAAAGGGGTTAAAAGACATCATTCATTCCATAACTACTAGATGACAAAAGGCAGGGATTAATTTTTCAATGTCCCACATTAGGGGAAAAAAAAGGGCTTCTTTGGAGGAAGCTGTCACAGGCCCATCTCACCTGTCCAAAACCCTTTTGCCCACTATACTTAGTTTGGGCTGAGGGGAATATTTTAGGTTCCCTCCCTCTAAGACCTCTGGGCTCTTTCTGTCCAAGCCATTAGGATAGAAAAGAGAAACCAGTTTTAAAGTGAAGGCCACACACCACCACATGCTTCACCAACCCAGCCACTTAATTCAGCCAAACTGTTGATTCTCAGCGATGAAGAGAGGATTAATGAGGCCTATACATACAATCACTTAGATATGAGATCATAGACTTATGCCCTATGAAAACAGAACACACATTAATTTATGCAACATAACCAGTCTCTAAATCTGCAAGTCTATCTTATTGGAATTACATTTAGTTGCAAGGCATTTGACACGCTTCTTGCCTGTAAATTAAGCATCTTTGATGATGTCACAGACCTAGTTAAACTTTCAAATGAAAACAAACTTTCAATGAAAATAAATTTTAAGGACAGTTAGCTGCACTACTTTATAGTCTACCACTGAGCATTGTGATTTTCCTTAAATCGTATTTCTCCCTTAAGATTACCCTCTTTGTCATTAAAAGGACCACATTAAGTCCCGTTTTTATTTATCCTGTTTGTTTGCATAAACACAAGAGAAGCAAATGATCACACATGATCTTTACGTCTGCTTTGCTGGAACTTACACAAGGAACCTTTAGGGTGACTTTCTGTCTGCCCTTCCGGGCATATGAGCTGAGCCACATACCTGCTATTTAGCCTTGCCTGTAAACAGCTGTCTTTTCCAAGTCCTTTGGGTTTTCCATTGTGCCTTAAGGACCCTTCTAGCCATCTCTCAGGAAAGCACCCTTCGTTCCTCCTCTGGAAAGATTGCTATGGACTGCACAACAAACCAGAGTACCAGGCCTTTTTTCTCTTGGACTTTTATTACCTTCAAAAGTCAATCCCAGTTCCTCAAGGCATTTTGGTAAACACCAGAGCCCAGATATGTCTCCTTTAGGCATGACATTCCAGTCAAAGTCATGGTCAACAAAACCTCTATTAACAATTGGTCTTATTAGTTTTATGCAAAGAACCTTATGTTATTACTTACCTCTTCAGAATGCCAAATTCTGGAGGGATCCAGGTAGAAAAAATATATACAGTGTGAAGTAAAACCCTTGTCCTTCTAATATTCACTAAAATTGAATTTCCATACTTTACATTTTCTTTTGTTCACTTTCTTACATGTGAGGTTATTTTTGGGGGGGAGGGGGGTTTGCTAACTCATTTTAAAACTTATTTTGCTTTCATTTTTTCTTCCCTCACTAAAAATTTTTGTTTTTCTATTACATGTGTCCTACTTTTTCACCTATTGCTTCCCCATATCCTGCCCACACCTTCTGCCACAGTAAGTTCCCACACAGTTGTCCATGTCCATCAGTCATTTATACACTTTGACTAAATCCTTCCCCTTCTAACCTCCTTCTCTCCCTCCTCCTCCCCTCTTGTCACTGTTGGTCGACTTTTTCTTTACATACCTGTTGTTCAATTTTGCTCGTTTGTTTGTGTTGTTCATTAGTCTACTGTATTAGGTGATATCATAAGTTATTTTTCTTTCATTACCTGTTTTATTTCACTAAGCACAATTCTCTCTAGTTCCATCCATGTTGTTGCAAACAGTAAAAGCTCCTTCTTAATTTCTGCTACATAGTACTCAATTGTGCAAATGTACCACAATTTTTTTATCCACTCTACTACAGATGGGCACTTGGGCTGGTTCCAGCACTTGGCTATTATAAATAGTGCTGCTATGAACATAGGGGTGCATAGGTTCTTTTGAACTGGTGTTTCAAGATTCTTCAGATATAATCCTAGCAATGGAATTGCTGGTTCAAAAGGCAGTTCCATTTTTAGTTTTTTGAGGAAATTCCACACTGTTTTCCATAGTGGCTGCACCAGTCTGCATTCCCACCAGAAGTGCACCAGGGATCCCTTTACTCCATATCCTCACCAGCACAAGTTGTTTGTTGATTTGTTGATGATGGCAATTCTGACTGGTGTGAGGTGGTATCTCATCGTGGTTATTTGTATCTCTCTTATGGCTACTGATGTTGAGCATTCTTTCATATGTCTATGGACTCTCTGTATGTCCTCTTAGGAGAAGTGTTTGTTCATGTCCTTTGCCCATTTTTTAATTGACTTGTCTGTCTTCTTCGTGTTGTCATAAAACTTCTTTATATATTTTGGAGATCAATCCCTTGTCTGAAATATCATTGGCAAATATATATTCCCATATGGTTTGTTCCCTGTTCATCTTGCTGATGTTTTCTTCTGTTGAGCAGAAACTCTTTAGTTTGATGTAGTTCCAGTTTTTTATTCTTTCCTTTATTTCCCTTACCTAAGAAGATATATCAGTGAAAATGTTGCTACTTGGGATATCTGAAATTTTCCTGCCTATGTTTTCCTCTAGGACTTTTATAGTGCCACGGCTTACATTCAAGTCTTTGATCAATCTTGAGTTTATTCTGGTGTATGATGTAAGTTGGTGGTCTCATTTCATTTTTTTGCATGTCCCTATCGAGTTCTGCCAGCACCATTTGTTGAAGAAGCTCTTCTCAGTCCATTTTATGTTCATTCCCCCTTTTGTAAAATATTAGTTTACCATAAAGACCTGGGTTTATTTCTGGGCTCTCTATTCTGTTCCATTGATACATATGTCTAATCTTATGCCTGTATCAGATTGTTTTGATTACCGTGGCATTGTAGTATAGTTTGGTATCAGGTATGGTGATTCCTCCTACTGTGTTCTTCTTCCCCAAGATTGCTGTAGCTATTCAAAGTTTTCTTTTTTTTTTGGTTCTACATAAATTTTTGAAGTATTTGTTCTAGGTCTGTGAAATATGCCGTTGGTATTTTAATAGGGATTGCATTGAATCTAAATTTCTTTGGGTAGTATAGACATTTTAATGATGTGGATTCTTCCCATCCATGAACATGGTATATGCTTCCATTTATTTGTATCTTCCTTAATTCCTTTCTTCAGTGTTATGTAGTTTTCTGAGTCCATTGCTTTTACCCTTTTGGTAACGTTTATTCCTAGGTACTTTATTTTACTTATTCCTATAGTAAATGGGATTTTTTTCTAGTTTCTATCTCTGATATTTTATTGTTGGTGTACAGAAATGCCTCCAATTCCTGAATATTGATTTTGTACCCTGCTGTTTTGCCAAATTCGCTTATTAGGTCAAATAGTTTTTTCACAGGGCCTATAGGGTTTTCTATGTACACTATCATGTCATCTGCAAATAATGACAGTTTTACTTCCTCTTTTCCAATTTGGATGCCTTTTATTTCTCTTTCTTATCTGCTTGCTGTGGCTAGAACTTCCAGCACTATGTTCAATATGAGTGGGAAGAGTGGACATCCTTGCCTTGTTCCTGACCTCAGGAGGAATGTTTTCAGTTTTTACCCATTGAGTGTGATATTGGCTTCAGGTTTCTCATATACTGCCTTTATTATGTTGAGGTATGCTTCCTCTATTCCCATTTTTCTGAGTGTTTTTATGATAAATGGATGTTGTACTTTATCAAATGCTCTTTCAGCATCTATGGATATGATCATGCCTTTTTTGTGTTTCATTGTTTATGTTATGTATTGTATTTATTGATTTGCGATTATTAAACTATCCTTGCATCCTTGGGATAAATCCTACTTGATCGTGGTGTATGATCTTTCTAATGTGTTGCTGGATTCGGTTTGCCAACATTTTTTTGAAGATTTTAGCATCTATGATCACCAGTGATATTGGTTTCTAGTTTTCTTTCTTTGTTGTGTCTTGACCTCTTTTTAGAAATAGGGTAATAAAGGCTTCATAAAAAGTATTTGGAGTCTTCCCTCTTGGATATTTTGGAGTAGTTTGAGAAGGGTAGGCATTAGTTCTTTCCTTTTTTTGTAAAATTTGTCTGTGAAGCCATCTGGTCCAGGGCTTTTGTGTGCCAGGAGTTTTTTAATTACTCTTTCAATTTCATTAATTGTTATTGGTCTCTTCAGGCTTCCTGCTTATTTTTATTCAGTTTTGGAACGTCATATGTTTTTATAAATTTGTCTATTTCATCTAGGTTGTAAAATGTCTTGTGATATGGTTGTTCATAGTAATTTCTCACAATCCTTTGTATTTCTGTTGTATCAATTGTGATTTCTCCTCTTTCATTTCTTATTTTATTTATTTCACCTCTCTTTTTTTCTTGATGAACCTGGTTAGAGGGTTTTCAAGTTTGCTTATCTTTTCAGTGAACCAGCTCCTGGTTTTATTGATCCCTTGAATCGTTTGTTTAGTCTCTATGTCATTTAATTCTGCTCTGATCTTGATGATTTCCTTCCTGCTACTCGCTCTGGACTTTGTTTGTTGTTGTCCCTCTATTTCTTGTAGCTGAAGGGTTAGACTTTATTTGAGATTCTTCTATCCCTTTGAGGTAGTCCTGTATTGCTATGAACTTTTCACTCAGTACTGCTTTTGCTGTATCCCATAGGCTTTGGGCTATTGTGTGTTCATTATCATTTGTTTCCAAAAAATTTTCATTTTCTTCCTTGATGTCATTATTAACTCCTTCATTATTTAAGAGCATGTTATTCATTCTCCATGAGTTTCAATATTTTTTGTTTTTTCCTTTATGTTGATTTCCAGTTTCAGAACATTATGATCTGAGAAGATGCTTGATATAATTTCAATTTTCTTGAATTTGTTGAGGCTTGTTTTGTGTCCTACCATGTGGCCTATCTTTGAAAATGTTCCATGTGCAGTTGAAAATAATGTATATTTTCTCCTTTGGGGTTAAAAGTTCTATAGATATCAACTAAGTCCATTTGATCTAGAGTGTTGTTCAATGCCTCAGTATCTTGGTGTTTCTTTGCTTCAAGGACCTGTCTATTGTTGACAATGGGGTATTAAATTCCCCTACTATGAGTGCATTGGTGTCTATATCCTTCCTGAAATCTTTCAAAATTTTCCTTACATATTTGGATACTTCTATGTTGGGTGTATATATGTTTACAAGGGTTATATCTTCTTGATGAATTTTTCCCTTCAATATTATGAAATGTCTTTCTTTGTCTCTTTTTATGGTCTTTGCTGTAAAATCTGTTTTGTCTGATATAAGTATTGCACCCCAGCTTTTTTCATGTCCATTTGCTTGAAATATTTTTTTCCATCCCTTCACTTTCAGTCTGTGTAGATATTTGTTCTAAGGTGGGTCTCTTGTAGACAGCATATATATGGGTTATTCTTTCTAATCCATTCAGCCACCCTATGTCATTTGATTGTTGCATTTAATCCATTTAGATTTAAGGTTAATATCGATAGGTACTTATTCATTGTCGTTTTCCCCGTTTGTACTTGTGTTCCTTTTTGTCTCTCTCTGTTTCTTCATCTTCTTAAATCAGACCCTTTAGCATCTCTTGCAGTGCTGGTTCAATGGAGATGTGTTCTTTTAGCCTCCTTTTGTCTGGGAAACTCCTTATATCACCTTCCATTTTGAATGAGAATCTTGTTGAATAGAGTATTCTTGGTTGTAGGTCTTTGTTTTACATTGCTTGGAATATTTTTTGCCATTTCCTTCTGGCTTGTAGTGTTTCTGTTGAGAAGTCTGATCATAGACTTATTGGAACGCCCTTGTATGTTATTAGCTGTTTCTCTCTTGTTCCTTTTTAGATTCTCTCTGTCTTTCAACGTTGCCATTTTAATTTTGAGGTGTCTTGAAGTGGCCTACTTGGGTTCACCTTCATTGGGACCCTCTGTGCTTCCTGGACTTGCATAGTATTTTTCTTATCAAGTTAGGGAAGGTTCCTGTCATTAGTTTTTCAATCAGGTTTTCTATCCCTTGTTCCTTTTCTTCTCTTTCTGGTATACCTATGATATGGATATTAGTACGTTTCATTTTGGCCTGCAGCTCTCCCAAAACTTCTTCATTCTTTCTCAGTCTTTTTTCTTTTGTTGCTCTGTTTAAACTTTTTTCTACGTTTTCCTCCAACTCGCTGATCCGATCTTCTGCTACCTCTAGCCTGCTTTGAATTCCTTCTGTGTTCTTCAATTCAGAAATTGTATTCTTCATTTCCTCCTGTCTCTTATTGATAGCTTCTATGTCATTTTTCATGCTGGTGTAATTCTCAGTAAGTTCCTTGTAGTTTCTATGGATTTCTTTGTAGTTTTCTTTGAGCTCGCTGAGCTCATTAAGCTTCCCTATAATCCATGTTTTTAATTCCATATCTGATAGTTTGCTTTTCTCTATTTCATTTAGCACTCTTTCTCGGTATTCCTCCTTTCCTTTCGATGGGGGGCTGTTTCTCTGTCTCCTCATTTTTGTGACTCTCCTTGTTTCTTGCTGCTTCTTAGATTGATCTGCAATTCCTGGATTTGCCCCTGGTGACATCAGATCGTGCACCAGTCTGGGCCTAGGCAGCCTGTTGGAGACTACCAGAGGCCTACTGCCTTTGTTTGTCTCCTTTAGTTATTGATCTACTCAATCTGTGATCAGCCATCATTTTAAGCACTGAGGGTAGGGCAGATTAATTCCTGCAGGTGGGACTTTTGCTTCCCCTCAGGCTGATGCCACTTGAAGGGGAATGGTCTGCCTGCAGTATGGGGAATGAGTTGGCACTGGGACCCGGTCAGCTGCTCCCTTAGATCTCTCCTCAAAGCCACTGCCCCAAATGCTCTCCAGGTGTCTCTAGTCCTCTCTGCCCTCCCTCTGGTTGAGCCCAGGTTAAGTGGGTGCCAAAATATTTTCACACATGATCTGCTTAAGAGCTCTTTGTCTCCAGCTGTTTCTTTCAGGTCAGCAAAAAGCCCTGTGGCTTTTCACTTTTCACAGCTGGGTCATATTTTACTTTTCGCTCTGTTGCTGTAGGCTGGGTAGCCCAGCTGGGGGTTTAGACTCTGTTGTTCTTGGGGGAAACCCCCAGCTGCTGAGCTGTTTCTCAGTCCCTTCGGCTGCCACCATGGGAGCCCAGCTAGCCTTTTCACATCTCTGCACTTCCTACCAGTCACATTGTGATGAAGCAGCCTTTTTTGTCTCTTCGTGGTTATAAGACTTCTCTCCAGCTAGTGTTCAATTGGTTATTCCAGATGATTTCTCCACAATTAAGTTTTAAGTCCATATTGGTCTTGGGAGGAGGTTAGTGTAGCTTCCACTTACTCCTCTGCCATCTTGAACCCACCCATAGTTCTTTTTAAGCCCGTGAAGCATTGTTTCCAGTTGCTAATCATAGCACTCCAGCTGTGCATATCTTACTACATAAACTATAGATAGCAATTTTGACTTCTCAATCTATATGGTATATGCCTTAGAATTTGTGATATGTTAACATTTTTACCATCAGCTTTAAATACTTAAGATATGTGTTTGTCAAATGATTTCATTGGATTATAACTAAAATTCAAAAATGACACAAGTTGCATTATACAAATAAGCTTAAAATTCTGTCTTCACTTATAAATAATACCAGTTCCTGGGGATTAGATCCTAACATTAACAAACCTGAAAAACCCTTTGCAAATTTCCCTTTGACTTACATAGAATGAGGAATGCTGTAACAGTGGCCTTAGAAAAATACAGACTTTCTTGTTCTTATACTCTGGGGACTGGACAAAATAATTTATAACAAGGTCAGGATCAGAATTTTAGACCTACAAAATCCTCTGGATATTATTTTTTTGACCAATCATATCACACAGATTAAGAAGAAAAAAAAAAAGAAGAACCTAAAGAAGGAAACCAAAAGAAGACCTAAACGGCATGGGAGCCTAAAAGCTGCGTTACTTCATCTACCATGTTGTTACATATTAAGTCAGAGCAGTAAAGTGACCTATCTGGGGTCTAAATTACAGAGCTGCTAATTGATCTCTCCTGACTCCTCAATTACCTAGTTCCCCATAGGACAGCTGCCTCTTTAAATAAGATCCATTGTTGATATTCTAACTATGATACTTTCCCTTCATCTTAGGGTTAGGAAAGACCACCTCTTGCCTCTAGGGAATATCTGGACTGATTTGTCTCCATTTTAACCCTTCGTTAACCTCCTTTGCTATCAGTAATCTGTACCAGTTCTATTCATATACTAGACATGGAATTAATGTTTTATGGTGATGGTTATAGTGGGAGCTACAATACAAACTTTCTTTGAGTAGACAAACACAAGTACCCAAAATACCAAAAGTTACTCTGTACATTAAGTATATTCTCAGGCAATCAACAGTAGGTTTGAATTAAGGAAAAAGTATCTATCCCAAAGCTTTCCCAATCTGGCATTTCTATCAGCAAGATCAGGAATGTCAAATTGGGCTTTTAAATACATCTCTCTCAGAGAATAACTGGTACTTTGTAAAATTTGGTCCCACTTCCCTAATGCTAGCCATCTAAAAAAGAGCTGTGTGATTTATTGTATCCTTTCTAGATAACATTGCATATTTTCTAATTCACTGTACCATTAGAAACTCAAGAAGCAACTGAGCACCAAGTTCAGTTACACTCTCATGACAAAAAATGAATAATATGTGGGCTTCATTTACAGATCAGCAAATATTCATTAGGCATGCATCCCTACACATGTATGTTCCCCATCCACAAGAATAATGTGTTGAGGTCTTGCCATGGTCCTCCTTTATGGCCAGCCTTGCCAACAGTTACCAAGACACAGTTATTCAGCTGGAAAGAAGTCACTTAGCATGGTCGTCAGAATGATGCAATGCCATTCAAAAGAATATTCCCTGTGAATTACTGGATGCGTTTCTCCCTGAAATCCATCTACATGCTACAACTATTTTATGAGATAACACCTGGTAAGAAATTTCTCATGACTAGCACCACACTGAACATTATATTTGATAATTCCTTGTTTTGGTTCCATGGACCTAGTTAGTGTGCAAGACAAATTCTAAAGCAAGTCAGAGAAATGTGCTAGTCTGATTAGCTAGCAAATCCATATAAAGGGATTCATTCTATTTATTTGCTACTCAGTGACTGGTGCAATTTAAATTCACAGATATACTGTTCATTCAAACTGTAAAATATGAAACCCTTCCAGTAGCAAGTTGTATACTTGGGTATTCAAACATTAAGGAATTTTCCATAAGTGACTGAGCAAATACCTTCAAAACTATTGACCCAAGGATTGGTGAACACTGTTCACAAATGATACTAGTATCAAAAATGAAAGTAGTATAAAGACTACTTTCAGCTGCTCTGTGGAGGTAGTCTGCAATCTGTTGTGAAGCAAAGTGTATTGTTCAAGTGAATGAAAAAAATTATAACCTTTGTACTTATTATTGCAAAGATACTCAAAATACATTACATAGATTTATACATATATTCTAGCTCATACAGAAATCCAGGTTAGTTTTCAGAGGACTGTCTGACTGCATGTGGATTTATACCTTAGCTAAGTCAGAGACTTAAATACCAAGCCCAGCACTCAAGGATATTGCACAGATTTTGGATACTCCACTGAAGATACTGAGTTCACAAACCAATGAACAGAATTCAAAATGACACAACTCCAGTATTTCGAGCAAACTGTTACTTCTTCATCCCTGAAAAAGCAAAGATGAGTCAACTATGTTTGTAGCAGCATGTAATTATGGGACCTATCAAAATCTTAGGGCTGGAAGATGATCTTGTTCAACCCTCTATATGATATTAAGGTTTCTTCTCCTGCAACTCTGTCTACGATTCTCCAAACAATACTTAGACACTTCAGTGATAGGGAACTTACTGCCTCTAGGGAATCTTAATTGACCTTGAGTTCCCTTTGACCACTTAAAAAATGTATCCTTACATTAATTCAAAAATCTTCCCATAGGTCCTATCCATTATGTCCCAGAGCCTCCATAAAAGCCCATTGTCTTTCCCACACTACAATCTTTCTCTACTTTCTAGAGAGCTCCCTAGTTTTTAGGCTCCTCTTTTACCTAATCATCTTCAGTCTCATCAACCACATTTCATTTTGCTTTTTTCCCTCCCACCACAATATTGAATTCTAGCTTAGAATCTGAGCAGAACTGTGTGGCATAAAAAGGAAAATATTTAAACTTCTGTCTCATTTTTCACATATGCAAAATAAAAGTACTACTCGAAGATTATTTTGAGGAACAAGTAAGAAAAAAGACATGGAAGTCCACTTAAAATTGAAAAGTGGTACAAAAATATAAGGAATAAATTTCCAAAGACCAGGAAACCTAAATTTCAATAAGGTAAAGACAATAGTATCCGTAATAAATCTTTAAAAATGTAGCATAAAGTAAACATTTGCCAAGAATTTACCTTAGTATAAATACAATTTTAAAAATTCAACCAATCAATTTTTCTTGGGGGTGGGGGGACTTTTCCACCGTGTTGGACCTATTATATACCCCAAATATTTCTAAACTCAATCCCTTTAAATCAATAACTTTTCATGAATTAAAGAGATATGACTAAGTTAGAGGACCTCATGACATATCCTCTGAAATTTTCAACTTCTTGCCACTCCTTTGAGTAAAACGTCTTAACACTTTATAACAATCCTTCCCCTTAAAATCCTTCAATTGAATGGTTTTTCAATGCCTTCAGAATAAAATCTAAAAGCCTTTCATTGTCCAGCTCAAATGATTATCCAACGAATCTCTAGCTCTTATCTCTCATTCACTCTCTATTCAAAACACACACTTAACCTGCCTTGTTCTTTTTTGCCCCTCCACCTTTACAATAGTTACGTCCAAGCCTTTATAGCCAGTGCCCATCTTCATTCAGATAGCAGATATCCTCACCATTCAAACCTTTGCTCAAACATCTGCTGCTCTGGAGTCTCACCTGAACCGCTCAGGTGGTTTGAGTTTCCTGTCTGTTGTAGTGCTTATTTCTTTGTATTGAAATTGTTTGCTTACTTTGTTTTACTCATCAAACAGTAGATTCCTTGAAAGAAGATGTGTATTTATTCATCTTAGGATAAGTAGTAACTAGCACAGCATCTTGCATAGACTTGGTGTTCAATATATGGTGATTGAATGCATTAATTACCATGCAGTAGAGGGAACAAAAACATACAGAAAATTGCCATTCAATAAACTCAGAAAAAGGCACCAATATTCCCTGACCTAAATCTGAATTCAGAATCAATAAAGCCCATTTTCAATAGTCAAAGAGGTAATCTACATGTTCTCTATTTTCCTACCCATTCCTTTTCTCTAGAACCTCTTCATCATTTGCAAAGCACTTTCCAATTCTTCACATGCATCATACCATTTAATCACTAATGTCTCTACAATATCATGTTACTCAGCTGGGATTTAATATAACAACTTCAGTATGTCCAAATGGCATAGTAAGAGCACTGGATTTAGAGTTGGGCAACCTGAACTCAGGTCCCTGTTCTGCCATTCAACTACTGGTGTGTTATTAGAAAGATCTTCTAACTTGTCTAGACTGCAGCTCCCTTTCCCACTTTGCCATCCTTAGTAAATGTAAATTGTCATTTTTATACATTATTGTCCTTATTATCCAAGTTGGCATTTGGAGGTAGCTAACTGAGCCAGAGAATATACACTTTAAGATAAGACAGACTAGCTACATCGCATACTAGTTGAGTGATCTTGTGCCAGTTGCTTAATCTCTCTAAACAAGTTTCTCATATAGAGATACTAATGATTTCAAGTTATTGTAAAACTTAGATAAGGTACAAAATATAAAAGCATTTGTAGATTTTTGAGTGCCATATAATATTTATATTATAATTCTTTTTGGCCAGGTTTAAGAATGGCTTAGAGCAATGTTTCTCAAAGTGCTTTGTATGCCACAACAAATACAAGTTATTGACAACTGCACATTAGCTTATCAAAGGCTCTGAGAAGTCCTGCTGTAGAGAGGTCTGTTTAACTCAGTTTAACCTATTTCCAAATATATTTGAACATGGAACACATGCTAATACTTTGTGAAATATCAAGCATGAGAAGATCAGAGAAAGCTGTTTTTTCACCCCTATGGCTCTCATGAGATATTCAAAAACAAAAACCAAAACTAGCAAAAATAGTAAATATTCACTCATTTTACCATTCATCAATTCATTATTTGAGGTGCTATTTGCATTTTTTAAAAAAAGCAACTAATTATGTACATACACACGGAAGAAATTCAGATAGAATTTTAAGAGTAAGTCATAAAATCTGAAGGAAGAAGACATCTAGATATAACTGATTATGGGTATGAAAACTAAAGACTGTTCTGATTGAGCATTTGTGATTCCCACAGGCTGAACTACACTCTTAGTAACTTCTGAAATCATGTGAAACAAACAAAAAGAAAAATACTTTCTCTTTCATTCATTGGCACAGTTCCTTTAAAAGCATAATTGCTCTTTTCATATGGAAGCAAAAGTTCACTTCACTATTTCAAATGGCTCTCCTAGCACTAACTCCTGTGACTTTAAAAGCTGTCATTAATTACCCATCAGTGGATTTTAATTAAAATGATATTTATCATTGCTTTCAGTCATTGCATTTGTAATAAATATATAAATATATGCAAATCTGTCCAAAATGTTTTAAATACATATTTCTGAACATCAAACACTTTGATGTTATTTCAAAGGATTTTATCTACAGAAAGCTTTTAGAATCTGGCCCTTACCTAAAATACCTAAAATTTCATGGATATACAATGAACAGTTTCCAATTTGACTAAAATCTATTCTATTGATCTTAGAAAGTAGCATGTTAAAACTTGAATAATGACCTCGGAGCTTGAACCATTTACTACCCTTGTATTTCTGCAACATGTGTGTATAATTCATTGAAAAGTTAGAAGAGGAGAGAGATGCCCCTAATTTAAGAAATCATAGTAATCTACTACAATAATCTGAAATTAATTGCATTTTACCAGTTTACTATCAAACATGCTTCTACTCCCCAAGTTCCCATTCAAATATTCTACACTTAAGAGAAGGTGAAACAATTTAGGATGTATCTAAGTGTTAAATTCCATGAACTTTCTGATCCCATTTCAGTTTCCTACATGAGGCTAAAGTTTTGTTGTTTTTTCAAGACAATGAGGCAGAGTCTCAGATCCTGCTTCCACCAAGTTACCCCACCATCTCCCAAATACCTCAACCAGAATTCAAGAACAGTTAGATTAGATAATTCAAGTTTACATATTAAATCCATTGTCCTGAAATGCAGAGAAATATCTACAAATATTTCCAACAATACTCCCCCCCAGGTGCATTATCAGAATGAACATTAAAGCCTCTAAGGAAAACATTGCAGAAATGCTTAACCGAAAGGAGTCATGTGTGACCATGTTTCTGTAAGGGCTGGGTCATTTCATGTATTTGCCTGATCTTGACCACCTGTGCGTTTCCTTCTGCTTTCAACCTTAAGTCTTCCATTCCTTCTCTCCCTTGATAGCTTTTCCCTATGGCTAGTTGACCCAGTGTCTGTGGTCTCACTGAGATGTATTTAGGCCCTTTCTTTACTTATGTTCCACTTTCTGCATTTTACGTCTTGAGATAATAAACATCATTTTTAATTGGAAAAATGTTTGATTTAGAAGGCCTGGTAAATATAACCATAATTAAAACCACTTCCTCAGTTCACGGAATTTGACAGCAGATTTCTTAAAAACTATCAATCTATAGGAAACACGGATAGTTCTTCAATTAATAGAACTGTGAACAGTTTGCATTATATACATAAATCTAGAATTTTAGAAGTGGTTGAAAGTGATTTTCAAAACCTCATAGTTTGCAAGTTACCAAATGCAATGTTAATGTTCATTTACATTTTCAGGTTAAAACGGCTAATCATATGCATCCTAGCCACTAAACAATTTTAGTAATTAAATCAAGTGTTTTCCTTTTTCATCAAATTTGAACAGCATTAGGCTTTAAGTATTCGCAATAGTCAACCATGGGAAATACAGTTATCACATTTAACTGACATTTTATTAAAGTCCTTTGAGTCCAAGATATGGAAGTTTCCAACACCAATGTGTCTAATTGCATATTATATACCACTTTTCCAGAAAGTATCTGCTTAGAAATGAAAGTTTCACAATCTGAAATATCACTGTCTACGACAATGCTTACCCCACTTACAAAGCAATGATCCCAGGAAAGGTTGCAAAATAATCACTGAACTTTCTCTTTTCAATGAAAACACTATTGCTTTCCACAAACAAAAAGAAGGTTTTAGTTCTGTTCTACAAATTCTGAATTGTTTCTACCTCAGCATAGTTAATAACTATTAACTTATCACAAAGTTATCACTTATCACAAAATAACTACAAATGAAATTGAAAAGGACACTGGCAATAGTGTACTTGCTAGGAAGTTTCTGCATTTCACTTATACTGCATACCTAAGTCATTTTAAACCAAATAGCTCTGGGACAGTAGCATTTAAATCCTTTACGTGATACAGATAATTTTTATAGATGTAAAATACTACTTTAACAGCTTTTAAAAACACATAGGTTTTAGGAACTCATTTCTGAGCATACTGTTCCATTATATTCCCAAACGATGGTTCCCGCCGCCCAAGAAGTTTATCTTTGTATTCCAGTTTGAAAGTGAAAGTAATATCTGTGTAGAGACTTGTTAGAGATGACAAATAGCAAAGCAGTTAATAAAGATGCCAAGTATAATTCAAGTTTATAAGATGCACCACCCCCTTTCCAAGGGCTCTTAGTTATATTAGCAATTACATATGGGGGATATTCCAAGATAATCAGAAAACTCATCAGAAAAATATGTCTGGGTCTCATAAAATGTACTTACTCATTTTTTGAGATAGAGATATGGATGTTCTCCAAAAAAGACAAGCCATGGCCCTACTAAGCTCTTGGAGCACAATAGTTCTCCAGCAGTGAGTGATATTAAAATATGGGTACTTTTCAGCAGCAACAATGCATACCTAACTAGTATTAGCTATTTTTCTTAGGGAACAAAAGAAGCCACCCACATTGCAATACACTCTTCAAATTTAACATAACAACAACACAGGATTTTTAGATGTGACAGGAATCCTCTCCTACTCACTGAAACAATATCACTAAAAATGGGAGGGGGGAGCTTTACAGCATAAAGAGATGCTAATAAAGCAGAGTGGAAAGACAGAGGGATGAGATGATCATAATCCCTTTGATGCCTTTCCCTTGTTTCTCACCTCCCTCACATCCTAGGTTGTGATAACAAATTATCCAAATGCAAAACCCAGTTAAAAAATCAAAACTAAACTAAAAGAGTGTGACTAGGGTTACTACCACAGAAACCCTAAACGACTTTCGTGCAAAAGCAAGCAGTGGGGATGTAGTAGCTGCAGCAAATCTCCCTCTTCCTCCACCCTTGATAAGATACCTTCATGTTTATCCGAGCTGCAAGATGTTGGATGAGTGACTGCAGGAGCCAGATGCAGAAGGAGCAGGAGGCAGACCTGTTTGCTGTTGGCCCCGCTGCTGTTGCTGCCACTGTTCGGAGCGGTGAGGTTCCTCTTGTTGGCGTTGGATGCTTGACTTTGCTGAGTGGAAGGACGAACCTCGCCTTCTGCAGCTGCAGACCCACTACTAATAATCATGGTCTTGGAATCCGCTCCCGGCTGCTGGCAGCTGGAGGCAGAGGCGGCTGTCGCTGAAATCGTGCACAAACCAGCGGAAGCTGAACACCTGAACAGAGAGCGAGCCAAGCACCACGAAGAAGAGCGTGAGTCCGAACCACCAGCCTTGGCCGCGCAAGTAGTAGTCCACGGCGAGCCAGATGTCCGTGCCCACGTCTGCGAAGTACACGGCTACGGCGGCCAGGATCCAGAGGCAGTCCCACAGCGAGTAGCGCCGTTGCTCCCTGCCCAGGCGCAAGCACAGCGCTGCCGAGCCCGCCCCGCTGCCGCCTCCCGGCCCGCCGGAGACCCCCGAGCTGCCGCCCGAGCCACTGCTTCCTGCGCAGCAGCAGCTCGAACAACCGCTGCCTTTCGGGCAGCAGCCACCCCCAGCCACCTCCTCGTCCTCGGCACCTGACCCCGACGGCAAGCCGGGAGCCAGCCTCTGCACTGACACCGAGTGGTCCGAGTTCTGCAGCAGGGGTGATCGCCATATCACTGTTCTTTATTTTCAGTGTCCTTTCTGACTTAGCGGCCATAATGCCTCCAAACCATAGGAGAGCCCTCCTTTATCTGACACCTTTCCTCTGTCTCCTCCCGCCACCCCTCAATTAGCCTCGGCTTCCCTCCCTGTCTGCATGGCTCCCACACATCCTGCTCCTGCGCCAGCTCGCCCGCCCCTGCTGCCGCCCGCCAGGCTGGGCACTGGGCTGAGCGCTGGGCCGGGCTAGCAGCGCGCCTGGGGCCGGCAGGAGCGCCGCCTGGCTGCCTGCGCAGAGCCAAGCTTCTCGTGGTGCCCGGCGCGCGCCTCTACTTACCCGCCGCCCGCGCTCCTAGCGGTTCCAGTCCCGCGGCTGCCGCTAGAGTCGCAGTCCCGCCATCAGCAGGAGCAGCCCTGGCTGCCCGGGCGCTCCTCCAACCTGCATATTCATCTCCTCCCCTTGTGCTCGCTCCCCCCTCACGCTTCCTGTCCGCCACCAGCTAACTCCAAGGGAGAGGATGACCTCATCCCTTCTCTTCCAGCTGCCGCCGCTCCCACCCCTGCTGGGGAGGGGTGAGGGAAGAGGAGGGCTCCGGAGGAGAGGCTGGGACCGAAATGCGTGGCTGGGTTAGGGTGGGGTGTTTCGAGGTCTGGGGGACCGTGAGGTGCGGCCGAGGGATTTCAGGGGAGACAGATGGTCGAGCGCACCAGTTCGCGGGATTTCGGAGAACACTGGGTATTTGACTGCCCATGTGAGGAGGGGCGGGAGGGCACGGAGAGGAAGAGTCCCGGTGTCCAGCCCTCACAAAGGTCGAAGAAGAGTGGGCACTGGCAGGTGTGGCAGCGGCGTGGGCTAGGAATGCTAAGGACACTTTGTATTCGATTTTCTCCTGCAAGTACCTGAGAAGGGCTGGGTGTGCAGCTAGAGCCGGTGAGGGTTGGGACACTGGGTTTAACTCTTATACCTGGGCCGGGACTGCTGGCAGAAGCTGTCAGATCATGGGGGCAGCTAGAATGTACACCTGGACTTTGGTATATGCAAATCAACCTGGCTCTGGATTTAGCAGTTCCCAAAGGATATGTTGATGGACTGAACCAGTTTCCAGAGGAAATGGTAATAGACCTAGCCCAGTATGTTAACTAAGCTGGTGTAGGAGGCAGAAAGCAATGAGATGTAAATGACCTACTGAATATGTCAATAAGCAAACTCCCCCTTACCTAAAGGTGTATAAAAAAAGGTACCTGCAGGAGTGCGGGTGGCAATTCCTATGGGCCCAAGAGGAGGACTGGGAATCATCCCTCCCCTATTCCCTTGCTCCTACGGGCCCACAAAGAGGTCCGGGAGATACCCGACCTCCTCCGCCGCTGTTTCCGTTGCTCCTGTGGGCGTTGAGTCAGTCTGGGAATTGCCTTTCCCCTTACCCCCCTTCCTCCTTCCTTTGGTCCCTAAGTAAACCAGTTATCTGCTCCCACAGCAGTCTCTGGGTGATTTCTCAGAACAGGGCTGCCCTGACAGAAACATTTCATGGTATGTACAAATCCAGTATTTCTAGTAAACGGCATGGCCAAGTGGTGAACGCGTGTCAATGCAGTAGCACTCAACAAGGCAAAAAGTCTATTTTTCAATCTAGCTTTAAAATTGGACCCTTTTGGAGTAGGAAAATCCTTTTGCAGAAAACACCCTGGTTCTATTTCCCCAAGGTCCAAATTTAAGATTACATCTCCAAGGCACTACAGCTGATCTTATTTTGTGCCACACCAGTGGGGA
Source organism: Furipterus horrens (assembly GCF_987537825.1). Classification (NCBI taxonomy): domain Eukaryota; kingdom Metazoa; phylum Chordata; class Mammalia; order Chiroptera; family Furipteridae; genus Furipterus; species Furipterus horrens. Next base: position 49,682,259 of record NW_028327177.1, read on the forward strand.
GAAAAATGATCTCTTAGGCAAGTGGTTCCTAAGGGATAGAGTCTATTATAGGTCAAATGCAATGTCTTAAATTGCAACTAGGTGTAAAAAGGTCTTGCAGAGTATCTGAGGTTTTGAAGGCCTGAGCTGACTAAAAGTTCTTTTAGAGCAGGGACGTTTCCTATTCAATCATATTTTCTGCACCTAGCACAGTGCACACACAGACAATTTGCTCAATAAATTGTAGTTGAATGAACTCATGAATTTCTGAAAGAACATTGCACAAAAGGAAAAATGCTATATTCTGTACTAATGTTCCCATGGAAACAGGAATTATGAAACTCTAACAAAGAAATAACTAGTAATGGTTTCCTTATTAACATTTATTCCATAGAGATTGGACTCTTGAAAGAATTTGTCTGAACCATCCCTGGAAGTTAGTGGAAGGAGTAGACAAGAGAGGATAGAGGAGGAACGTGCCCATCCAGACTCTGTTCTTACTGGCCCCACTACGATCTGGGCAAATTGCCTAGTACACAGGATTAATATGATGATTAAGTGATAGAATGTATATTATTGAGCTTTGTATACAACGTTCTTCTCACACCTAATCCCATAAGTCTATTATTCACATCTCAGGATACAGATTTTAATACCGCCTGTTCTGTCACAATCACTGCACCTGGCAAAATGGTTAAGGACTCAGAGTTCAGACTTAGCCAGAGGTGTCCTTGGACATATTATTTAACTCCCAGCCCTCAGGTTTATCATTGTAAAATAAGAATAATAGCAATCTAGCATCTGATGTTGTTGCCAGGAATAAATAAAATGAGGCATGTACTGGTTGATGTCGTGCCCCGCACATTTAAATACTCAAAAAATAACATCTGTTAATACTCTTCATGTTTCTTCCATCCCCTCATGATTTCTGGTTTAACTCTAAAACTATGTTTAGCTAGTCCACTCTCTCTAAAGTGAGAGTTCCTCAAAATACAGTCCTTGAACACCACCCCCCCCCATGATTCCTGGCATATCAGTACTGTAATCTCTCCTTCAATGATCTTACCTTTCCTTCTATCCCAGAGGTTCATTCCCCTTGTCATGAGCTGAATCATATCATTATTCAATAGCTTCATAATCTCAATATCAAGCATCCCACTCTCTGATTAATCCCTTCTCAATGGTTAGCTCACTCCCTCCGTTACCATTGGACTCAATCCCACCTCATCTTCATGTCCCTTTACTCCTCCTTGCCCTAACCTTTCTCCTTACACAGTTTAAGTTCCATGGTCAATCACTGTTAGCACTCCCTCAGACACACCTTCACTGCCATCTTTCCTATTACTTGACAAAACACCAACCCTACGTAATCTTTGCTTTTCACCAACTTTGGGTCTGTGGTTGGAGAAAGGGCAAGGGCTGCTGACTATGCTCCTTTTAGGTCCATAACCACAAATCTGAAAAGGAGCCTAGAGTTACTTTCAATCACTCCATGTCTTTCTAGTCCATTATTTTTTATTTTCTTATTTTCCATTCTCAAACTTTAAACACTTCCTTCCTCATCCTCACTCTTAGCTAATGAATGACTCTGCTTTCTATTTCATTGAGAAAAACAGTTCTCAGCACTTCCCCCTGCCCACCAACATTTGCACCCGCATCCTCAACCTCCTGCCTCAAGGGGACTCTCTCTGCTTGTCCACCAGTTCTCATTCCTTCTTACCACTCAAGAGCACAATTTCACATTCATTTACACAATCACAATAATCAGTTTTCCCTCTTTGCTGGATTATCCCAATCAGCATACAAACATGCTCCTATTTATCCACTAGTTAAAAATCAAAGCAAAACAAAACAGAACAAAACTTTTCTCATTTCAATTCCATTTCTAGCCACTATTGCATTCCTCAGGGACCTTTTACAACAAATTTTCTCTAGTTGCCTAATCTAGATTTCTTCACTTCCTCTTGAATGCACTCAAATGAACCAGCTACACTCCACTGAAATCGCTCTTACCAAGTCTGCAGCCATCCATCTCCCCTTTACTAAACATCTCCATTTTCATCTTATTTAAACTCTAAAGGGTTTAGCAGCATTTTACCTACCTGATCTCTCTCTGCTCACTGAAACATGTTCTTCACATAATTTTCACTGTACCACTCACTCTTGGTTCTTTCCCTGTCTCAAAGCCTGCTGCTTTGCTATTCTGGATACTTTACTAATTCTTTTTCATGTTTCCTATTTTTAAATAGGCTCAGTTCTCAAATCTTTGTATTCTCACTCTCTCAACAATTTCATGAAATCTTTTGTTTTTAAATGTCACTTATATGTTGATGACTCTCATATTTATTTTTCTAGGCTGGATATGTGCTCTTAATCCCAGAATAAACTACTTTCTCAATGTCTGTACTTGAAAACCTAATAGACATCTCAAATTTTAATAGTCTGAAATTAAACTTCAGGTCTTCTCCCCATCCCCTCCAAATCTGCTCTTCCTTCCTCATTTCATTTAAAGGCAACTCTGTTCTTTTAGTTTCTCAACTCATACAAAAAGGTGGAGTTATCCTTCACCTATTCTTTCTCTTAGACCCTGTATCTAACCTGCCAGAAAATACTTTTGGCTCTACCTTAAAACCTGTTTGTTTATTTGTTTGTTTTGTTACCATTTCTAATCATTTTCCCTGATACTACTCTGATTGGAGTCACAATATCTCCCACCGGATTCTTGTTTCTTTATTGGTCTTCCTTCTTTCACTCTTGCTCTCCTATAGTCAACATAGTCGTCAGAGTGATCTTTCAGAAAAATGAGATGGATCATGCTACCCATCTACTCACATCAAGTCTGGCTACATAATTTGTGGGGCCTAGCACAAGATGATAATGCAGGATCTTGACCAAGGACAAGGAAGTCAATCCCTCTTCCCATGAACTTCTGCCCCAACCCATAGCAGATGAGCAATCCCTAATAGATTGCAGCCTTTGCACTGAGACATGCTTAGTAGCTGTATCTTGGTTGGGTAAGGAGCACCTACTGAATAGCCCTGATGCTACCATTCCAAAGAGGAGAGGGCTACCACCTTGCCTCACACTAATATTCCATGGGACTCATACCTGACCCCAACATTCCCCATGTCTGTGTTCAGTCCTCCAGTGTGGGTGAAGGGAAACAGTGAAAATGAAACAGGTGATAGTGTATAAGGGGAGGCCAGGCAGGGCTGGAGCACCAGGGTGAGGTGAATGGGCAGCAGAGAACCCATGCCAGGCAAGCAGGGAGGTAGAAAGCAGGCCCACTTGTGAACTGAAGATCCAAGTCCTTGGCACATTCTCCATTGTACCACTTCACTTACAAAACACAAATTAAAAGATTAAAAGATAGCAACTGCAATGTATTAAAGTTCGAGGTACTTCTAAAGTAAGCATGGAGCCCTGTGCACACCCACAGGCCACACACCCATGAAGCCAGCCCTGACTCAATTATGCAACATCTTCTCATCTTGCACTGTATAAGGAGGAAAGTTTTTGTATTGGCATGCAAGGCCTTATATAATCTGACTCCTGAGCAACCAGTTTCTCTATGACCCTCTTTAGCCCTCTCCTTCCTTCAGCTCCAGCAACACTAGGCTCCTTATGATTTATTAAATGCACAAGAAAAGCTGCTGCTCAGGGTTTTTGCATGTCCTCTTCTTTCTTTCTGGGATGCTCTTCTACATATAACCACAGGGCTTGTTTCATTTTCTTCAATCTTCATTTCAAGTCTTTCTTCATGTGACTCTTAATCTCCAGCTTAGTCACCTTCATTTTGAGTAAAGGCCCTCTCTTCACCTTACTTACATACTTAGTCCCTGCATCTGAGTTAAGAGAAAGAGGCCTGACTCTTGCCTGTCTACCCAAGTCTGTGACTAATACTGGAGAAAAGAATAACTTCCCCATTCCGCAAAGAGCTCATCCATTTCCATCTAGACTCTCAGCTTATGCAGTAGGCTGCAACACTAAATGTGTGGAGATTTTTCCCACACTAAGCAATTCTCTGAGGTACCAGCTGGATGTCCTACAATTTAATTCAATTCTGACATTTTCTACCTAGAGATTTATCTATTTGGAGATACTGTCAGATCCCAAGAGCTTAGTCCCACAAGACTGCCCCATCTGCTGCCACACATACACACTCCAGACACCAGTCACAAGCCCAGGTTATCAACCTGTACTTCTGACCAACCTGCTATAGATTGGATGTTTCCAACATGCCTTCCCCAGGTTTGATTAATTTGCTAATGCAGCTCACAGAATTCAGGAGGACACTTATTTAGTGTGGGAGCTTCTGTCCCTGTGGAGTTGGGGTGTGTCAGGGCAGATTTACTCTGAGAAACCACCCAGAGACCGCTGGGAGATTAGGCAACGGGTTTATTGAGGGAAAGTGGGGTGGGGGGAATGGGGGAAGGGGAGAGGCAGCTCCCGGACCAACTCGAGGGCCCATAGAAGCAAGGGGAATGGGGAACGGGGAATGGGAACCCACAGTTTTTCTCGTGGACCCATGGGAGTCCCACTTGCACTTCTGCAGGCATCTTTTTTATACTTGTTGACCACACATTTTGGTGAGGGTGAGTTTGCTTATCAACATATTCAGTAGATCATTTACATCTGATTGCTCCCCCCAACCCCCCCCCCCACACACACATCAGGTTAGTTAACATATCAGGCTAGGTCAATTACCATTTCCCCTGGTAATGGTTTCAGTCCATCAACATATCTTTTGGGAACTGCTAAATCCATCAGCATATCTTTGGGAACGGCTAAGTCCAGGGCCAGGTTGATTAGCATATACCAAAAGTCCAGGTGTGCATTCTAGCTGCCTCCATGTTCTGACAGGGTGCATCACCCTCCACATGTGGATGTTTGTTCACACAACTAGAAGTTCCCCCAGCCCCTTACCTTTGACATTTTATGGAGGCTTCCTTACATAAGCTTGATCAATTATTAACTATATTTCCAGCCCCTCTCCCTTCTTTGGAGAATGTGGGTGGGGTGGAGCTAAAAATTCCAAGCTTCTAATCACAGATTAGTCATTTTGGTAACAAGCCTTCCTCCAGGAGTCCACCCACAGCTGCCACATTAGAATAAAAGATGCTCCTTTTGGTCTTATTACTTAAGAATTTGCAAGGGTTTTAGGATCTCTGTGCCAGAAAACAAGAGCAGAGATGTATATATTTGTATTTTCTATTTCTATTATCTTATAAAGGTGTATATTTCAATCAGGGTGTAGATAACATGGCACATACATTTGTCAAAACACATGGAACTGTAAAATTAAGGTCTATATATTTCACTGTGCAGTAAATTATGCCAAAATTAAGAAAAAGTACCCTTTAATGAACTACTAGGACAGAAAACCACCCTTATCTCTATTATCTTGAGTTATACTCAACTGCATCAACCAACAAAGTCCAACAGAAGGAATTAAGCAATATGTATACTGGGTTTTAACACTCTCCATAAACTAGAATAACATCAGTGCAAGTTGCTTAAATTTTCCATTATCTGAAAAGTTTCTGTGGTATTGATGAACTAATTATTTTTTTAAAAATTTTTTAAATTTATTTTTAGAAAGAGGGAAAAGGAGAAAGAAAGAAACATCAATGTGAGATGTGAAAGAGAAACATTGATCAGTTGCCTCTCAAATACACCCCAATTGGGGACCGGACCCACAACCCAGGCATGTGCCCTGACAGAGAATCAAACTGGCAACCTTTCACTTTGCGAGATGTCCAACCAAGTAAACCACATCAGTCAGGGCTGATAAACTCACTCTCTAACACCTTTTGATTAATTTAGAGAAATGAAAGTTACAAGATACATACAAAGCTTTTCCTCTATCATAGTTTATTTTTGCTCAGGTCTCACTTTAAGGTCTAATGTAATCTGGGGTCTCTGGCTCAATGGCTGAAGTTTGAGTCAGTTTCCACTGGAACAAATTCAGTTCCTTTCACTACTTCAAAGATGAAATACATGAGGCAATACTAACATTATTACATTCTTACATTTCCACTGTTTCAGTTTCAGGAGCTAAGTGAACAATGCAGTGAATTGCAGCTACCATCCCACATCTACAAGATGTGAAAACTGTTACATCCCAGAATCTGACACCCTAATGTATAAAAGCACTGTATACAGTAAATGTCTCCCCAGCAAACACGCTGGTCACAGAAGCAAAACCATGTTGCTGTCTAGACCTTTAGCTCTTGTAATCTGCACAGGAGACCAGAGACAGTGGCAGTAGGAGGAAAGACATAGAGAAAAGGGAGAAAATAAAAAGGGACAGGCATTTTAATTTTGGTTTATACCAATTATTGAGACTCTGTCACCAATGACTTAAAATGCATTTGGGGGAAATTTTCCATATATAGGTTAATTGCAAAAATATTCCTACAATTATGCAGACTGCCTCTTCTAAGCAGAATGTCTTCGGAAACACTATTCTTTGACTCACTTGAGAAACTAACTGTAGGCAACTCCAGCCCTTGGATCTTCCCCAGGCCTTCTTATCCCTTTGAGTGCCAACATCACTGAGTGATGCTGACAAATTTTCCCAAAAGTGCCAGCATCGCTCCTAGCAACTCTTTTTTTCAAAGGCTATAAATGTAAATGACAGTGGAATAACTCTGTTTTATGTTTTGGTCTCTCTCTCTTTTTTTTTTTTTTTTTTTTTTTGTACTTCAGGTTACATATTGATATAGCTTTTTCTCATGTTGATCCAAATTTTGAATTATGCATGGCACTCAAAGGGTTATTCTCTTTAACATCCTTAGTAAATATTTAAACAATACTTTTAAAAAACTTCCCTTCTTGGTGTCTGCATTCCTATAAAGTATTCCTGATATCTTACCCCTGAATTGAAAAAGACCTTTGCTCTAGGACAATCTTATTCACTGTGAGCATTTATAGGAGAAAGCTCTCCAAGCTATGCCCATGGCTTTCCATTTTCTGGGAAAGGAGAAAAAAAGGAAAAACAAATGGCCTATTCACCAGTGTTTCCGAAAGGTACAACCAAAGTCTCTCCTCAGGAACTCTGCCTATTCCAAGGCAAGCCTGCTTGATTCCAGAGGTATTCCTCTCCCTCCTGTAAGGTACAAAGAAACTGGTGACTCTCAAACCAGAGTAGGAAGTAATTAGCAACAAAGAACAAAAGTTAATTAAATCTTGAAGTAGGGGGGTCTCTGAGTCAGAGTCAACACTGTTAGCATACCTACACATAAGGAAGTGATATTTCCACAGCTCAGTGCAAATGCCTCTGAGATCAAAGGGGAAAAACACTCAGCACCAAACACTGGGAAATGAGAATATGTAGCTACACAGCTCAGCAAACAATTTAGGAAATTATGACCCTCAGTTAACTCAGTTAATCCTGTTGGATTATAACTCCGGAGTATCCAAGCATGGAGAAACAGAGGAGGAAGGAGAAGGGGGAGGAGGCTACTCACATTAGTATTAAACCAGCCTGTTTTTCTGTTTGGGTGGGCATACCTTTGCTGTGCACACAGCTCTGCAAATCTATGAATAAAGCCTTGTCTACTGCTGAAATCCTGAGTCCTGGAGTTTATATTGTGAGCATTTCTCACACTCCTTTAACCACAAGGGATGTAGGCTCCCATGATCCACTAGGCCGCAGTTCTGGTTGCAGCTTGAGGTTGCTGGGACTTCCTGGTGAACCAACCTCTCCAAAAGCTTTTCTCTCTTGAATAAAAGTGTGCCAATTAGTTATACAGCTGCCTCTGCCACGTGGAGCTCCTGAAGGGCCCAGCGCCAGTAAACACACAATTTCAGTTTGCTGATAAATGCCAGATTTATTATTCTAAAGAAAGGGACTTGGGTAGTATTCCAAACCCTTAATGGTTTACCATACTCACAGCCAATTCAATTCCTGAGAAAAATCAATGAAATAGAACAAAAAAGGTAAAAGTGTAGTCTGTATTAAGCTACAGCTTGAGTTTCAAATTTCTACCTGGATTCTTACTCTTGTGAGCCTGCATGGTATCTAACTAGACCTGATCCATATCAGAACTCTTCTTCCTTGAAATAAAATTGACAAAAAGGATAGAACTTTGATTTATGTTAGAATGTATAACTAACAGTATGTATTTAGAGTCATCCTTTTAGTAAAAGTTTTTATTATTTTTATATACTAGACAGAGAAACTGAGACCAAGAGAGGCACAATTTCAATATTGAGGTCACAGAGACAGTGAAAGTCAGAATGGAGTTGGTGACCATGACCAGTCCCTTGCTTCACCCCACTACTACATAGCTCCCCACCCCCCACCCCACCCCCAAACAAGATGGCTAGGAGTTAGCAGTTTCTGTGGATCCTGGAAGGGCTGGGCTTCATAGTAGACCAAGGTGATATGATGTATGGGCTGATGGGAAACCCTGCTCCTCACAACCCACTGTCCTTACAACCCTCCTAAACCCCAATACCCAGGTGTTCGGAATTCTACAGTAAAAGTTTCATTGTTATGGAGCAATTATTACTTTCACTGATCATTTTTTAAATCAAAATATCTCTGACAAGAACAAGCTTCCTCTATCACTCCTACCTTAACCTTGTCCTGCCAGGCAGATAATTTCCTCTGGAACAAGTGACCCCAGTTTTAAGTGGGCACAAACCACATGTTTGGAAAGGAAGGAGAGTGCCTCCTGAAAAGCTGGAAGGAGAATGGACATTACCACTGGGCACAGCTGCCCCATCACACCCATGGCATGAGTGCCTATTCCTTTCTTAGATGAAACTGTATCAGTATAAGGCAAAGATAATCCATGGCTCTGTAAGTGTAGAAGCCTAGGTTTGAGTAGTGACAGCCTCGGTTCCCATGTCCTCCCCTCACCCACCTGTAGCTGTCTTTGAGTTTCCTGTGATAGCAGGATGCATCAAGCCAAGCCCCATTTGGCCTTGATCAGCCTGTCAGACTCATAGCTGCAAGATAAACAAACTGAATTCAAGAACACCTTTTTTCTTCCTCCTATAAAGTGAGGCCCTTCCCCATTAGGAGTTTGGAGTCAGAGCCATTCATGGCATGGCTTCCTCCCTGCTTGCTAATTCCCTCAATAAACTTCTTTTTCTACTCACTGTGTCTTGATTGCTCTCTGAGCGACTCTGTTCTTACATTATGGTGCCAAAACCTGGTATTGGGGGACACCGACTCAACCAGGACTCCTGAGTCGGAGTCGAGCCTCGAGCAGGTCCCAATACTTGGACCTGGACTCACTCAGACCTCCATGAGTCAGCGGCTTGAGCTTCCCCTCTAGCTTGCTGACCCCATCCACATCCTTTTTCCTCTGACTATTACAGAAACAGGGGAGTCCAAAAATCCCCAGAGTTTGCGGCTGGGGGATGGGGAGAAGGAAGCAGCTTTTAGAATGCCTCCACATGCCTGAGGCTGGTGGCTAGTGTCTTTCTTATGCAAAATGGCTTTAATGTATTCAAAGCCTCAGGTAGATGGGAGGGGTCGTGAACCAAGGGATGGTATGAAAAAAGCACACAGAGCCTGCGTGAGGTTCTGTGAATGGTCAGAACTGTTTGCAACACCCACTGCATCAGAGGACGCAGTCAGGGATATATAAGCAGCTGCGGACATTTTAGCTCTCTCTCGCTCTTGTGCACTCCCTCCATGTGGCATGAAGAAGGGGTCTCCAGGCTGCTTTAAGAGGCTCTCGCCATGCAATTTTGAGAAGGAGAAGAGATCAAATCGGTTTGCAGGAAGAAGGCAGTTTACAGGGAGGCTGAGAATCCAGGTGGTTCTGCATTGAGAGCTGGAGGGCAGCACAGCACAGAAAGGACCTCCCAATCAGAATTGAGTGATTGGCAGCTGCTGGTAAAGCTGAACTGTGTTTGGAAAGTAGGGAAACGGTGTTTCTGACCTTCTTAAGACTGGCCAGGTTTGGTAGGGGGGGAGGCAAGGATATGTGTTTATGGGTGTTTTAAAGAACATAAGACTTAACAGCAGAAATCCCCAAATAATCTAAATCTATATAACTGTTAAATAAACAATTCTTTTTCTTTTCACTAAAGTCTGGTATTGAGATTTATAATTCTGGCGGCGGACAGTCGGGCCCCTAAATAAAGAGCCCGTGGGTTTGTTTTCAGTTGGAGCAGCCCAGGGGTTCTGTAACATGACCCCTTCCCCGACTGCCATTTACTCCCAGTCAACACCGGCCCTCAGATTCACAGGTGATTCCCCGACTTTGTTTCCTCTGGTGGTTCTGTTTCCTGGTCAATCCGAGACCATTCCAGGCAGTCTGGCCCTAAATCTGAGTGCTCAGTCAGAATCACTCTCGGAGTCATTTGACTCCTTGGGGTCAATCTGGACCCTCTCTCCAGGGCCTGACAACTCCCAGGGATGCCTGGGATAAATCAGCACTTCTCCTCTCAGCATTTGGCCCTCCACTCTCCAGTCAAAATGGGGGCACTCATCTCGACAGATTGTGGAGTTGGAACATTGGCTTGAATTCGCCCTCTCCCTCCCCTCCCCCTTCTTCTCAGACTCACACTTCACCCTGACCATCGCTACGGGGATCGGCCAGTCCTTCCCACCCAAAAATACTCCTCTTGGATGTTTAGTCTGTAATCTCAAATCTCTCCAACTAAATGGAGAAGTCAAGGCCTGTTGACTTGTCTTTCTGTCCACTGTCATGCGGCCCCAATATCCTCTAAATAACCAAAGCCGGTAGCCAGAAAATGGCACACTTAACTTCGGAGTTCTCACAGACCTCTATAACTTTCTCCGGTAGTCAGGCAAGTGATCAGAACTTCCCTAGGATCAGGCTTTCTAGACTCTTCAGATCAAGCACTGTCTGCAAACAGCTCACTATCCGCCAAATTCTCCTTGTCCAGAAATAGCCACCTTCCTCTCGACCTTCTGCACCGCCTCTAACCCCTTCTTCTTTCTTGCATAAAGAATTAAAATGAAACAATGGGACACAGGATTTTAGTAGTAACCGAAGCAGTTGTTTATTCACAGACCTACAGCTTTGGGTGCAGCCGAAAACCAAAGACGCTTACTGGAAGAAGAAGCCAGCTGTTCTTACCCTAATGCAAATAAAACTGACCCTCCCTTCCTCTCTCTCCCTCCCTCTCTCTCCCTCCTTCTCTGTCCCCGTTTTTCTATGCTGAATACTACGGAGTTATAATATAATGCAATTAACTAAATTAATTAAGGGTAATCTAGTTTTAGGTCTATCTCCAGCTCTTCTTTGGAGTTTCCCTGTCTTGTTTGCTGGACTGCCTAGCTGCATTTTCCCATTTCCCAAGGTTTAGCAATGAACGTCCTCCCCTCAGATTTCAGATGTCCTTTGTTCTCAGAGGCATTTGCGGCTGAGCTGTGAAATGCCCCTTTTCTAATGCTAATATTGTTAACTCTGGTTCAAGAAAAACCCTCTAATTACACTTGCCCTTTATTGCTAATTATTTTCTACTGGTCTGGGAGCCACCAGTTTTTTTGCTTCTTACACTTGTACACTTTCGATCCCACTAACCACTCACCTCACTATAACCCTGCGCCAGATGCCCCCTCGCTGCCTTCAGAACCCCAGTCACCTGACTCCTCACAGTTCCCAGCTCTCTGGACCTTCTCCTCCCCATAGCCATTCCCACTGGCCCATCCCTACCTCCCCTTCCCCATGTCCCTCCCCACCTCCGATCAGCCTCACCCCTCTAGTCTCCATCCCCTCTGAGAGGTCCCTGGCAGAGTTGGTGTCATGCGAATTACGAGCCTCTTTGCTGGGATGCACAAATTAGGCTTTAAAGCTAACAGCTATAATAGAACTCTCAAATTTACCCAAAGTCCTAATAAAAATCCAGCCACCTTCTTAACAAGGCTCACAGAATCCATCCAAAAATACACTAATCTAACCCTCCCCAACCCCCAGTGCAAACTTATTCAGGTAGCCTTCCAATGAAAGGGAAAAGGAGCAATGGAAATGAAAATACAAGCACTCTCTTTTACTGGTCAATACCCTGGGGAACTCCTCCAAGAAAAAAATATAAGCCTAAGGGCAAAGCCTCCATCATCAGGGAGCCTCTGGGTCCCTGTTTCCGGTGCAGTCAGGAGGGACGTTGGGCAAAACTTTGTCCAAACCCCCGCTTACCTCTTCCAGGTCCCTGCCCTCTCTGTGAAGAGACAGGTCACTGGAAGGTTGGCTGTCCAACGGCCTCTAAACCGAGGGACTAGACTGCCTACCCTAGCAGTGGATCTGGATGTAGGCCTCTCTGTCCCAGACCTCCTTGGACTTTCCACCGCCTGATGGGGCCTGGGTTCAAAAGCCCCGCCTCTCACCATCACGGTTGCAGAATCCAAGATAAACATATTGGTGGCAGGTAAGCTTGTCTCTTTTATCCCTAATATGGGAGCTACGTATTCTATCCTGCCCGAATTTTCTGGGCTCCTAACTCCCTCTGCCATATCAGTTATAGAAATAGATGGTAAGGTGACCCAACCCCTAAGTACCCCTCCCCTAACCTGTCTCATTAAATATCAGGCATTCGCCCAGTCCTTTCTAGTACTGCCCCACTGCCCAACCCCACTTGTCGGATGCGATATTCTAACCAAACTGCACGTATCTATATCTCTTGGTTGTTTTAACTCCATGCCCTCACCAGATAATTCCACCCCTCTCATACTTATAATTTTAGGGCAGTCCCTTCACACCATCCAAGACACTCCCTTACCATCCTGGCTAACAGCAATCAATCCCATATCTAGGACACAAACAATCCTTCCGTTGCCTCTCACCACGCTCCGGTCTCTATAACCTTAAAAAATAACTCCCATATCCCCAAAAAACCTCAATACCCATTAACCCCCTTGGCCTTAAACAGTCTGAAGCCTATTATAGACGACCTGCTGGGAGCAGGTCTGCGTCGACCTGCTGCCTCTCCCACAATTTCCTCATCCTAGCAGTAAAAAAAAAAAAAAAAAAACGAGTGTCACTGTCTTGCCCAAAATCTACCTACAATCAATAAGGCCACCGTCTCTATCAACCTTATCGTCCCTAACCCTCATTCCCTCTTGTCGCACATCCCACCTCAAAACCTCCCACTTTACCGCCCTGGACCTCAAAAATACCTTCTTCACTACCCCACTCTCCCCAACCTCCCAAGACCTCTTTACCTTCACCTGGACCGACCCAACTACAAAAATAACCCAACAACTGTGGTAGACAGTCCTGCCTCAAGGGTTTTAAAATAATCCCCACTTCTTTAGTCAAGCCCTAGCAGCTGATTTATAGCAGCTTAACCTTTCCCCAAGCGTCCTCCTACAGTATGTAGATGATCTTTTCCTCTACAGTCCATCTAAAAACCTTTCTCATCTCCATACTGCCCAACTCCTAAACTTTCTTTCCAGTCGGAAATACTGCATGTCGCGAAACAAAGGCTAATTCTCTCAAACTCAGGTCACATTTCTCAGACTCTCCATCACCCCCACTCATAAACAACTAACTCCAGAAAGACAGAACCTAATAACTACTTTCCTCCTGCCCCATACTAAACAGAAACTCCTATAATTTTTAGGCCTTGCCAATTTTTTCAAAACTTAAATACCTAATTTTAAATCCCTAGCCAAACCTTTATTTCAGACAATAGCTAAAGACTTGTCTGAACCCATAAAATAACTCTCGAGCCCTCCTTAAACCTTTCACCACACTCAAAATAGCACTTGGCCAAGCCTCAGCCTTAGCACTTCCAAGCCCAAATAAACATTTTCTCCTATACATCGACGTAAAAGATAGCTTTGCTCTCGAACTGTTAACCCAGCAATATAAATCAGACCAATGGGTTATGGTCTATTATTCCAAACCACTTGATTCCCCTATCCTAGGATGGCCAGCCTGCCTCTACACCTTAGCAGCAGCAGCAATTCTAAATTAAAAAACCCTTAAGTTAGTTCCCTTTGCCCAGGTAACAGTCCACTCCTCTCATGCTATTTCTGGCCTACTAACCCACCAGGACATTGCTGCAGCCTCCCCATCCCAAAGTCAGTTCTTACATGCCCAACTACTTCAAAATCCTTAAGTCTCCCTACATAAATCAGCTCTCCCCCTCAAACCTGCCTCATTACTTCCCCTCCCCCATACCCACATCCATACCAATGACTTCACTCAACATCTCTCCTCCTTTTTACACCCCTTCCTCAACATACAAGACAGCCCTTTACCCCAGGTGGAATCCTGGTTTATAAATAAAAGCTTCTACAAGACTGGCCCAAGGAAAACAAAATATGCCATCACTACCCTCGTCTCCATCATTAAGTTGGAACACTTGCCCTCCCATACCTCTTCCCAACAGGCAGAACTTATTGCCCTAACGTAGGCCTTGGCCCTTACAAAAATCATCAAGTCAATATATACACTAACTCTAAACATACCTATCACATCATACATTCACACATAAAAATCACCCAAGCACAACCCTCCTCTAAATAAGCCTTCCATGGGCCCTACTCTTTACTCGTCTCATCTCGTAAAAACTTTTATTATACAAAAAGCCCTCCCAGACTATCTCTCAGTTTTTAGAATGCTTCCTGTATGCCTGGCTGCAGGACACTCTCTCTCAGTGACTACACCTCTGATGGAATTTGCTTTTACACTTTCATACTAGTTCTATCCCTCGCTAACTTACTCAAATCACTATAACCGTATTAACTCCCCTCACGATTACATTTATCACCCTTCTGACCTTTACCACCTCATATCAACATCCTCTAGCCCCCAAAATACAGCGAATAGCATGCTTAACCAACAAAACCAACTACTAAATCTGTCCTCACTCCTCTCAGCCCCCAGACATTAAGGTAACCGTCTTCCCACCCAATCTCACCACCTTATATAACCTCACTGCCCACTTTCTCCCATCCCCCTACTACACAGGTTTGGCAGATCTCACTGGAGCAGCCCACCCAGTAGGCACCGACACTCATATTACAGGTCCTGCCGCTCTCTACATCTGCTTCAGACATGTCAACGGCACCCACATTCAGCCTTGCTCCTTGGGCACATTCAACCCTTCCCTTCTCTACAACCACACCTTAAATCTAACCTTCATACACTATAAAGGCTGACGAAAAACTCCTACTCGTCCTTACATATTAGCCCAAATTCACAATTATACCAACACTTCAAATTTTCCTACTACCCCAACATAAATCATAGATTTTCAATTTAACCAATACAACCAAACATTTCTTCACAAAATCCTCCATAATGTTTAATGCCAGTCAATAAAAAACAAAACTCACCCCAGTTACATTGCCATCACCAAAGCAAAATATAGCACTGCTATTTCCCTTCAAGGGACAGAATATCATTTCTTATATAGCATGCAAGCATACTTAATAATTTCTCCTTACTAGACTGGCACCTACATAACAGTCACTCTAATACAAAATGCCTCTATACTAAGCCCCCAGCAAATAGCCACTTCCAAAACAACCCCCAACATTGGCTCCTTTCTCAAGACCTCCCTCTTGTCCCACCCCTAACACAAATGAGACCAGCAGTAGCCTGAGTTTAGCTAACATACGTACAGCAACCCTATCCTTAAATAACCAAAAATAGAACACTCCATATATAAAAGCTTCCTCTGGTTCATAGAAATACCCCAATTAGAGAAATCAGTACTAAATTTCTCTTAATCCTTTCAAGAAACTTGAAATGCCACCCTCCAAGCTCTAAAAAAAACAGCAAAAAAAATCCCTAAACAGCCAAGCAGACGTAGTTCTCCAAAACAGGAGGGCCCTAAACACCCTCACAGCCAAAGCAGGGGAACCTGCACCATGCTAAACAAAACTTAACTGTTTTTACAGTAACAATACAGGTATAATAAAAATTTTACAAATACTTAAAAAACACATTAAGATTATTACCTAAGCTAGGAAACGGGCATACGGAAAATCCTAGTTTGAAACCTTCCTCTCGTACTTCTCCTCTTCCTTCAAAGTGATCCTAGTACCTCTCATAACCCCACTGCTTCTCCTATTATTCCTCACCCCTGGCCCTTACTTCCTCAAACTGCTAATTAGCTTTATTCAAAAAACAGTTCAATCCATTACAGCTTCTACCGTCCATAATATACTCTTATTAAGATCTTTCAGATATCAACCCGTGGCAAGAGAGGACCCCCAAACTGGCAGTCAACCCCCTATCATCGCCCTAACTCAGCAGGAAGTCGTTATAGAAGAGAGATTCCATGACCCCACTCCCAACTAGTCTCTGCCACACAAAACCACTCTGCCACCCCCCAAAACACACCCTACCCCTCGCCTCCTTTTGTTAAAAGAAAAAGGCTAGAATGACAGCCTCAGTTCCCATGCCCTCCCCCCTTCCTCCACTCACCTGCAGCTATCAGGGATTTTCCCGTGATAGCAGGGTGCATCAAGCCGAGCCCCGTTTGGCCTTGATCAGCCCGTCAGACTCACAGCTGCAAGATAAACATACTGAATACAATACTACCTGTTTTCTTTTCCCTATAAAGCAAGGCCCTTCCCCCTTAGGAGTTCAGAGTTGGAGCCATTCACCGCACTGCTTCCTCCCCGCTTGCTAATTCCCTCAATAAACTTCATTTTCTGCTTGCTGCATCTTGATCGCTTTCTGAGCGACTCCGTTCTTACAAGTAGTTCCAGAAAAACGAGGGACTTTCCAAAGGCAAATTTCCAAGCTTATTACCTGAGTTTAACCTGTTTTCCTGATGTGTCCCAGATAAAGTGCTAAAAAATCTTATTTTTATATTGATTTTCTTGGGGGGAAGTTTATTATGAACACCGTTAAACTTGAAATTCAAGAAAAAAATCTCAGCCTCTTCCATTATTGATAAAATAAAAAAAAATAATACCAGAGTTGACTAGAACTGAAATCATTCTTAATCCCCAGGAGGTAAAGCCCTGCCCACAGTATGACTGAGTATCAGATTAAGGTGCATACAGATGATGTTAAAGGAGTGGGAGACAGTGCTGATGACGATGTGATGGTCTGGAAAAAGACCTCATCTGAATATCTGCAAGTCCTCGGTCTCAGGACCATTCAGACCCTTCGAAAGAGGAAAAACAGGTTTTGATAAGTCTGTTATATTAAGTAAATTGAGTATAGCTCACACAGATACCATCATTTTCTTCATTTTCTAATATAAAAGAAACCTTTTAGTATTTGATATTTATGTCAGCTTCAATGTTTCCTATTTTAAGACTCAAAATCATGGCCAGTGAATTACCTACCTGAGTGCAGGTAAAGGAGTATGCTGGGTTCAAAGTGTGAGAGTTTGACTGTCAAGTTAGGATGTTGAGTTGATTAGTAAGTGTTCTTCTGGGTTTGTCAGAATTACACTCCCATATCTTTTAATATCTGCTCTTGTTGTACCGGTCTAGGTCTGGCCATGATCCCTGAGCTGTTGCCCTGACAGTCACAGAGGCCTGGGAGACTCTTCTGAGGCTGTCCTCTTGGTCTCCCTTCCACGTTATATTGCTAATCAGTTCCACAGTTCTTCACAGTTTTTCTTTCCTAACAAGAAATGTGTATCTTGACAACCACATTTGCAAGCTATTTCTCCCAAGAGAGATATATGATGAAGAAGGAACGCAGAGAGATAAAGGGTAGTGAAGGGCTTCTTACCATGCTAAAGATATTTTTAAATGTTAAAACTCCAGTGAGAAAGTTACTAGAGAAGAAGGCCAGAAAGGACCATGAAGGGATTTAGATGGTGGCCATGAAAGACCCCAGCTGTGGTGGTGCAGGGCCAGGACCTGATGCCGAAGGCAGACCCTGAGCTTCCCACTTTAGGAAATAAAGAGAATCAGAACCTGCCCTGTTTTGTCAGGACACATTATATGAACTGTTATCATTGGGACCAATTATTAGCCTTTGGAACCACACTTCTTTTTCCTGTCTGTATGTTTTTTGCCTGTCTAGAATAAAGATTTTAATTTGAAATTTATTGCTATTGCTTTACTAATAGGTTATGAGAAATAATCTTACATTTTCCAAACTAACGAGAGGCATGACCTTGGGCAACATACCAAAGTCCAAATCTCTCATCCAAAGTTATTTTATGCATTTCTGTCACTGCTCTTCCTGTGTTCAGATGACAGCAATAATAAAAAGCAAAATATCTGAGTATGTAGGATATTTTCTGAAACTACAGTCCTAAACATGTTATTTTTCTGCTCAAAACCCTTCAAACCAAACATCAAATTCCTTTATAGACAGCTCAGCTTTCCCTTCTGTTTTTTTCTTTCATATCTGAGATAGATGAATTTATCGTTTCTCGTTTATTCCTCCCACCCCTCTATTTCAAAGTCATCCTTCAATATCTTCTAATTCTTTCAGGTCCTTCTCCTAGCCATTTCTTGAATTCTTCTCTTCAGTGTAAACTCTCCCTCTTTCTATCCCCTTCGAACATGTGCAGGTTTGTGTATGTGTGTGTGTGTGTGTGCACTTCATGATTCTGCCTTTTATTATAACTTATTTGTGCACCAGCTCCACCTGTGTCTTAGTGTAAACACCTTCCTAGAGGAAAATCAGGTGTCTTCATTACCTAGTGTCCTCAGCAGCCTCTAACTCTGTAGGCTGCTCTGCTTTGGTGACACTAAATGTGTATTTGTTGAGTCCATTTATGAAATTGTAACTGGGTGGGGATCTCAGCCCTCTAAATACCACACCTCAAAGTTAAGGAATTGTCAGTTGATAACTTGGAAACTACATTTCTTGTGTTTGAAGAAGAGAATATTAATTCTGAACAAATACAGAAAATATTCTGTTATCTATCTCTTTGGTACAGTCACAAACCTGAACCAGCCAAGATCTCAGCTTCTAATGCTGTGACTTCTCTACATTTTAATAGCCCCACACCTTTCTATTTTAAAGGCTGAGACATTCTATATTAAAACAAAGAATATGGGAAAGCAAGAGAGAATTGAATTTGGGAGTAATAGGAAAGGACTTGGTAAGTCCTACTTGAGAAAAATTTAACTGAATTGGAGTTATCCCAGATAGCTATTGGGGTCTTTTATATTCAAGATACTACCACTGATGATGTTGCTAAATATGTATATGAGGAAGGCTGAAAAGACCAATGTGGCCAGCTGCCTTTTCAGCAGTGCATTTGAATGAAGGCTTTTCTTTCATTAGCAGCTATAGAGGTTGTTTGCTGAGCTTGTTGCTATTTTTGATTCCGTTGTCTTCAAAAAGAATAAAGAAGAAAAGAAGGAAAAGTCACATCATCTCTGGTAGCCCCCATGTCTAGCTGCTCTCTGTCCAACTTCCCTGGGCTTGGGACTGTAAATAAGTATATGCTCCTATGTTTTTGGTTCCCTGTTTTCACCTCAATCTGTTGCAATTGCTGCTTATGGAATCCACAGCTGTACATTAGCATCACATCAAGAGCAGCAGAGAGTTGCAAATAAACAATGTTTTGGGATGGTCTGAATTTCAAGCCTTCCTCGTCTGTTTCTTTGGTTGGTTGGTTTTTTATTTTTGCGCCAATCTAGCAGTTTATTAATGGGTGTTGGCTCCTGGGTGACACTGGTTAAAACTCACAGAATGATGCATGTGCCGTCTGAGGTGAATCACAGCCTCCAGCCGCAGGGCTTTAAACCCTGACTTGCTATGGACACTTAGACCTCCTGCAGCAGCAAATGCCATTGCTGCTGCAGCCCCTGCAGCTCCACAGCCGGCATCTTGACTGGTGCCCATCATCTGCTTATTGCACACCTTGAGCCCCAGGAACACACTTTGATGACTGCTTTGGAATCTTAATTGGTGAAGGAAATCTATGGCTTTAGGCAGATGGATACGTAATATCTGTTTCCCACCTGGTTTACTCTCCCTTATTGTATAAATGATGGACAGAATGCAAGTTTTTGCATAATTATCTAGACACCTCTGGCCTACATTCACTGTCATTAAAGATCATAGTCTCCTGCGCACTAGGTCCTGCTGTTTCACTAGAGTACTTCGTTTATTGGAGTCCATTACCCCTTAACTAGGAAGCTCAAATGTTTCTGCTGTGACCGCCATATTCAGCTTCAACATTCTTCTCATTTATCAGGGACATCCTAGAATAAAACAAAGATTCTCTAGTGTTTTGCTCTAAGCATCATTCAACAGAAACTGTTCTAAAATAGTCATATACAATTTATAAACTGTTCAAGGTCTAACTGATATGAGCATAGAAGATCCTCTAAATCAATCTCATCCCTCTCCTACTCATGGTGAGAGGCACTGTGGAGCTTTGTGACTCAAGTTCAACACTGGGCTTTGCCCCTTGTGAGCTTGTATCTTCTGGAAGTTATTCACATTCTCTGTCCTTCAGGTAAAATTTCTGTTCAATGAGAGTAATTATAGTATTTAAGTGCGTGTATATAAATACACACACACACATTAATTAAGCTATGGAAAATTCTCATTCACATAAACAATTTTGTGTATCCCTTATACAAATATCAAAAAATCTATGAAATCCATACTTTTTAGTGTTATAATTGATCAGGATCCTGTCAGCACTGGAGAGTTGACAGATGAATCATTATGGTCAGTTTTTTATAAATTCCCTCTCCTCTTCCTGGTTATGATCATGGTAAGAATTTGAAATTCTTATCTTTCTTTGGTGGTTTAAACATCACAGGAAAAATATATAGGATATATAGGCATCCCTTTCTACCTATGGCTGAAATTACCAGAGGCAGATTGCCTATAATACAGTAGTCTTAGTGAGCGTGTATAAATGTACTTAAATATGCTTGAGTCTACTGTTTTCTTGATGTGCTTTGTTATAAGTCAAATCAATGAATTACATGTCAGCATTTCTCCTTGGAATGGTGGTAGAAAAGCATATTTCTTATATTTTATGAACACAAATGAACTAGACTGTTATTATCATTTAGACAAAAAAAAAAACCCTCATGTTTATTAAATGTCAGAACTATGCTGGAATGTTAAGAAAGAATTATCTGATTTTGTACATGTGAGAAGAATGTACACTATTTTTGGAAGTAGTATGTGTATTTATATCCATAGAAAGTTGTAGTTAAGTGGAGCTATATAAATGACTTACAACAGTCTTATAATTTTATCAATAAGGTAACTGAAGCATAAAGAGGTGATGATCAGAAAGCTAGTCACACAGCTCTTAACCAAGTTCAATGACTTTCACACTGCATGGCTTAAGTCAACAAAGTAGCCCTAAAATGGCTACTTTGAAGGATTCAAAACTGAAGTCTGGTATTGTTATATGCTTACCAAAATTTCAAATATAGTCAATGAGTATATACAGTCCAAAGCCTAAAAGTAATGGAATAAGTTACCTTCTTTAAGTCTGCTCTACTCAGAAATCTTTGTTTTTCTCAGAAAAAATAAAATCTCCCATGACTGCCTGTTTTATCTGGCCAGAGCATCAAGATATACACAATTAGACTATAAAACCATTCTTTAAAAACATTTTATACCAAAATTTAAAATGTATAAATCAGTCTTATAGTGTCTCATGTTGTTAATTTAATGGTATTCACTAAGCTGCTATTTGGACTGTACTTTAACTGAGATCAAAACTTATCTTTAGAGTTTTGAGAATTGTGCTCATAATGCCCACCATCAACACTGAATAACTTTCTAAAATGACCTGAGAGCTTTATGCCATGGCTTTTGGTGCAAGATATAGAAATAGTAATATGTCTCTGGCAGTATTGCTCTACAAGTCTAAGGCCAGCAATAAAAATAAGAACATATAGAACTTCTGGGCAATATGGAGGTGTAGACAGACACGCTGCTTCTCCCTCCACAACTAAGAAGGAATACAACTACCTCAAAACTAGAAAAAACCAGAAGTTCCAGAAAATCAAACTGCACGGAAGTCCAGCAAACAAAGATATAAAGAAGAAATACTCATCCAGACAGGTAGGAGGGGCAGGGCCAGGGCAGAGAGGATGCAGTGTGATGATGGCAGCAGTGGTGGTGGCAGCAGCAGCAGGCCAGCAGAAAGAAAAGTCACACATTTTAAAAAGTCAGGAGGGACACTTGGGGAGCGTTCCCAGCTCTTCACCAGACTTCAAAGCCCATGGTCACATCACCGGAGAAAATCAAGCCTCATTGCTTCTGACTGTTCAGACCAGTGGGGGTTGGGGTGAAGGAAGAAACTGCAGGTCTCAGCAGAGTCCGCTTGATTAAAGGGCCCCCATGGACCTAGAATTTCCGCAGACCCACCCACTCCGGGAACGACAGACAGGGCATCAACTAGAGGGCAGCCAGTCTGGTGTGGAAGTGGGAGAGGTGCCTGGAAAAGGGGCAAGTGCTGGGCAGGTGGCATTGTTCCCTCTCAGACCCCTCCCCCACATATAGCACCACAACGTGGTGAAACAGGGCGCCCTTTACTGATGAATTCTTAAGGCTCTGCCCCTTACAACATAACAGGAGTGACAGCTCTACCTGGGATGCAGATGCAAACAAACAGGAGCCTGTCAGAATGAGGAGACAGAGAAGTATGGCCCAAAAGGGGGAACGGATCAAGGTTCCAGTGGGAGAACTAAGCGAAGAGGATATAGCTAACCTAAAAGATGAGTAGACAGATAACCTAACAGATGAAGAATTCAAAACACTGCTGATAAAGATGCTCACAACTGAACAGATATGCTTGAGTATGGCAAACGCATAAGTGAAGAAGTGAAGGCTATGCTAGGTAAAATGAAGGAAAATCTACATAAAACCAATGGTGAAGGGAAGGAAACCGGGGTTCAAATCAATTATTTGGAACATAAGGAAGAAAAAAAAAACAGTGAATTAGTGCAGAATGAGGAACGAAGAATTGAAAAAAATGAGAAAAACTTCCCAAATTTTGTGAAAAAGATGGATATATGGGTCCAGGAATAATGGAGGGTCCTGCGTGAGCTGGACCCAGAGGGGACCACACCAGGACATATCATGACTGAGATGCCAAAGGTAAAAGATAAAGACAGTGTCCTGGGGGTAGCAAGAGAGAGGCAGAAAGCTGCCTACAGAGGGTTGTATATACGATTATCAGTTGATTTCTCAGAGGACACTTTGCAGGCAGCATGGGACTGGCAAGAAGTATTCAATGTGATGAAAAGCAACCCACAACCAAGATTACCCTATCAGACAAAGCTATCATTTGGAATGATAGGGAAAATGAAGTGCTTCTCAGACAAGGTGAAGCTGAAGGAGTTCATCATCACCAAGCCATTATTATATACAATATCAAAGGGACTTATTTAAGAAGAAGAGATCGAAACTATGAACACTAAAATGAAAATAAATTCACGACTATAAACAAAGAATCTAAAAAATAAAAACAAAACGTAACAAAGCAAATCAAATAAAAACAGAATCATAGATATGGGGAATCATTTGAAGGGTTAACAGCAGGGAGGGGGGACGGGGAGAAATGGGGAAATGGTGTAGAAACTAAGAAGAGGTTGGTACAAAATAGACAGGAGGATGTTGAGAACAATATAGAAAACGGTGAAGAAAAAAAACTTATATGTTTGACCCACTTTCCTACACTAGGGGAAGGTGCATCAGGACGCTTTTATCAGCCAGTTCCTCTCTGAGGTGAGAGCTGGCCCAGTCGCGTTTCCGTGCCCACGATCCCGAGATGACCATCTAGTGTCCAGAACCAAGACTCACTTCTAGGGACCCCCAAAGGCCCTCCCAAGGCATTCCTTAGAGTGTCTAATAGCTCCATATACAATGTAATATGAACCTCCACTTTCTCCCTGCAGTGACAAGTGAGAGGAAGAAGGCCGATGGCTTTGTATATGCCATCAATGGCCACAAAGGCCAAGAGCTCCGGGCCAGGAACACAGTCCCGCTTCAGTCTGAGGTGAGAGCTGGCCCACACCAAGGAACCCGAGGTGCCTGGGGAGAGACTAGAAAGGAGACTCTAGTCTGGGGCATGGAGTATTTACAGACCGACTCCCAAAGAAATCAGTATCTCCAGTTTTGTCTATGGTTCCCTCTAGGGTCAAAATACAGATTTAACAAATTTTTGTTGGAATTACTGAAAAAAAAAATTTTTTTTTCTCCCTTTGCGTAGGCTCTTTTCAATTCTTTATCTACCCACCCCACTTATCCTGTAGAGCAGGAGCTCTACTATCCTTGGATTTCTTCAGGTCCACACATCATCACACTCTATAGGGTGGTTTGTATGCACAAAATGGGGACGACTTAAGATATTGCAGCATTTCTTTGCATCTTGTCATCACAATGAGCATGAAAACACTTTGTAGGTTGGCCAGGTCAGAAGCTGTGGTTTTATTCATTTTCATAATATCCCAGAAAGAGATAATTTTGCTCAGTGATTCAGCCCTTTGCTCTTATTTGTCCTTGACAAGATTGAATTGTGCTGGCATTGCACAAGAGCAAGCAGGATTATTTTCACCATGGCCTGATAGACTGTGTACAAGTTTGTTAGGTTTGCCTTTACACGTGACCACAGATTGGATGGAAGATTCCAACAGCTCACTGGCTAAGTAGCCAACTTTGTCTCTGCAGAGCACCAGGGAGGACATCGTCGAGGTACTGGCCCAAGAGTCCGACTACACCGTCTACCGGGTCAGAGCTCAGATGCACCAGGCCTACAACACCGTCCAGTGCACCTCTAAGGTGAGAGCTGGCCCGTGAAGTTCTCCACACCAAGAAGCCCAAGATGACTGAGGGGGCTGAGAATCTACAATCCACTCTAAGGATGACTCCCTCAGGGCCCAGCCAGGGCTTTCCTTAGAGTGTCCCGCATCATATGAGGAAGTTATTATGGATCCCCTCTTCTCACACCGGCACCATGGGATGGGACAAAGACAGTTCTCATGTATTTACAGGGATAGTAGGAAAAATAGTCTTTCATTTCATTTCAGAGTAAGCCATGAGCATATTTTCCTTTGGCTGTTTCTTGTTGTTTTAACGACAGGTCCCAGGGTCCTGTGGGGCAATCAGCTGCACTGTCTTTGCAGACCTTCTCCAAATCTTACCCATCATCACAATTGATTCTGGTGCTTTGTACAAACAATGAGGAGCAATGATATATTGGCTACATTATCTGTGGCTTTTCATCCTAAGGCACTCAGCAAACCATTCTAGCCAGGCCCTGTTATGAGTTGTGACCCCTTTCGGCTCCATGAGAGCCTGTAGAAGAGTTAGTTTCCTGTAGAAGAGTTAGTTTCCTCAGTGGTTCAGCCATTCATTGCTTTTGGTCCTTGACATCTTTCAGTTCTGCTGCAAGTTCAGTGAGGCTGACTGGGACATCCTCAACGTGTCCTGAGACACTGTATCAGTTTGCCAGGGCTGCGGTTAAGATAGAAGCACCAATTGGGTGGAGGCTTCCTGATGCCTCCTGGCCAGCAACACGGCTCTGTCTTTGTAGATTTCCAACCAGGACATTATTGAAGAGCCGGTGAAGGTGTTCAACTACTCACCCTCCCTACACAAGGGGAAGTGGCATAAGGACGTTGGCATCAGCCTGTTCCCTTCTGAGGTGAGAGCTGGCCCAGTTGCGTCTCCGTGCCCACGATCCCGAGATGACCATCTAGTGTCCAGAACCAAGACTCACTTCTAGGGACCCCCAAAGGCCCTCCCAAGGCATTCTTTAGAGTGTCTAATAGCTCCATATACAATGTAATATGAACCTCCACTTTCTCTCTGCAGTGACAAGTGGTATTTGTAGGCATATTAGGAAAAAATGACTTAACCGTAGAGAATAAGCATGTTTTCCTTTTTCCTGAGTGAGTGTGTGTGTGTGTGTGTTTCCTATTTCTGTACTGTAACTTTTGTTGACAGCATGCAAGCCATGAAAAAAAACCCATTAATTGATCTGCGAAGATACTTTAGCTCTCAACAGTATGGTAGTGGTTATGGAGAGAAAAGACATGCCAAGATTTTTCATATACCACAATTTTATGTTGGCTTTTGTATTTACTTAGGATATTTCAAAATCACAAAAGAGCAAGTCTGTGTACATAAAAGAGCAGTTCAAAGACAATGCTCTGAGGCATCCATTATTTACAAGCTTAGAAATGGCAAAAAGTTTGAGAAAGGGTCAGAAAGTGGTCCCAGGAATGAGAGGACATTTAAAGTGGCAGTAACAAGTTGTGTGGCATATCACCACTATGATACTATTTAAAAATTTTAAAATCATTTTTATATTCAATTACCATTGATGTACTTTATAGTATGGGTTTCAGGTACACAACCCAATGATTAGACATTCCATAACTCAATATGTGAGTACCCTGATAGAATTCACAGCCCTCTAACACCATCCCATGAGGCATCCTGTCATTTACACCTTAGCATGTCCTTACAAATGGGGTCTAGCATTGTCCTCATTGTGCAGGGTGGGAGACTTGGGTGGCCCTGAGGCCCACATCAACTTCCCCAGTGGACAAAACTGGTAAGGAAAAGGAGTTCTGAACTCAAAGCCTGCTATACTCCCAGGTAGCTGTGGAGGGGACTGTGCAGGTACTGGTGTACAAAAAAGCAGAAGACATGGGCAAGATGGGTGAGCAGTGACCAGGCCAGAGGGGGTTTTAGATGGCTCTGATCGGTTGAATGGGCCCAGGCCATGGAAGTTGCAAGGGCTGACCTCACTATCTAGTGGCGGACGAACAAAAGAAGTTAGAACTCTGATAACTAGGCACCCACGATGGAACTCAGTTGACTGGATAGAGGCAGGTGCGTAAAATGTTCCTCTGCTGTCTCCCCAATTTCCGAGGCTCGAGCCTCAAGAAACCCCAGAGTCAGAAATGGTGGTGCTGCTGTAGATATTGGCGCAAGTGCCGTCACCGACGCCTCTGGCCCTCGGGCATGAGGTACCCACAGGTAACTGAGGGAAGCCCAGGGCAGGCCCATCCAGGCCACGCCTCAATTGGGATCCCACTGGGGCCGCCCAGCTCCCTTTAGTTCTCAGCCTGAGTATGTGTGCCTGTTTGTTGGGAAAGGTGAGGGAAACATGGGATGGTTGTAAGGGGTGTAAAGCCTGAGGGGTCTGTCATGTCCCTACTTCACATCATGGTTGGCAGGAAAGAGAGCTCAGTGCTGGGTACCAGACACCTCTACTCACCTGCTCATCTTGAGCACTCAAGGTGTCATCTCATTCTTCCCTGGATGGAGGTGTTTCCCGGTGCCTTTCTCTGTCTGTGTAATCTGGGGAGCACAATTTGGAATGGGCATCACCCCAGGGGCGATGGCCAGCCAAGCCCCTGATGTCTCCTGGTGTGGTACCAGACTCCGTCTTTGCAGAACTCAGGTGGAGATGTCGTAGAGGAGTTGGGCGACGGCTTTGTGTATGCCATCAATGGCCATAAAGGCCAAGAGCACAGGGCCAGGAACACAGTCCCCCTTCAGTCTGAGGTGAGAGCTGGCCCACACCCAGGAACCTGAGGTGCCTGGGAAGAGACTAGAAAGGAGACTTTAGTCTGGGGCATGGAGTATTTACAGGCCGACTCTCAAAGAAATCAGTATCTCCAATTTTGTCTACGGTTCCCGCTAGGGTCAAAATACAGATTTAACATTTTTTGTTGGAATTACTGAAAAAAAATTTTTATTTTTCTCCATTTGCGTAGGCTCTTTTCAATTCTTTATCTACCCACCCCACTTATCCTGTAGAGTAGGAGCTCTACTATCCTTGGATTTCTTCAGGTCCACACATCATCACACTCTATAGGGTGGTTTGTATGCACAAAATGGGGACGACTGAAGATATTGCAGCATTTCTTTGCATCTTGTCATCACAATGAGCATGAAAACACTTTGTAGGTAGGCAAGGTCAGAAGCTGTGGTTTTATTCATTTTCATAATATCCCAGAAAGAGATAATTTTGCTCAGTGATTCAGCCCTTTGCTCTTGTTTGTCCTTGACAAGATTCAATTGTGCTGGCATTGCACAAGAGCAAGCAGGATTATTTTCACCATGGCCTGAGAGACTGTTACAAGTGTGTTATGTTTGCCTTTACACATGACCACAGAGTGGTGGAAGTTTCCAAGAGCACACTGGCTCAGTAGCCAACTTTGTCTCTGCAGAGCACCAGGGAGGACATCGAAGTCGTTCTGCCCCGAGTGAACGTCTAAACCGTCTACCGGGTCAGAGCTGAGGTTCACCAGGCCTACGACACCGTCCAGTGCGCCGCTAAGGTGAGAGCTGGCCCATGAAGTTCTGCACACCAAGGAGCCCAAGATGACCGAGGGCGCTGAGAATCTACAATCCACTCTAAGGATGACTCCCTCAGGGCCCAGCCAGGGCTTTCCTTAGAGTGTCCCGCATCGTATGAGGAAGTTATTATGGATCCCCTCTTCTCACACCGGCACCATGGGATGGGACAAAGACAGTTCTCATGTATTTACAGGAATAGTAGGAAAAATAGTCTTCCATTTCATTTCAGAGTAAGCCATGAGCATATTCTCCTTTGGCTGTTTCTTGTTGTTTTAACGACAGGTCCCAGGGTCCTGTGGGGCAATCAGCTGCACTGTCTTTGCAGACCTTCTCCAAATCTTACCCATCATCACAATTGATTCTGGTGCTTTGTACAAACAATGAGGAGCAATGATATATTGGCTACATTATCTGTGGCTTTTCATCCTAAGGCACTCAGCAAACCATTCTAGCCAGGCCCTGTTATGAGTTGTGACCCCTTTCGGCTCCATGACAGCCTGTAGAAGAGTTAGTTTCCTCAGTGGTTCAGCCATTCATTGCTTTTGGTCCTTGACATCTTTCAGTTCTGCTGCAAGTTCAGTGAGGCTGACTGGGACATCCTCAACGTGTCCTAAGACACTGTATCAGTTTGCCAGGGCTGCGGTTAAGATAGAAGCACCAATTGGGTGGAGGCTTCCTGATGCCTCCTGGCCAGCAACACGGCTCTGTCTTTGTAGATTTCCAACCAGGACATTGTTGAACAGCCGGTGAATGTGTTCAACTACTCACCCTCCCTACACAAGGGGAAGTGGCATAAGGACGTTGACATCAGTCGTTTCCCCTCTGAGGTGAGAGCTGGCCCAGTTGCGTCTCCATGCCCACGATCCGGAGATGACCATCTAGGATCTAGAACCCAGACTCACTTCTAGGGATCCCCAAAGGCCTTCCCAAGGCATTCTTTAGAGTGTCTAAAAGCTCCATATACAATGTAATATGGACCTCCACTTTCTCCCTGCAGTGACAAGTGAGAGGAGGAAGACATTCCTGGTTTTTCTAGGCATATTAGGAAAAAATGACTTCACCGTAGAGGACAAGCATGTGTTCCTTTTTCCTGAGTGAGCGTGTGTGTGTGCTTGTACATGTGTATGTGTGTGTTTCCTATTTCTGTACTGTAACTTTGGTTGACAGCATGCAAGCCATGAAAAAAAAGGCATTAATTGATCTGCGAAGATACTTTAGCTCTCAACAGTAAGGTAGTGGTTATTGAGAGAAAAGACATGCCAAGATTTTTCATATACCACAATTTTATGTTGGCTTATGTATTTACTTAGGATATTTCAAAATCACAAAAGAGCAAGTCCATGTACATAAAAGAGCAGTTCAAAGACAATGCTCTGAGGCATCCATTATTTACAAGTCTAGAAATGGCAAAAAGTTTGAGAAAGGGTCAGAAAGTGGTCCAAGGAATGAGAGGACATTTAAAGTGGCACTAACAAGTTTTGTGGCATATCACGACTATGATACTATTTAAAATTTTTAAAATCATTTTTATATTCAATTACCATTGATGTACTTTATAGTATGGGTTTCAGGTACACAACCCAATGATTAGACATTCCATAACTCAATATGTGAGTACCCTGATAGAATTCACAGCCCTCTAACACCATCCCATGAGGCATCCTGTCATTCACACCTTAGCATGTCCTTACAAATGAGGTCTAGCATTGTCCTCATTGTGCAGGGTGGGAGACCGGGGAGGCCCTGAGGCCCACATCAACTTCCCCAGTGGACAAAACTGGTAAGGAAAAGGAGTTCTGAACTCAAAGCCTGCTATACTCCCAGGTAGCTGTGGAGGGGACTGTGCAGGTACTGGTGTACAAATAAGGAGAAGACATGGGCAAGATGGGTGAGCAGTGACCAGGCCAGAGGGGGTTTTAGATGGCTCTGATCGGTTGAATGGGCCCAGGCCATGGAAGTTGCAAGGGCTGACCTCACACTATCTAGTGGCTGACCAACAATAGAAGTTAGAACTCTGGTAACTAGGCACCCACGGTGGAGCTCAGTTGACTGGAGAGAGGCAGGAGCGTAAAATGTTTCTCTGCTGTCTCCCCAATTTCAGAGGCTCTAGCCTCAAGAAAGCCCAGAGTCAGAAATGTTGTGCTTCTGTAGATTTTGGTGCATATGCCCTCACCCACGCCTCAGGCCCTCGGGCATGAGGTACCCACAGGTAACTGAGGGAAACCCAGGGCAAGCCCATCCAGGCCACGCCCCAGCTGGGATCCCACTTGGGCCACCCGGTTGCCTTTAGCTCTCAGCCTGAGTATGTGTGCCTGTTTGCTGGGAAAGGTGAGGGAAACATGGGATGGTTGTAAGGAGTGTAAAGCCTGAGGGGTCTGTCATGTCCCTACCTCACGTCATGGCTGGCAGGAAAGAGAGCTCAGTGCTGGGCACCAGGCTCCTCTACTCACCTGCTCATCTTGAGCACTCAAGGTGTGATCTCATTCTTCCCTGGATGGAGGTGTTTCCAGGTGCCTTTCTGTGTCTCTGTTATGTGGGGAGCAGAATTTGGAATGGGCATCACCGCCAGTGGCAATGGCCAGCCAAGCCCCTGATGTCTCCTGGCTTGGTACCATACTCTGTCTTTGCAGAACTCAGGTGGAGATGTTGTAGAGGAGTTGGCCGATGGCTTTGTGTATGCCATCAATGGCCACAAAGGCCAAGAGCGCCGGGCCAGGAACACAGTCCCGCTTCAGTCTGAGGTGAGAGCTGGCCCACACCCAGGAACTCGAGGTGCCTGGGAAGAGACTAGAAAGGAGACTCTAGTCTGGGGCATGGAGTATTTACAGACCGACTCCCAAAGAAATCAGTATCTCCAGTTTTGTCTATGGTTCCCTCTAGGGTCAAAATACAGATTTAACCATTTTTTGTTGGAATTACTGAAAAAAAAAATTTTTTTTTCTCCCTTTGCGTAGGCTCTTTTCAATTCTTTATCTACCCACCCCACTTATCCTGTAGAGCAGGAGCTCTACTATCCTTGGATTTCTTCAGGTCCACACATCATCACACTCTATAGGGTGGTTTGTATGCACAAAATGGGGACGAGTTAAGATATGGCACCATTTCTTTGCATCTTGTCATCACAATGAGCATGAAAACACTTTGTAGGTTGGCAAGGTCAGAAGCTGTGGTTTTATTCATTTTCATAATATCCCAGAAAGAGATAATTTTGCTCAGTGATTCAGCCCTTTGCTCTTGTTTGTCCTTGACAAGATTCAATTCTGCTGGCATTCCACAAGAGCAAGCAGGATTATTTTCACCATGGCCTGATAGACTGTGTACAAGTTGGCTAGGTTTGCCTTTACACGTGACCACAGATTGGATGGAAGATTCCAACAGCTCACTGGCTAAGTAGCCAACTTTGTCTCTGCAGAGCACCAGGGAGGACATCGTCGAGGTACTGGCCCAAGAGTCCGACTACACCGTCTACCGGGTGAGAGCTGAGGTTCACCAGGCCTACGACACCGTTCAGTGCACCTCTAAGGTGAGAGCTGGCCCGTGAAGTTCTCCACACCAAGGAGCCCAAGATGACCGAGTGGGCTGAGAATCTACAATCCACTCTAAGGATGACTCCCTCAGGGCCCAGCCAGGGCTTTCCTTAGAGTGTCCCGCATCGTATGAGGAAGTTATTATGGATCCCCTCTTCTCACACCGGCACCATGGGATGGGACAAAGACTGTTCTCATGTATTTACAGGGATAGTAGGAAAAAGAGTCTTTCATTTCATTTCAGAGTAAGCCATGAGCATATTTTCCTTTGGCTGTTTCTTGTTGTTTTAACGACAGGTCCCAGGGTCTTGTGGGGCAATCAGCTGCACTGTCTTTGCAGACCTTCTCCAAATCTTACCCATCATCACAATTGATTCTGGTGCTTTGTACAAACAATGAGGAGCAATGATATATTGGCTACATTATCTGTGGCTTTTCATCCTAAGGCACTCAGCAAACCATTCTAGCCAGGCCCTGTTATGAGTTGTGACCCCTTTCGGCTCCATGACAGCCTGTAGAAGAGTTAGTTTCCTGTAGAAGAGTTAGTTTCCTCAGTGGTTCAGCCATTCATTGCTTTTGGTCCTTGACATCTTTCAGTTCTGCTGCAAGTTCAGTGAGGCTGACTGGGACATCCTCAACGTGTCCTGAGACACTGTATCAGTTTGCCAGGGCTGCGGTTAAGATAGAAGCACCAATTGGGTGGAGGCTTCCTGATGCCTCCTGGCCAGCAACAGGGCTCTGTCTTTGTAGATTTCCAACCAGGACATTGTTGAAGAGCCGGTGAATGTGTTCAACTACTCACCCTCCCTACACAAGGGGAAGTTGCATAAGGACGTTGACATCAGCCTGTTCCCCTCTGAGATGAGAGGTGGCCCAGCTGCGTCTCCGTGCCCACAATCCCGAGATGACCATCTAGTGTCCAGAACCAAGTCTCACTTCTAGGGACCCCCAAAGGCCTTCCCAAGGCATTCTTTAGAGTGTCTAATAGCTCCATATACAATGTAATATGGACCTCCACTTTCTCCCTGCAGTGACAAGTGAGAGGAAGAAGGCATTCCGGGTATTTGTAGGCATATTAGGAAGAAATGACTTCACCGTAGAGAACAAGCATGTTTTCCTTTTTCCTGAGTGAGCGTGTGTGTGTGCTTGTTCATGTGTATGTGTGTGTTTCCTATTTCTGTACTGCAACATTTGTTGACAGCATGCAAGCCATGAAAAAAAACCCATTAATTGATCTGCGAAGATACTTTAGCTCTCAACAGTATGGTAGTGGTTATGGAGAGAAAAGACATGCCAAGATTTTTCATATAGCACAATTTTATGTTGGCTTTTGTATTTACTTAGGATATTTCAAAATCGCAA
The DNA here is from genome assembly GCF_987537825.1 of Furipterus horrens. Lineage (NCBI taxonomy): Eukaryota > Metazoa > Chordata > Mammalia > Chiroptera > Furipteridae > Furipterus > Furipterus horrens. The sequence continues at coordinate 49,715,305 of NW_028327177.1, forward strand.
AAGAGCAAGTCCGTGTACATAAAAGAGCAGTTCAAAGACAATGCTCTGAGGCATCCATTATTTACAAGCTTAGAAATGGCAAAAAGTTTGAGAAAGGGTCAGAAAGTGGTCCCAGGAACGAGAGGACATTTAAAGTGGCAGTAACAAGTTGTGTGGCATATCACCACTATGATACTATTTAAAAATTTTAAAATCATTTTTATATTCAATTACCATTGATGTACTTTATAGTATGGGTTTCAGGTACACAACTCAATGATTAGACATTCCATAACTCAATATGTGAGTACCCTGATAGAATTCACAGCCCTCTAACACCATCCCATGAGGCATCCTGTCATTCACACCTTAGCATGTCCTTACAAATGGGGTCTAGCATTGTCCTCATTGTGCAGGGTGGGAGACTTGGGTGGCCCTGAGGCCCACATCAACTTCCCCAGTGGACAAAATTGGTAAGGAAAAGGAGTTCTGAACTCAAAGCCTGCTATACTCCCAGGTAGCTGTGGAGGGGACTGTGCAGGTACTGGTGTACAAATAAGGAGAAGACATGGGCAAGATGGGTGAGCAGTGACCAGGCCAGAGGGGCTTTTAGATGGCTCTGATCGGTTGAATGGGCCCAGGCCATGGAAGTTGCAAGGGCTGACCTCACACTATCTAGTGGCTGACCAACAAAAGAAGTAAGAACTCTGGTAACTAAGCACCCACGGTGGAGCTCAGTTGACTGGAGAGAGGCAGGAGCGTAAAATGTTTCTCTGCTGTCTCCCCAATTTCCGAGGCTCTAGCCTCAAGAAAGCCCAGAGTCAGAAATGTTGGTGCTTCTGTAGATTTTGGCCCAAGTGCCGTCACCGACGCCTCAGGCCCTCGGGCATGAGGTACCCACAGGTAACTGAGGGAAACCCAGGGCAAGCCCATCCAGGCCACGCCCCAGCTGGGATCCCACTTGGGCCACCCGGTTGCCTTTAGCTCTCAGCCTGAGTATGTGTGCCTGTTTGCTGGGAAAGGTGAGGGAAACATGGGATGGTTGTAAGGAGTGTAAAGCCTGAGGGGTCTGTCATGTCCCTACCTCACGTCATGGCTGGCAGGAAAGAGAGCTCAGTGCTGGGCACCAGGCTCCTCTACTCACCTGCTCATCTTGAGCACTCAAGGTGTGATCTCATTCTTCCCTGGATGGAGGTGTTTCCAGGTGCCTTTCTGTGTCTCTGTTATGTGGGGAGCAGAATTTGGAATGGGCATCACCGCCAGTGGCAATGGCCAGCCAAGCCCCTGATGTCTCCTGGCTTGGTACCATACTCTGTCTTTGCAGAACTCAGGTGGAGATGTTGTAGAGGAGTTGGCCGATGGCTTTGTGTATGCCATCAATGGCCACAAAGGCCAAGAGCGCCGGGCCAGGAACACAGTCCCGCTTCAGTCTGAGGTGAGAGCTGGCCCACACCCAGGAACCCGAGGTGCCTGGGAAGAGACTAGAAAGGAGACTCTAGTCTGGGGCATGGAGTATTTACAGACCGACTCCCAAAGAAATCAGTATCTCCAGTTTTGTCTATGGTTCCCTCTAGGGTCAAAATACAGATTTAACCATTTTTTGTTGGAATTACTGAAAAAAAAAATTTTTTTTTCTCCCTTTGCATAGGCTCTTTTCAATTCTTTATCTACCCACCCCACTTATCCTGTAGAGCAGGAGCTCTACTATCCTTGGATTTCTTCAGGTCCACACATCATCACACTCTATAGGGTGGTTTGTATGCACAAAATGGGGACGAGTTAAGATATGGCACCATTTCTTTGCATCTTGTCATCACAATGAGCATGAAAACACTTTGTAGGTTGGCAAGGTCAGAAGCTGTGGTTTTATTCATTTTCATAATATCCCAGAAAGAGATAATTTTGCTCAGTGATTCAGCCCTTTGCTCTTGTTTGTCCTTGACAAGATTCAATTCTGCTGGCATTCCACAAGAGCAAGCAGGATTATTTTCACCATGGCCTGATAGACTGTGTACAAGTTGGCTAGGTTTGCCTTTACACGTGACCACAGATTGGATGGAAGATTCCAACAGCTCACTGGCTAAGTAGCCAACTTTGTCTCTGCAGAGCACCAGGGAGGACATCGTCGAGGTACTGGCCCAAGAGTCCGACTACACCGTCTACCGGGTCAGAGCTGAGGTTCACCAGGCCTACGACACCGTTCAGTGCACCTCTAAGGTGAGAGCTGGCCCGTGAAGTTCTCCACACCAAGGAGCCCAAGATGACCGAGTGGGCTGAGAATCTACAATCCACTCTAAGGATGACTCCCTCAGGGCCCAGCCAGGGCTTTCCTTAGAGTGTCCCGCATCGTATGAGGAAGTTATTATGGATCCCCTCTTCTCACACCGGCACCATGGGATGGGACAAAGACTGTTCTCATGTATTTACAGGGATAGTAGGAAAAAGAGTCTTTCATTTCATTTCAGAGTAAGCCATGAGCATATTTTCCTTTGGCTGTTTCTTGTTGTTTTAACGACAGGTCCCAGGGTCTTGTGGGGCAATCAGCTGCACTGTCTTTGCAGACCTTCTCCAAATCTTACCCATCATCACAATTGATTCTGGTGCTTTGTACAAACAATGAGGAGCAATGATATATTGGCTACATTATCTGTGGCTTTTCATCCTAAGGCACTCAGCAAACCATTCTAGCCAGGCCCTGTTATGAGTTGTGACCCCTTTCGGCTCCATGACAGCCTGTAGAAGAGTTAGTTTCCTGTAGAAGAGTTAGTTTCCTCAGTGGTTCAGCCATTCATTGCTTTTGGTCCTTGACATCTTTCAGTTCTGCTGCAAGTTCAGTGAGGCTGACTGGGACATCCTCAACGTGTCCTGAGACACTGTATCAGTTTGCCAGGGCTGCGGTTAAGATAGAAGCACCAATTGGGTGGAGGCTTCCTGATGCCTCCTGGCCAGCAACAGGGCTCTGTCTTTGTAGATTTCCAACCAGGACATTGTTGAAGAGCCGGTGAATGTGTTCAACTACTCACCCTCCCTACACAAGGGGAAGTTGCATAAGGACGTTGACATCAGCCTGTTCCCCTCTGAGATGAGAGGTGGCCCAGCTGCGTCTCCATGCCCACAATCCCGAGATGACCATCTAGTGTCCAGAACCAAGTCTCACTTCTAGGGACCCCCAAAGGCCCTCCCAAGGCATTCTTTAGAGTGTCTAATAGCTCCATATACAATGTAATATGGACCTCCACTTTCTCCCTGCAGTGACAAGTGAGAGGAAGAAGGCATTCCGGGTATTTGTAGGCATATTAGGAAGAAATGACTTCACCGTAGAGAACAAGCATGTTTTCCTTTTTCCTGAGTGAGCGTGTGTGTGTGCTTGTTCATGTGTATGTGTGTGTTTCCTATTTCTGTACTGCAACATTTGTTGACAGCATGCAAGCCATGAAAAAAAACCCATTAATTGATCTGCGAAGATACTTTAGCTCTCAACAGTATGGTAGTGGTTATGGAGAGAAAAGACATGCCAAGATTTTTCATATAGCACAATTTTATGTTGGCTTATGTATTTACTTAGGATATTTCAAAATCGCAAAAGAGCAAGTCCGTGTACATAAAAGAGCAGTTCAAAGACAATGCTCTGAGGCATCCATTATTTACAAGCTTAGAAATGGCAAAAAGTTTGAGAAAGGGTCAGAAAGTGGTCCCAGGAACGAGAGGACATTTAAAGTGGCAGTAACAAGTTGTGTGGCATATCACCACTATGATACTATTTAAAAATTTTAAAATCATTTTTATATTCAATTACCATTGATGTACTTTATAGTATGGGTTTCAGGTACACAACTCAATGATTAGACATTCCATAACTCAATATGTGAGTACCCTGATAGAATTCACAGCCCTCTAACACCATCCCATGAGGCATCCTGTCATTCACACCTTAGCATGTCCTTACAAATGGGGTCTAGCATTGTCCTCATTGTGCAGGGTGGGAGACTTGGGTGGCCCTGAGGCCCACATCAACTTCCCCAGTGGACAAAATTGGTAAGGAAAAGGAGTTCTGAACTCAAAGCCTGCTATACTCCCAGGTAGCTGTGGAGGGGACTGTGCAGGTACTGGTGTACAAATAAGGAGAAGACATGGGCAAGATGGGTGAGCAGTGACCAGGCCAGAGGGGCTTTTAGATGGCTCTGATCGGTTGAATGGGCCCAGGCCATGGAAGTTGCAAGGGCTGACCTCACACTATCTAGTGGCTGACCAACAAAAGAAGTAAGAACTCTGGTAACTAAGCACCCACGGTGGAGCTCAGTTGACTGGAGAGAGGCAGGAGCGTAAAATGTTTCTCTGCTGTCTCCCCAATTTCCGAGGCTCTAGCCTCAAGAAAGCCCAGAGTCAGAAATGTTGGTGCTTCTGTAGATTTTGGCCCAAGTGCCGTCACCGACGCCTCAGGCCCTCGGGCATGAGGTACCCACAGGTAACTGAGGGAAACCCAGGGCAAGCCCATCCAGGCCACGCCCCAGCTGGGATCCCACTTGGGCCACCCGGTTGCCTTTAGCTCTCAGCCTGAGTATGTGTGCCTGTTTGCTGGGAAAGGTGAGGGAAACATGGGATGGTTGTAAGGAGTGTAAAGCCTGAGGGGTCTGTCATGTCCCTACCTCACGTCATGGCTGGCAGGAAAGAGAGCTCAGTGCTGGGCACCAGGCTCCTCTACTCACCTGCTCATCTTGAGCACTCAAGGTGTGATCTCATTCTTCCCTGGATGGAGGTGTTTCCAGGTGCCTTTCTGTGTCTCTGTTATGTGGGGAGCAGAATTTGGAATGGGCATCACCGCCAGTGGCAATGGCCAGCCAAGCCCCTGATGTCTCCTGGCTTGGTACCATACTCTGTCTTTGCAGAACTCAGGTGGAGATGTTGTAGAGGAGTTGGCCGATGGCTTTGTGTATGCCATCAATGGCCACAAAGGCCAAGAGCGCCGGGCCAGGAACACAGTCCCGCTTCAGTCTGAGGTGAGAGCTGGCCCACACCCAGGAACCCGAGGTGCCTGGGAAGAGACTAGAAAGGAGACTCTAGTCTGGGGCATGGAGTATTTACAGACCGACTCCCAAAGAAATCAGTATCTCCAGTTTTGTCTATGGTTCCCTCTAGGGTCAAAATACAGATTTAACCATTTTTTGTTGGAATTACTGAAAAAAAAAATTTTTTTTTCTCCCTTTGCATAGGCTCTTTTCAATTCTTTATCTACCCACCCCACTTATCCTGTAGAGCAGGAGCTCTACTATCCTTGGATTTCTTCAGGTCCACACATCATCACACTCTATAGGGTGGTTTGTATGCACAAAATGGGGACGAGTTAAGATATGGCACCATTTCTTTGCATCTTGTCATCACAATGAGCATGAAAACACTTTGTAGGTTGGCAAGGTCAGAAGCTGTGGTTTTATTCATTTTCATAATATCCCAGAAAGAGATAATTTTGCTCAGTGATTCAGCCCTTTGCTCTTGTTTGTCCTTGACAAGATTCAATTCTGCTGGCATTCCACAAGAGCAAGCAGGATTATTTTCACCATGGCCTGATAGACTGTGTACAAGTTTGCTAGGTTTGCCTTTACACGTGACCACAGATTGGATGGAAGATTCCAACAGCTCACTGGCTAAGTAGCCAACTTTGTCTCTGCAGAGCACCAGGGAGGACATCGTCGAGGTACTGGCCCAAGAGTCCGACTACACCGTCTACCGGGTCAGAGCTGAGGTTCACCAGGCCTACGACACCGTCCAGTGCGCCTCTAAGGTGAGAGCTGGCCCGTGAAGTTCTCCACACCAAGGAGCCCAAGATGACTGAGGGGGCTGAGAATCTACAATCCACTCTAAGGATGACTCCCTCAGGGCCCAGCCAAGGCTTTCCTTAGAGTGTCCCGCATCGTATGAGGAAGTTATTATGGATCCCCTCTTCTCACACCGGCACCATGGGATGGGACAAAGACAGTTCTCATGTATTTACAGGGATAGTAGGAAAAAGAGTCTTTCATTTCATTTCAGAGTAAGCCATGAGCATATTTTCCTTTGGCTGTTTCTTGTTGTTTTAACGACAGGTCCCAGGGTCCTGTGGGGCAATCAGCTGCACTGTCTTTGCAGACCTTCTCCAAATCTTACCCATCATCACAATTGATTCTGGTGCTTTGTACAAACAATGAGGAGCAATGATATATTGGCTACATTATCTGTGGCTTTTCATCCTAAGGCACTCAGCAAACCATTCTAGCCAGGCCCTGTTATGAGTTGTGACCCCTTTCGGCTCCATGAGAGCCTGTAGAAGAGTTAGTTTCCTGTAGAAGAGTTAGTTTCCTCAGTGGTTCAGCCATTCATTGCTTTTGGTCCTTGACATCTTTCAGTTCTGCTGCAAGTTCAGTGAGGCTGACTGGGACATCCTCAACGTGTCCTGAGACACTGTATCAGTTTGCCAGGGCTGCGGTTAAGATAGAAGCACCAATTGGGTGGAGGCTTCCTGATGCCTCCTGGCCAGCAACAGGGCTCTGTCTTTGTAGATTTCCAACCAGGACATTGTTGAAGAGCCGGTGAATGTGTTCAACTACTCACCCTCCCTACACAAGGGGAAGTGGCATAAGGACGTTGGCATCAGCCTGTTCCCTTCTGAGGTGAGAGCTGGCCCAGTTGCGTCTCCGTGCCCACGATCCCGAGATGACCATCTAATGTCCAGAACCCAGACTCACTTCTAGGGACCCCCAAAGGCCCTCCCAAGGCATTCTTTAGAGTGTCTAATAGCTCCATATACAATGTAATATGAACCTCCACTTTCTCCCTGCAGTGACAAGTGGTATTTGTAGGCTTATTAGGAAGAAATGACTTCACCGTAGAGAACAAGCATGTTTTCCTTTTTCCTGAGTGAGCGTGTGTGTGTGCTTGTTCATGTGTATGTGTGTGTTTCCTATTTCTGTACTGCAACATTTGTTGACAGCATGCAAGCCATGAAAAAAAACCCATTAATTGATCTGCGAAGATACTTTAGCTCTCAACAGTATGGTAGTGGTTATGGAGAGAAAAGACATGCCAAGATTTTTCATATAGCACAATTTTATGTTGGCTTATGTATTTACTTAGGATATTTCAAAATCGCAAAAGAGCAAGTCCGTGTACATAAAAGAGCAGTTCAAAGACAATGCTCTGAGGCATCCATTATTTACAAGCTTAGAAATGGCAAAAAGTTTGAGAAAGGGTCAGAAAGTGGTCCCAGGAACGAGAGGACATTTAAAGTGGCAGTAACAAGTTGTGTGGCATATCACCACTATGATACTATTTAAAAATTTTAAAATCATTTTTATATTCAATTACCATTGATGTACTTTATAGTATGGGTTTCAGGTACACAACTCAATGATTAGACATTCCATAACTCAATATGTGAGTACCCTGATAGAATTCACAGCCCTCTAACACCATCCCATGAGGCATCCTGTCATTCACACCTTAGCATGTCCTTACCAATGGGGTCTAGCATTGTCCTCATTGTGCAGGGTGGGAGACTTGGGTGGCCCTGAGGCCCACATCAACTTCCCCAGTGGACAAAATTGGTAAGGAAAAGGAGTTCTGAACTCAAAGCCTGCTATACTCCCAGGTAGCTGTGGAGGGGACTGTGCAGGTACTGGTGTACAAATAAGGAGAAGACATGGGCAAGATGCGTGAGCAGTGACCAGGCCAGAGGGGCTTTTAGATGGCTCTGATCGGTTGAATGGGCCCAGGCCATGGAAGTTGCAAGGGCTGACCTCACACTATCTAGTGGCTGACCAACAAAAGAAGTAAGAACTCTGGTAACTAAGCACCCACGGTGGAGCTCAGTTGACTGGAGAGAGGCAGGAGCGTAAAATGTTTCTCTGCTGTCTCCCCAATTTCCGAGGCTCTAGCCTCAAGAAAGCCCAGAGTCAGAAATGTTGGTGCTTCTGTAGATTTTGGCCCAAGTGCCGTCACCGACGCCTCAGGCCCTCGGGCATGAGGTACCCACAGGTAACTGAGGGAAACCCAGGGCAAGCCCATCCAGGCCACGCCCCAGCTGGGATCCCACTTGGGCCACCCGGTTGCCTTTAGCTCTCAGCCTGAGTATGTGTGCCTGTTTGCTGGGAAAGGTGAGGGAAACATGGGATGGTTGTAAGGAGTGTAAAGCCTGAGGGGTCTGTCATGTCCCTACCTCACGTCATGGCTGGCAGGAAAGAGAGCTCAGTGCTGGGCACCAGGCTCCTCTACTCACCTGCTCATCTTGAGCACTCAAGGTGTGATCTCATTCTTCCCTGGATGGAGGTGTTTCCAGGTGCCTTTCTGTGTCTCTGTTATGTGGGGAGCAGAATTTGGAATGGGCATCACCGCCAGTGGCAATGGCCAGCCAAGCCCCTGATGTCTCCTGGCTTGGTACCATACTCTGTCTTTGCAGAACTCAGGTGGAGATGTTGTAGAGGAGTTGGCCGATGGCTTTGTGTATGCCATCAATGGCCACAAAGGCCAAGAGCGCCGGGCCAGGAACACAGTCCCGCTTCAGTCTGAGGTGAGAGCTGGCCCACACCCAGGAACCCGAGGTGCCTGGGAAGAGACTAGAAAGGAGACTCTAGTCTGGGGCATGGAGTATTTACAGACCGACTCCCAAAGAAATCAGTATCTCCAGTTTTGTCTATGGTTCCCTCTAGGGTCAAAATACAGATTTAACCATTTTTTGTTGGAATTACTGAAAAAAAAAATTTTTTTTTCTCCCTTTGCATAGGCTCTTTTCAATTCTTTATCTACCCACCCCACTTATCCTGTAGAGCAGGAGCTCTACTATCCTTGGATTTCTTCAGGTCCACACATCATCACACTCTATAGGGTGGTTTGTATGCACAAAATGGGGACGAGTTAAGATATGGCACCATTTCTTTGCATCTTGTCATCACAATGAGCATGAAAACACGTTGTAGGTTGGCAAGGTCAGAAGCTGTGGTTTTATTCATTTTCATAATATCCCAGAAAGAGATAATTTTGCTCAGTGATTCAGCCCTTTGCTCTTGTTTGTCCTTGACAAGATTCAATTCTGCTGGCATTCCACAAGAGCAAGCAGGATTATTTTCACCATGGCCTGATAGACTGTGTACAAGTTGGCTAGGTTTGCCTTTACACGTGACCACAGATTGGATGGAAGATTCCAACAGCTCACTGGCTAAGTAGCCAACTTTGTCTCTGCAGAGCACCAGGGAGGACATCGTCGAGGTACTGGCCCAAGAGTCCGACTACACCGTCTACCGGGTCAGAGCTGAGGTTCACCAGGCCTACGACACCGTCCAGTGCGCCTCTAAGGTGAGAGCTGGCCCGTGAAGTTCTCCACACCAAGGAGCCCAAGATGACTGAGGGGGCTGAGAATCTACAATCCACTCTAAGGATGACTCCCTCAGGGCCCAGCCAAGGCTTTCCTTAGAGTGTCCCGCATCGTATGAGGAAGTTATTATGGATCCCCTCTTCTCACACCGGCACCATGGGATGGGACAAAGACAGTTCTCATGTATTTACAGGGATAGTAGGAAAAAGAGTCTTTCATTTCATTTCAGAGTAAGCCATGAGCATATTTTCCTTTGGCTGTTTCTTGTTGTTTTAACGACAGGTCCCAGGGTCCTGTGGGGCAATCAGCTGCACTGTCTTTGCAGACCTTCTCCAAATCTTACCCATCATCACAATTGATTCTGGTGCTTTGTACAAACAATGAGGAGCAATGATATATTGGCTACATTATCTGTGGCTTTTCATCCTAAGGCACTCAGCAAACCATTCTAGCCAGGCCCTGTTATGAGTTGTGACCCCTTTCGGCTCCATGAGAGCCTGTAGAAGAGTTAGTTTCCTGTAGAAGAGTTAGTTTCCTCAGTGGTTCAGCAATTCATTGCTTTTGGTCCTTGACATCTTTCAGTTCTGCTGCAAGTTCAGTGAGGCTGACTGGGACATCCTCAACGTGTCCTAAGACACTGTATCAGTTTGCCAGGGCTGCGGTTAAGATAGAAGCACCAATTGGGTGGAGGCTTCCTGATGCCTCCTGGCCAGCAACACGGCTCTGTCTTTGTAGATTTCCAACCAGGACATTGTTGAAGAGCCGGTGAATGTGTTCAACTACTCACCCTCCCTACACAAGGGGAAGTGGCATAAGGACGTTGGCATCAGCCTGTTCCCTTCTGAGGTGAGAGCTGGCCCAGTTGCGTCTCCGTGCCCACGATCCCGAGATGACCATCTAATGTCCAGAACCCAGACTCACTTCTAGGGACCCCCAAAGGCCCTCCCAAGGCATTCTTTAGAGTGTCTAATAGCTCCATATACAATGTAATATGAACCTCCACTTTCTCCCTGCAGTGACAAGTGGTATTTGTAGGCTTATTAGGAAAAAATGACTTCACCGTAGAGAACAAGCATGTTTTCCTTTTTCCTGAGTGAGCGTGTGTGTGTGCTTGTTCATGTGTATGTGTGTGTTTCCTATTTCTGTACTGCAACATTTGTTGACAGCATGCAAGCCATGAAAAAAAACCCATTAATTGATCTGCGAAGATACTTTAGCTCTCAACAGTATGGTAGTGGTTATGGAGAGAAAAGACATGCCAAGATTTTTCATATAGCACAATTTTATGTTGGCTTATGTATTTACTTAGGATATTTCAAAATCGCAAAAGAGCAAGTCCGTGTACATAAAAGAGCAGTTCAAAGACAATGCTCTGAGGCATCCATTATTTACAAGCTTAGAAATGGCAAAAAGTTTGAGAAAGGGTCAGAAAGTGGTCCCAGGAACGAGAGGACATTTAAAGTGGCAGTAACAAGTTGTGTGGCATATCACCACTATGATACTATTTAAAAATTTTAAAATCATTTTTATATTCAATTACCATTGATGTACTTTATAGTATGGGTTTCAGGTACACAACTCAATGATTAGACATTCCATAACTCAATATGTGAGTACCCTGATAGAATTCACAGCCCTCTAACACCATCCCATGAGGCATCCTGTCATTCACACCTTAGCATGTCCTTACAAATGGGGTCTAGCATTGTCCTCATTGTGCAGGGTGGGAGACTTGGGTGGCCCTGAGGCCCACATCAACTTCCCCAGTGGACAAAATTGGTAAGGAAAAGGAGTTCTGAACTCAAAGCCTGCTATACTCCCAGGTAGCTGTGGAGGGGACTGTGCAGGTACTGGTGTACAAATAAGGAGAAGACATGGGCAAGATGCGTGAGCAGTGACCAGGCCAGAGGGGCTTTTAGATGGCTCTGATCGGTTGAATGGGCCCAGGCCATGGAAGTTGCAAGGGCTGACCTCACTATCTAGTGGCTGACCAACAAAAGAAGTTAGAACTCTGATAACTAGGCACCCACGCTGGAACTCAGTTGACTGGACAGAGGCAGGTGCGTAAAATGTTCCTCTGCTGTCTCCCCAATTTCCGAGGCTCTAGCCTCAAGAAACCCCAGAGTCAGAAATGGTGGTGCTGCTGTAGATATTGGCGCAAGTGCCGTCACCGACGCCTCTGGCCCTGGGGCATGAGGTACCCACAGGTAACTGAGGGAAGCCCAGGGCAAGCCCATCCAGGCCACGCCTCAATTGGGATCCCACTGGGGCCGCCCAGCTCCCTTTAGCTCTCAGCCTGAGTATGTGTGCCTGTTTGTTGGGAAAGGTGAGGGAAACATGGGATGGTTGTAAGGGGTGTAAAGCCTGAGGGGTTTGTCATGTCCCTACTTCACATCATGGTTGGCAGGAAAGAGAGCTCAGTGCTGGGTACCAGGCTCCTCTACTCACCTGCTCATCTTGAGCACTCAAGGTGTCATCTCATTCTTCCCTGGATGGAGGTGTTTCCCGGTGCCTTTCTGTCTGTGTAATCTGGGGAGCACAATTTGGAATGGGTATCACCCCAGTAGCGATGGCCAGCCAAGCCCCTGATGTCTCCTGGTTTGGTACCAGACTCCGTCTTTGCAGAACTCAGGTGGAGATGTCGTAGAGGAGTTGGGCGACGGCTTTGTGTATGCCATCAATGGCCATAAAGGCCAAGAGCACAGGGCCAGGAACACAGTCCCCCTTCAGTCTGAGGTGAGAGCTGGCCCACACCCAGGAACCCGAGGTGCCTGGGAAGAGACTAGAAAGGAGACTCTAGTCTGGGGCATGGAGTATTTACAGGCCGACTCCCAAAGAATTCAGTATCTCCAATTCTGTCTACGGTTCCCACTAGGGTCAAAATACAGATTTAACATTTTTTGTTGGAATTACTGAAAAAAAAATTTTATTTTTCTCCATTTGCGTAGGCTCTTTTCATTTCTTTATCTACCCACCCCACTTATCCTGTAGAACAGGAGCTCTACTATCCTTAGATTTCTTCAGCTCCACACATCATCACACTCTATAGGGTGGTTTGTATGCACAAATGGGGACGACTGAAGATATTGCAGCATTTCTTTGCATCTTGTCATCACAATGGGCATGAAAACACTTTGTAGGTAGGCAAGGTCAGAAGCTGTGGTTTTATTCTTTTTCATAATATCCCAGAAAGAGATAATTTTGCTCAGTGATTCAGCCCTTTGCTCTTGTTTGTCCTTGTCAAGATTCAATTGTGCTGGCATTGCACAAGAGCAAGCAGGATTATTTTCACCATGGCCTGATAGACTGTTACAAGTTTGTTATGTTTGCCTTTACACATGACCACATAGTGGTGGAAGTTTCCAAGAGCGCACTGGCTCAGTAGCCAACTTTGTCTCTGCAGAGCACCAGGGAGGACATCGAAGACGTTCTGCCCCGAGTGTCCGTCTAAACCATCTACCGGGTCAGAGCTGAGGTTTACCAGGCCTACGACACCATCCAGTGCGCCGCTAATGTGAGAGCTGGCCCATGAAGTTCTCCACACCAAGGAGCCCAAGATGACAGAGGGCGCTGAGAATCTACAATCCACTCTAAGGATGACTCCCTCAGGGCCCAGCCAGGGCTTTCCTTAGAGTGTCCCGCATCGTATGAGGAAGTTATTATGGATCCCCTCTTCTCACACCGGCACCATGGGATGGGACAAAGACAGTTCTCATGTATTTACAGGGATAGTAGGAAAAAGAGTCTTTCATTTCATTTCAGAGTAAGCCATGAGCATATTTTCCTTTGGCTGTTTCTTGTTGTTTTAACGACAGGTCCCAGGGTCCTGTGGGGCAATCAGCTGCACTGTCTTTGCAGACCTTCTCCAAATCTTACCCATCATCACAATTGATTCTGGTGCTTTGTACAAACAATGAGGAGCAATGATATATTGGCTACATTATCTGTGGCTTTTCATCCTAAGGCACTCAGCAAACCATTCTAGCCAGGCCCTGTTATGAGTTGTGACCCCTTTCGGCTCCATGAGAGCCTGTAGAAGAGTTAGTTTCCTGTAGAAGAGTTAGTTTCCTCAGTGGTCCAGCCATTCATTGCTTTTGGCCCTTGACATCTTTCAGTTCTGCTGCAAGTTCAGTGAGGCTGACTGGGACATCCTCAACGTGTCCTAAGACACTGTGTCAGTTTGCCAGGCCTGCGGTTATGATAGAAGCACCAATTGGGTGGAGGCTTCCTGATGCCTCCTGGCCAGCAACAGGGCTCTGTCTTTGTAGATTTCCAACCAGGACATTGTTGAAGAGCCGGTGAATGCGTTCAATTCCTTACCCCCCCTATACAAGGGGAAGTTGCATAAGGACGTTGACATCAGCCTGTTCCCCTCTGAGGTGAGAGCTGGCCCAGTTGCGTCTCCGTGCCCACGATCCCGAGATGACCATCTAATGTCCAGAACCCAGACTCACTTCTAGGGACCCCCAATGGCCCTCCCAAGGCATTCTTTAGAGTGTCTAATAGCTCCATATGCAATGTAATAAGGACCTCTACTTTCTCCCTGCAGTGACAAGTGAGAGGAAGAAGGCATTCCTGGTATTTGTAGGCATATTAGGAAAAAATGACTTCACCACAGAGAACAAGCATGTTTTCTTTTTTCCTGAGTGAGCGTGTGTGTTTGTACATGTGTATGTGTGTGTTTCCTATTTCTGTACTGTAACTTTGGTTGACTGCATGCAAGCCATGAAAAAAAGGCATTAATTGATCTGTGAAGATACTTTAGGTCTCAACAGTATGGTAGTGGTTATGGAGAGAAAAGATATGCCAAGATTTTTCATATACCACAATTTTATGTTGGCTTATATATTTACTTGGGATATTTCAAAATCACAAAAGAGCAAGTCCGTGTACATAAAAGAGCAGTTCAGAGACAATGCTCTGAGGCATCCATTATTTACAAGCTTAGAAATGGCAAAAAGTTTGAGAAAGGGTCAGAAAGTGGTCCCAGGAACGAGAGGACATTTAAAGTGGCAGTAACAAGTTGTGTGGCATATCACCACTATGATACTATTTAAAAATTTTAAAATCATTTTTATATTCAATTACCATTGATGTACTTTATAGTATGGGTTTCAGGTACACAACCCAATGATTAGACATTCCATAACTCAATATGTGAGTACCCTGATAGAATTCACAGCCCTCTAACACCATCCCATGAGGCATCCTGTCATTCACACCTTAGCATGTCCTTACAAATGGGGTCTAGCATTGTCCTCATTGTGCAGGGTGGGAGACTCGGGTGGCCCTGAGGCCCACCTCAACTTCCCAGTGGACAAAATTGGTAAGGAAAAGGAGTTCTGAACTCAAAGCCTGCTATACTCCCAGGTAGCTGTGGAGGGGACTGTGCAGGTACTGGTGTACAAATAAGGAGAAGACATGGGCAAGATGGGTGAGCACTGACCAGGCCAGAGGGGGTTTTAGATGGCTCTGATCGGTTGAATGGGCCCAGGCCATGGAAGTTGCAAGGGCTGACCTCACTATCTAGTGGCTGACCAACAAAAGAAGTTAGAACTCTGATAACTAGGCACCCACGCTGGAACTCAGTTGACTGGACAGAGGCAGGTGCGTACAATGTTCCTCTGCTGTCTCCCCAATTTCTGAGGCTCTAGCCTCAAGAAACCCCAGAGTCAGAAATGGTGGTGCTGCTGTAGATATTGGCGCAAGTGCCGTCACCGACGCCTCAGGCCCTCGGGCATGAGGTACCCACAGGTAACTGAGGGAAGCCCAGGGCAAGCCCATCCAGGCCACACCTCAATTGGGATCCCACTGGGGCCGCCCAGCTCCCTTTAGCTCTCAGCCTGAGTATGTGTGCCCATTTGCGTGGAATGGTGAGGGAAACATGGGATGGTTGTAAGGGGTGTAAAGCCTGAGGGGTCTGTCATGTCCCTACCTCACATCATGGTTGGCAGGAAAGAGAGCTCAGTGCTGGGTACCAGGCTCCTCTACTCACCTGCACATTTTGAGCACTCAAGGTGTCATCTCATTCTTCCCTGGATGGAGGTGTTTCCCGGTGCCTTTCTCTGTCTGTGTAATCTGGGGAACAGAATTTGGAATGGGCATCACCCCAGTGGCGATGGCCAGCCAAGCCCCTGATGTCTCCTGGTTTGGTACCAGACTCCGTCTTTGCAGAACTCAGGTGGAGATGTCGTAGAGGAGTTGGGCGACGGCTTTGTGTATGCCATCAATGGCCATAAAGGCCAAGAGCACAGGGTCAGGAACACAGTCCCCCTTCAGTCTGAGGTGAGAGCTGGCCCACACCCAGGAACCCGAGGTGCCTGGGAAGAGACTAGAAAGGAGACTCTAGTCTGGGGCATGGAGTATTTACAGGCCGACTCCCAAAGAAATCAGTATGTCCAATTCTGTCTACGGTTCCCGCTAGGGTCAAAATACAGATTTAACATTTTTTGTTGGAATTACTGAAAAAAAATTTTTTTTTTCTCCATTTGCGTAGGCTCTTTTCAATTCTTTATCTACCCACCCCACTTATCCTGTAGAGCAGGAGCTCTACTATCCTTGGGTTTCTTCAGGTCCACACATCATCACACTCTATAGGGTGGTTTGTATGCACAAAATGGGGACGACTGAAGATATTGCAGCATTTCTTTGCATCTTGTCATCACAATGAGCATGAAAACACTTTGTAGGTAGGCAAGGTCAGAAACTGTGGTTTTATTCATTTTCATAATATCCCAGAAAGAGATAATTTTGCTCAGTGATTCAGCCCTTTGCTCTTGTTTGTCCTTGACAAGATTCAATTCTGCTGGCATTCCACAAGAGCAAGCAGGATTATTTTCACCATGGCCTGATAGACTGTGTACAAGTTTGCTAGGTTTGCCTTTACACATGACCACAGAGTGGTGGAAGTTTCCAGGAGCGCACTGGCTCAGTAGCCAACTTTGTCTCTGCAGAGCACCAGGGAGGACATCGAAGACGTTCTGCCCCGAGTGTCCGTCTAAACCGTCTACCGGGTCAGAGCTGAGGTTCACCAGGCCTACGACACCGTCCAGTGCACCGCTAATGTGAGAGCTGGCCCATGAAGTTCTCCACACCAAGGAGCCCAAGATGACCGAGGGCGCTGAGAATCTACAATCCACTCTAAGGATGACTCCCTCAGGGCCCAGCCAGGGCTTTCCTTAGAGTGTCCCGCATCATATGAGGAAGTTATTATGGATCCCCTCTTCTCACACCGGCACCATGGGATGGGACAAAGACAGTTCTCATGTATTTACAGGAATAGTAGGAAAAATAGTCTTTCATTTCATTTCAGAGTAAGCCATGAGCATATTTTCCTTTGGCTGTTTCTTGTTGTTTTAACGACAGGTCCCAGGGTCCTGTGGGGCAATCAGCTGCACTGTCTTTGCAGACCTTCTCCAAATCTTACCCATCATCACAATTGATTCTGGTGCTTTGTACAAACAATGAGGAGCAATGATATATTGGCTACATTATCTGTGGCTTTTCATCCTAAGGCACTCAGCAAACCATTCTAGCCAGGCCCTGTTATGAGTTGTGACCCCTTTCGGCTCCATGAGAGCCTGTAGAAGAGTTAGTTTCCTGTAGAAGAGTTAGTTTCCTCAGTGGTCCAGCCATTCATTGCTTTTGGCCCTTGACATCTTTCAGTTCTGCTGCAAGTTCAGTGAGGCTGACTGGGACATCCTCAACGTGTCCTAAGACACTGTGTCAGTTTGCCAGGGCTGCGGTTATGATAGAAGCACCAATTGGGTGGAGGCTTCCTGATGCCTCCTGGCCAGCAACAGGGCTCTGTCTTTGTAGATTTCCAACCAGGACATTGTTGAAGAGCCGGTGAATGGGTTCAATTCCTTACCCCCCCTATACAAGGGGAAGTTGCATAAGGACGTTGACATCAGCCTGTTCCCCTCTGAGGTGAGAGCTGGCCCAGTTGCGTCTCCGTGCCCACGATCCCGAGATGACCATCTAATGTCCAGAACCCAGACTCACTTCTAGGGACCCCCAATGGCCCTCCCAAGGCATTCTTTAGAGTGTCTAATAGCTCCATATGCAATGTAATAAGGACCTCTACTTTCTCCCTGCAGTGACAAGTGAGAGGAAGAAGGCATTCCTGGTATTTGTAGGCATATTAGGAAAAAATGACTTCACCACAGAGAACAAGCATGTTTTCTTTTTTCCTGAGTGAGCGTGTGTGTTTGTACATGTGTATGTGTGTGTTTCCTATTTCTGTACTGTAACTTTGGTTGACTGCATGCAAGCCATGAAAAAAAGGCATTAATTGATCTGTGAAGATACTTTAGGTCTCAACAGTATGGTAGTGGTTATGGAGAGAAAAGATATGCCAAGATTTTTCATATACCACAATTTTATGTTGGCTTATATATTTACTTGGGATATTTCAAAATCACAAAAGAGCAAGTCCGTGTACATAAAAGAGCAGTTCAGAGACAATGCTCTGAGGCATCCATTATTTACAAGCTTAGAAATGGCAAAAAGTTTGAGAAAGGGTCAGAAAGTGGTCCCAGGAACGAGAGGACATTTAAAGTGGCAGTAACAAGTTGTGTGGCATATCACCACTATGATACTATTTAAAAATTTTAAAATCATTTTTATATTCAATTACCATTGATGTACTTTATAGTATGGGTTTCAGGTACACAACCCAATGATTAGACATTCCATAACTCAATATGTGAGTACCCTGATAGAATTCACAGCCCTCTAACACCATCCCATGAGGCATCCTGTCATTCACACCTTAGCATGTCCTTACAAATGGGGTCTAGCATTGTCCTCATTGTGCAGGGTGGGAGACTCGGGTGGCCCTGAGGCCCACCTCAACTTCCCAGTGGACAAAATTGGTAAGGAAAAGGAGTTCTGAACTCAAAGCCTGCTATACTCCCAGGTAGCTGTGGAGGGGACTGTGCAGGTACTGGTGTACAAATAAGGAGAAGACATGGGCAAGATGGGTGAGCACTGACCAGGCCAGAGGGGGTTTTAGATGGCTCTGATCGGTTGAATGGGCCCAGGCCATGGAAGTTGCAAGGGCTGACCTCACTATCTAGTGGCTGACCAACAAAAGAAGTTAGAACTCTGATAACTAGGCACCCACGCTGGAACTCAGTTGACTGGACAGAGGCAGGTGCGTACAATGTTCCTCTGCTGTCTCCCCAATTTCTGAGGCTCTAGCCTCAAGAAACCCCAGAGTCAGAAATGGTGGTGCTGCTGTAGATATTGGCGCAAGTGCCGTCACCGACGCCTCAGGCCCTCGGGCATGAGGTACCCACAGGTAACTGAGGGAAGCCCAGGGCAAGCCCATCCAGGCCACACCTCAATTGGGATCCCACTGGGGCCGCCCAGCTCCCTTTAGCTCTCAGCCTGAGTATGTGTGCCCATTTGCGTGGAATGGTGAGGGAAACATGGGATGGTTGTAAGGGGTGTAAAGCCTGAGGGGTCTGTCATGTCCCTACCTCACATCATGGTTGGCAGGAAAGAGAGCTCAGTGCTGGGTACCAGGCTCCTCTACTCACCTGCACATTTTGAGCACTCAAGGTGTCATCTCATTCTTCCCTGGATGGAGGTGTTTCCCGGTGCCTTTCTCTGTCTGTGTAATCTGGGGAACAGAATTTGGAATGGGCATCACCCCAGTGGCGATGGCCAGCCAAGCCCCTGATGTCTCCTGGTTTGGTACCAGACTCCGTCTTTGCAGAACTCAGGTGGAGATGTCGTAGAGGAGTTGGGCGACGGCTTTGTGTATGCCATCAATGGCCATAAAGGCCAAGAGCACAGGGTCAGGAACACAGTCCCCCTTCAGTCTGAGGTGAGAGCTGGCCCACACCCAGGAACCCGAGGTGCCTGGGAAGAGACTAGAAAGGAGACTCTAGTCTGGGGCATGGAGTATTTACAGGCCGACTCCCAAAGAAATCAGTATGTCCAATTCTGTCTACGGTTCCCGCTAGGGTCAAAATACAGATTTAACATTTTTTGTTGGAATTACTGAAAAAAAATTTTTTTTTTCTCCATTTGCGTAGGCTCTTTTCAATTCTTTATCTACCCACCCCACTTATCCTGTAGAGCAGGAGCTCTACTATCCTTGGGTTTCTTCAGGTCCACACATCATCACACTCTATAGGGTGGTTTGTATGCACAAAATGGGGACGACTGAAGATATTGCAGCATTTCTTTGCATCTTGTCATCACAATGAGCATGAAAACACTTTGTAGGTAGGCAAGGTCAGAAACTGTGGTTTTATTCATTTTCATAATATCCCAGAAAGAGATAATTTTGCTCAGTGATTCAGCCCTTTGCTCTTGTTTGTCCTTGACAAGATTCAATTCTGCTGGCATTCCACAAGAGCAAGCAGGATTATTTTCACCATGGCCTGATAGACTGTGTACAAGTTTGCTAGGTTTGCCTTTACACATGACCACAGAGTGGTGGAAGTTTCCAGGAGCGCACTGGCTCAGTAGCCAACTTTGTCTCTGCAGAGCACCAGGGAGGACATCGAAGACGTTCTGCCCCGAGTGTCCGTCTAAACCGTCTACCGGGTCAGAGCTGAGGTTCACCAGGCCTACGACACCGTCCAGTGCACCGCTAATGTGAGAGCTGGCCCATGAAGTTCTCCACACCAAGGAGCCCAAGATGACCGAGGGCGCTGAGAATCTACAATCCACTCTAAGGATGACTCCCTCAGGGCCCAGCCAGGGCTTTCCTTAGAGTGTCCCGCATCATATGAGGAAGTTATTATGGATCCCCTCTTCTCACACCGGCACCATGGGATGGGACAAAGACAGTTCTCATGTATTTACAGGAATAGTAGGAAAAATAGTCTTTCATTTCATTTCAGAGTAAGCCATGAGCATATTTTCCTTTGGCTGTTTCTTGTTGTTTTAACGACAGGTCCCAGGGTCCTGTGGGGCAATCAGCTGCACTGTCTTTGCAGACCTTCTCCAAATCTTACCCATCATCACAATTGATTCTGGTGCTTTGTACAAACAATGAGGAGCAATGATATATTGGCTACATTATCTGTGGCTTTTCATCCTAAGGCACTCAGCAAACCATTCTAGCCAGGCCCTGTTATGAGTTGTGACCCCTTTCGGCTCCATGAGAGCCTGTAGAAGAGTTAGTTTCCTGTAGAAGAGTTAGTTTCCTCAGTGGTCCAGCCATTCATTGCTTTTGGCCCTTGACATCTTTCAGTTCTGCTGCAAGTTCAGTGAGGCTGACTGGGACATCCTCAACGTGTCCTAAGACACTGTGTCAGTTTGCCAGGGCTGCGGTTATGATAGAAGCACCAATTGGGTGGAGGCTTCCTGATGCCTCCTGGCCAGCAACAGGGCTCTGTCTTGGTAGATTTCCAACCAGGACATTGTTGAAGAGCCGGTGAATGGGTTCAATTCCTTACCTCCCCTATACAAGGGGAAGTTGCATAAGGACGTTGACATCAGCCTGTTCCCCTCTGAGGTGAGAGCTGGCCCAGTTGCGTCTCCGTGCCCACGATCCCGAGATGACCATCTAATGTCCAGAACCCAGACTCACTTCTAGGGACCCCCAATGGCCCTCCCAAGGCATTCTTTAGAGTGTCTAATAGCTCCATATGCAATGTAATAAGGACCTCTACTTTCTCCCTGCAGTGACAAGTGAGAGGAAGAAGGCATTCCTGGTATTTGTAGGCATATTAGGAAAAAATGACTTCACCACAGAGAACAAGCATGTTTTCTTTTTTCCTGAGTGAGCGTGTGTGTTTGTACATGTGTATGTGTGTGTTTCCTATTTCTGTACTGTAACTTTGGTTGACTGCATGCAAGCCATGAAAAAAAGGCATTAATTGATCTGTGAAGATACTTTAGGTCTCAACAGTATGGTAGTGGTTATGGAGAGAAAAGATATGCCAAGATTTTTCATATACCACAATTTTATGTTGGCTTATATATTTACTTGGGATATTTCAAAATCACAAAAGAGCAAGTCCGTGTACATAAAAGAGCAGTTCAAAGACAATGCTCTGAGGCATCCATTATTTACAAGCTTAGAAATGGCAAAAAGTTTGAGAAAGGGTCAGAAAGTGGTCCCAGGAACGAGAGGACATTTAAAGTGGCAGTAACAAGTTGTGTGGCATATCACCACTATGATACTATTTAAAAATTTTAAAATCATTTTTATATTCAATTACCATTGATGTACTTTATAGTATGGGTTTCAGGTACACAACTCAATGATTAGACATTCCATAACTCAATATGTGAGTACCCTGATAGAATTCACAGCCCTCTAACACCATCCCATGAGGCATCCTGTCATTCACACCTTAGCATGTCCTTACAAATGGGGTCTAGCATTGTCCTCATTGTGCAGGGTGGGAGACTCGGGTGGCCCTGAGGCCCACCTCAACTTCCCAGTGGACAAAATTGGTAAGGAAAAGGAGTTCTGAACTCAAAGCCTGCTATACTCCCAGGTAGCTGTGGAGGGGACTGTGCAGGTACTGGTGTACAAATAAGGAGAAGACATGGGTAAGATGGGTGAGCACTGATTAGGCCAGAGGGGGTTTTAGATGGCTCTGATCAGTTGAATGGCCCCAGGCCATGGAAGTTGCAAGGGCTGACCTCACTATCTAGTGGCTGACCAACAAAAGAAGTTAGAACTCTGATAACTAGGCACCCACGCTGGAACTCAGTTGACTGGACAGAGGCAGGTGCGTACAATGTTCCTCTGCTGTCTCCCCAATTTCTGAGGCTCTAGCCTCAAGAAACCCCAGAGTCAGAAATGGTGGTGCTGCTGTAGATATTGGCGCAAGTGCCGTCACCGACGCCTCTGGCCCTCGGGCATGAGGTACCCACAGGTAACTGAGGGAAGCCCAGGGCAAGCCCATCCAGGCCACACCTCAATTGGGATCCCACTGGGGCCGCCCAGCTCCCTTTAGCTCTCAGCCTGAGTATGTGTGCCCATTTGCGTGGAATGGTGAGGGAAACATGGGATGGTTGTAAGGGGTGTAAAGCCTGAGGGGTCTGTCATGTCCCTACCTCACATCATGGTTGGCAGGAAAGAGAGCTCAGTGCTGGGTACCAGGCTCCTCTACTCACCTGCACATTTTGAGCACTCAAGGTGTCATCTCATTCTTCCCTGGATGGAGGTGTTTCCCGGTGCCTTTCTCTGTCTGTGTAATCTGGGGAACAGAATTTGGAATGGGCATCACCCCAGTGGCGATGGCCAGCCAAGCCCCTGATGTCTCCTGGTTTGGTACCAGACTCCGTCTTTGCAGAACTCAGGTGGAGATGTCGTAGAGGAGTTGGGCGACGGCTTTGTGTATGCCATCAATGGCCATAAAGGCCAAGAGCACAGGGTCAGGAACACAGTCCCCCTTCAGTCTGAGGTGAGAGCTGGCCCACACCCAGGAACCCGAGGTGCCTGGGAAGAGACTAGAAAGGAGACTCTAGTCTGGGGCATGGAGTATTTACAGGCCGACTCCCAAAGAAATCAGTATGTCCAATTCTGTCTACGGTTCCTGCTAGGGTCAAAATACAGATTTAACATTTTTTGTTGGAATTACTGAAAAAAAATTTTTATTTTTCTCCATTTGCGTAGGCTCTTTTCAATTCTTTATCTACCCACCCCACTTATCCTGTAGAGCAGGAGCTCTACTATCCTTGGGTTTCTTCAGGTCCACACATCATCACACTCTATAGGGTGGTTTGTATGCACAAAATGGGGACGACTGAAGATATTGCAGCATTTCTTTGCATCTTGTCATCACAATGAGCATGAAAACACTTTGTAGGTAGGCAAGGTCAGAAACTGTGGTTTTATTCATTTTCATAATATCCCAGAAAGAGATAATTTTGCTCAGTGATTCAGCCCTTTGCTCTTGTTTGTCCTTGACAAGATTCAATTCTGCTGGCATTCCACAAGAGCAAGCAGGATTATTTTCACCATGGCCTGATAGACTGTGTACAAGTTTGCTAGGTTTGCCTTTACACATGACCACAGAGTGGTGGAAGTTTCCAGGAGCGCACTGGCTCAGTAGCCAACTTTGTCTCTGCAGAGCACCAGGGAGGACATCGAAGACGTTCTGCCCCGAGTGTCCGTCTAAACCGTCTACCGGGTCAGAGCTGAGGTTCACCAGGCCTACGACACCGTCCAGTGCACCGCTAAGGTGAGAGCTGGCCCATGAAGTTCTGCACACCAAGGAGCCCAAGATGACCGAGGGCGCTGAGAATCTACAATCCACTCTAAGGATGACTCCCTCAGGGCCCAGCCAGGGCTTTCCTTAGAGTGTCCCGCATCGTATGAGGAAGTTATTATGGATCCCCTCTTCTCACACCGGCACCATGGGATGGGAAAAAGACAGTTCTCATGTATTTACAGGAATAGTAGGAAAAATAGTCTTCCATTTCATTTCAGAGTAAGCCATGAGCATATTCTCCTTTGGCTGTTTCTTGTTGTTTTAACGACAGGTCCCAGGGTCCTGTGGGGCAATCAGCTGCACTGTCTTTGCAGACCTTCTCCAAATCTTACCCATCATCACAATTGATTCTGGTGCTTTGTACAAACAATGAGGAGCAATGATATATTGGCTACATTATCTGTGGCTTTTCATCCTAAGGCACTCAGCAAACCATTCTAGCCAGGCCGTGTTATGAGTTGTGACCCCTTTCGGCTCCATGAGAGCCTGTAGAAGAGTTAGTTTCCTCAGTGGTTCAGCCATTCATTGCTTTTGGTCCTTGACATCTTTCAGTTCTGCTGCAAGTTCAGTGAGGCTGACTGGGACATCCTCAACGTGTCCTAAGACACTGTATCAGTTTGCCAGGGCTGCGGTTAAGATAGAAGCACCAATTGGGTGGAGGCTTCCTGATGCCTCCTGGCCAGCAACACGGCTCTGTCTTTGTAGATTTCCAACCAGGACATTGTTGAAGAGCCGGTGAATGTGTTCAACTACTCACCCTCCCTACACAAGGGGAAGTGGCATAAGGACGTTGACATCAGTCGTTTCCCCTCTGAGGTGAGAGCTGGCCCAGTTGCGTCTCCATGCCCACGATCCGGAGATGACCATCTAGGGTCTAGAACCCAGACTCACTTCTAGGGATCCCCAAAGGCCTTCCCAAGGCATTCTTTAGAGTGTCTAAAAGCTCCATATACAATGTAATATGGACCTCCACTTTCTCCCTGCAGTGACAAGTGAGAGGAGGAAGACATTCCTGGTTTTTCTAGGCATATTAGGAAAAAATGACTTCACCGTAGAGGACAAGCATGTGTTCCTTTTTCCTGAGTGAGCGTGTGTGTGTGCTTGTACATGTGTATGTGTGTGTTTCCTATTTCTGTACTGTAACTTTGGTTGACAGCATGCAAGCCATGAAAAAAAAGGCATTAATTGATCTGCGAAGATACTTTAGCTCTCAACAGTAAGGTAGTGGTTATTGAGAGAAAAGACATGCCAAGATTTTTCATATACCACAATTTTATGTTGGCTTATGTATTTACTTAGGATATTTCAAAATCACAAAAGAGCAAGTCCATGTACATAAAAGAGCAGTTCAAAGACAATGCTCTGAGGCATCCATTATTTACAAGCCTAGAAATGGCAAAAAGTTTGAGAAAGGGTCAGAAAGTGGTCCCAGGAATGAGAGGACATTTAAAGTGGCACTAACAAGTTTTGTGGCATATCACGACTATGATACTATTTAAAATTTTTAAAATCATTTTTATATTCAATTACCATTGATGTACTTTATAGTATGGGTTTCAGGTACACAACCCAATGATTAGACATTCCATAACTCAATATGTGAGTACCCTGATAGAATTCACAGCCCTCTAACACCATCCCATGAGGCATCCTGTCATTCACACCTTAGCATGTCCTTACAAATGAGGTCTAGCATTGTCCTCATTGTGCAGGGTGGGAGACTGGGGAGGCCCTGAGGCCCACATCAACTTCCCCAGTGGACAAAACTGGTAAGGAAAAGGAGTTCTGAACTCAAAGCCTGCTAAACTCCCAGGTAGCTGTGGAGGGGACTGTGCAGGTACTGGTGTACAAATAAGGAGAAGACATGGGCAAGATGGGTGAGCAGTGACCAGGCCAGAGGGGGTTTTAGATGGCTCTGATCGGTTGAATGGGCCCAGGCCATGGAAGTTGCAAGGGCTGACCTCACACTATCTAGTGGCTGACCAACAATAGAAGTTAGAACTCTGGTAACTAGGCACCCACGGTGGAGCTCAGTTGACTGGAGAGAGGCAGGAGCGTAAAATGTTTCTCTGCTGTCTCCCCAATTTCAGAGGCTCTAGCCTCAAGAAAGCCCAGAGTCAGAAATGTTGTGCTTCTGTAGATTTTGGTGCATATGCCCTCACCCACGCCTCAGGCCCTCGGGCATGAGGTACCCACAGGTAACTGAGGGAAACCCAGGGCAAGCCCATCCAGGCCACGCCCCAGCTGGGATCCCACTTGGGCCACCCGGTTGCCTTTAGCTCTCAGCCTGAGTATGTGTGCCTGTTTGCTGGGAAAGGTGAGGGAAACATGGGATGGTTGTAAGGAGTGTAAAGCCTGAGGGGTCTGTCATGTCCCTACCTCACGTCATGGCTGGCAGGAAAGAGAGCTCAGTGCTGGGCACCAGGCTCCTCTACTCACCTGCTCATCTTGAGCACTCAAGGTGTGATCTCATTCTTCCCTGGATGGAGGTGTTTCCAGGTGCCTTTCTGTGTCTCTGTTATGTGGGGAGCAGAATTTGGAATGGGCATCACCGCCAGTGGCAATGGCCAGCCAAGCCCCTGATGTCTCCTGGCTTGGTACCATACTCTGTCTTTGCAGAACTCAGGTGGAGATGTTGTAGAGGAGTTGGCCGATGGCTTTGTGTATGCCATCAATGGCCACAAAGGCCAAGAGCGCCGGGCCAGGAACACAGTCCCGCTTCAGTCTGAGGTGAGAGCTGGCCCACACCCAGGAACTCGAGGTGCCTGGGAAGAGACTAGAAAGGAGACTCTAGTCTGGGGCATGGAGTATTTACAGACCGACTCCCAAAGAAATCAGTATCTCCAGTTTTGTCTATGGTTCCCTCTAGGGTCAAAATACAGATTTAACCATTTTTTGTTGGAATTACTGAAAAAAAAAATTTTTTTTTCTCCCTTTGCGTAGGCTCTTTTCAATTCTTTATCTACCCACCCCACTTATCCTGTAGAGCAGGAGCTCTACTATCCTTGGATTTCTTCAGGTCCACACATCATCACACTCTATAGGGTGGTTTGTATGCACAAAATGGGGACGAGTTAAGATATGGCACCATTTCTTTGCATCTTGTCATCACAATGAGCATGAAAACACTTTGTAGGTTGGCAAGGTCAGAAGCTGTGGTTTTATTCATTTTCATAATATCCCAGAAAGAGATAATTTTGCTCAGTGATTCAGCCCTTTGCTCTTGTTTGTCCTTGACAAGATTCAATTCTGCTGGCATTCCACAAGAGCAAGCAGGATTATTTTCACCATGGCCTGATAGACTGTGTACAAGTTGGCTAGGTTTGCCTTTACACGTGACCACAGATTGGATGGAAGATTCCAACAGCTCACTGGCTAAGTAGCCAACTTTGTCTCTGCAGAGCACCAGGGAGGACATCGTCGAGGTACTGGCCCAAGAGTCCGACTACACCGTCTTCCGGGTGAGAGCTGAGGTTCACCAGGCCTACGACACCGTTCAGTGCACCTTTAAGGTGAGAGCTGGCCCGTGAAGTTCTCCACACCAAGGAGCCCAAGATGACCGAGTGGGCTGAGAATCTACAATCCACTCTAAGGATGACTCCCTCAGGGCCCAGCCAGGGCTTTCCTTAGAGTGTCCCGCATCGTATGAGGAAGTTATTATGGATCCCCTCTTCTCACACCGGCACCATGGGATGGGACAAAGACAGTTCTCATGTATTTACAGGGATAGTAGGAAAAAGAGTCTTTCATTTCATTTCAGAGTAAGCCATGAGCATATTTTCCTTTGGCTGTTTCTTGTTGTTTTAACGACAGGTCCCAGGGTCTTGTGGGGCAATCAGCTGCACTGTCTTTGCAGACCTTCTCCAAATCTTACCCATCATCACAATTGATTCTGGTGCTTTGTACAAACAATGAGGAGCAATGATATATTGGCTACATTATCTGTGGCTTTTCATCCTAAGGCACTCAGCAAACCATTCTAGCCAGGCCCTGTTATGAGTTGTGACCCCTTTCGGCTCCATGACAGCCTGTAGAAGAGTTAGTTTCCTGTAGAAGAGTTAGTTTCCTCAGTGGTTCAGCCATTCATAGCTTTTGGCCCTTGACATCTTTCAGTTCTGCTGCAAGTTCAGTGAGGCTGACTGGGACATCCTCAACGTGTCCTGAGACACTGTATCAGTTTGCCAGGGCTGCGGTTAAGATAGAAGCACCAATTGGGTGGAGGCTTCCTGATGCCTCCTGGCCAGCAACAGGGCTCTGTCTTTGTAGATTTCCAACCAGGACATTGTTGAAGAGCCGGTGAATGTGTTCAACTACTCACCCTCCCTACACAAGGGGAAGTTGCATAAGGACGTTGACATCAGCCTGTTCCCCTCTGAGATGAGAGGTGGCCCAGCTGCGTCTCCGTGCCCACAATCCCGAGATGACCATCTAGTGTCCAGAACCAAGTCTCACTTCTAGGGACCCCCAAAGGCCTTCCCAAGGCATTCTTTAGAGTGTCTAATAGCTCCATATACAATGTAATATGGACCTCCACTTTCTCCCTGCAGTGACAAGTGAGAGGAAGAAGGCATTCCGGGTATTTGTAGGCATATTAGGAAGAAATGACTTCACCGTAGAGAACAAGCATGTTTTCCTTTTTCCTGAGTGAGCGTGTGTGTGTGCTTGTTCATGTGTATGTGTGTGTTTCCTATTTCTGTACTGCAACATTTGTTGACAGCATGCAAGCCATGAAAAAAAACCCATTAATTGATCTGCGAAGATACTTTAGCTCTCAACAGTATGGTAGTGGTTATGGAGAGAAAAGACATGCCAAGATTTTTCATATAGCACAATATTATGTTGGCTTTTGTATTTACTTAGGATATTTCAAAATCGCAAAAGAGCAAGTCCGTGTACATAAAAGAGCAGTTCAAAGACAATGCTCTGAGGCATCCATTATTTACAAGCTTAGAAATGGCAAAAAGTTTGAGAAAGGGTCAGAAAGTGGTCCCAGGAACGAGAGGACATTTAAAGTGGCAGTAACAAGTTGTGTGGCATATCACCACTATGATACTATTTAAAAATTTTAAAATCATTTTTATATTCAATTACCATTGATGTACTTTATAGTATGGGTTTCAGGTACACAACTCAATGATTAGACATTCCATAACTCAATATGTGAGTACCCTGATAGAATTCACAGCCCTCTAACACCATCCCATGAGGCATCCTGTCATTCACACCTTAGCATGTCCTTACAAATGGGGTCTAGCATTGTCCTCATTGTGCAGGGTGGGAGACTTGGGTGGCCCTGAGGCCCACATCAACTTCCCCAGTGGACAAAATTGGTAAGGAAAAGGAGTTCTGAACTCAAAGCCTGCTATACTCCCAGGTAGCTGTGGAGGGGACTGTGCAGGTACTGGTGTACAAATAAGGAGAAGACATGGGCAAGATGCGTGAGCAGTGACCAGGCCAGAGGGGCTTTTAGATGGCTCTGATCGGTTGAATGGGCCCAGGCCATGGAAGTTGCAAGGGCTGACCTCACACTATCTAGTGGCTGACCAACAAAAGAAGTAAGAACTCTGGTAACTAAGCACCCACGGTGGAGCTCAGTTGACTGGAGAGAGGCAGGAGCGTAAAATGTTTCTCTGCTGTCTCCCCAATTTCAGAGGCTCTAGCCTCAAGAAAGCCCAGAGTCAGAAATGTTGGTGCTTCTGTAGATTTTGGCCCAAGTGCCGTCACCGACGCCTCAGGCCCTCGGGCATGAGGTACCCACAGGTAACTGAGGGAAACCCAGGGCAAGCCCATCCAGGCCACGCCCCAGCTGGGATCCCACTTGGGCCACCCGGTTGCCTTTAGCTCTCAGCCTGAGTATGTGTGCCTGTTTGCTGGGAAAGGTGAGGGAAACATGGGATGGTTGTAAGGAGTGTAAAGCCTGAGGGGTCTGTCATGTCCCTACCTCACGTCATGGCTGGCAGGAAAGAGAGCTCAGTGCTGGGCACCAGGCTCCTCTACTCACCTGCTCATCTTGAGCACTCAAGGTGTGATCTCATTCTTCCCTGGATGGAGGTGTTTCCAGGTGCCTTTCTGTGTCTCTGTTATGTGGGGAGCAGAATTTGGAATGGGCATCACCGCCAGTGGCAATGGCCAGCCAAGCCCCTGATGTCTCCTGGCTTGGTACCATACTCTGTCTTTGCAGAACTCAGGTGGAGATGTTGTAGAGGAGTTGGCCGATGGCTTTGTGTATGCCATCAATGGCCACAAAGGCCAAGAGCGCCGGGCCAGGAACACAGTCCCGCTTCAGTCTGAGGTGAGAGCTGGCCCACACCCAGGAACCCGAGGTGCCTGGGAAGAGACTAGAAAGGAGACTCTAGTCTGGGGCATGGAGTATTTACAGACCGACTCCCAAAGAAATCAGTATCTCCAGTTTTGTCTATGGTTCCCTCTAGGGTCAAAATACAGATTTAACCATTTTTTGTTGGAATTACTGAAAAAAAAAATTTTTTTTTCTCCCTTTGCATAGGCTCTTTTCAATTCTTTATCTACCCACCCCACTTATCCTGTAGAGCAGGAGCTCTACTATCCTTGGATTTCTTCAGGTCCACACATCATCACACTCTATAGGGTGGTTTGTATGCACAAAATGGGGACGAGTTAAGATATGGCACCATTTCTTTGCATCTTGTCATCACAATGAGCATGAAAACACTTTGTAGGTTGGCAAGGTCAGAAGCTGTGGTTTTATTCATTTTCATAATATCCCAGAAAGAGATAATTTTGCTCAGTGATTCAGCCCTTTGCTCTTGTTTGTCCTTGACAAGATTCAATTCTGCTGGCATTCCACAAGAGCAAGCAGGATTATTTTCACCATGGCCTGATAGACTGTGTACAAGTTGGCTAGGTTTGCCTTTACACGTGACCACAGATTGGATGGAAGATTCCAACAGCTCACTGGCTAAGTAGCCAACTTTGTCTCTGCAGAGCACCAGGGAGGACATCGTCGAGGTACTGGCCCAAGAGTCCGACTACACCGTCTACCGGGTCAGAGCTGAGGTTCACCAGGCCTACGACACCGTCCAGTGCGCCTCTAAGGTGAGAGCTGGCCCGTGAAGTTCTCCACACCAAGGAGCCCAAGATGACCGAGTGGACTGAGAATCTACAATCCACTCTAAGGATGACTCCCTCAGGGCCCAGCCAGGGCTTTCCTTAGAGTGTCCCGCATCGTATGAGGAAGTTATTATGGATCCCCTCTTCTCACACCGGCACCATGGGATGGGACAAAGACAGTTCTCATGTATTTACAGGGATAGTAGGAAAAAGAGTCTTTCATTTCATTTCAGAGTAAGCCATGAGCATATTTTCCTTTGGCTGTTTCTTGTTGTTTTAACGACAGGTCCCAGGGTCTTGTGGGGCAATCAGCTGAACTGTCTTTGCAGACCTTCTCCAAATCTTACCCATCATCACAATTGATTCTGGTGCTTTGTACAAACAATGAGGAGCAATGATATATTGGCTACATTATCTGTGGCTTTTCATCCTAAGGCACTCAGCAAACCATTCTAGCCAGGCCCTGTTATGAGTTGTGACCCCTTTCGGCTCCATGACAGCCTGTAGAAGAGTTAGTTTCCTGTAGAAGAGTTAGTTTCCTCAGTGGTTCCGCAATTCATTGCTTTTGGTCCTTGACATCTTTCAGTTCTGCTGCAAGTTCAGTGAGGCTGACTGGGACATCCTCAACGTGTCCTGAGACACTGTATCAGTTTGCCAGGGCTGCGGTTAAGATAGAAGCACCAATTGGGTGGAGGCTTCCTGATGCCTCCTGGCCAGCAACAGGGCTCTGTCTTTGTAGATTTCCAACCAGGACATTGTTGAAGAGCCGGTGAATGTGTTCAACTACTCACCCTCCCTACACAACGGGAAGTTGCATAAGGACGTTGACATCAGCCTGTTCCCCTCTGAGATGAGAGGTGGCCCAGCTGCGTCTCCGTGCCCACAATCCCGAGATGACCATCTAGTGTCCAGAACCAAGACTCACTTCTAGGGACCCCCAAAGGCCTTCCCAAGGTATTCTTTAGAGTGTCTAATAGCTCCATATACAATGTAATATGGACCTCCACTTTCTCCCTGCAGTGACAAGTGAGAGGAAGAAGGCATTCCGGGTATTTGTAGGCATATTAGGAAAAAATGACTTCACCGTAGAGAACAAGCATGTTTTCCTTTTTCCTGAGTGAGCGTGTGTGTGTGCTTGTTCATGTGTATGTGTGTGTTTCCTATTTCTGTACTGCAACATTTGTTGACAGCATGCAAGCCATGAAAAAAAACCCATTAATTGATCTGCGAAGATACTTTAGCTCTCAACAGTATGGTAGTGGTTATGGAGAGAAAAGACATGCCAAGATTTTTCATATAGCACAATTTTATGTTGGCTTATGTATTTACTTAGGATATTTCAAAATCGCAAAAGAGCAAGTCCGTGTACATAAAAGAGCAGTTCAAAGACAATGCTCTGAGGCATCCATTATTTACAAGCTTAGAAATGGCAAAAAGTTTGAGAAAGGGTCAGAAAGTGGTCCCAGGAACGAGAGGACATTTAAAGTGGCAGTAACAAGTTGTGTGGCATATCACCACTATGATACTATTTAAAAATTTTAAAATCATTTTTATATTCAATTACCATTGATGTACTTTATAGTATGGGTTTCAGGTACACAACTCAATGATTAGACATTCCATAACTCAATATGTGAGTACCCTGATAGAATTCACAGCCCTCTAACACCATCCCATGAGGCATCCTGTCATTCACACCTTAGCATGTCCTTACAAATGGGGTCTAGCATTGTCCTCATTGTGCAGGGTGGGAGACTTGGGTGGCCCTGAGGCCCACATCAACTTCCCCAGTGGACAAAATTGGTAAGGAAAAGGAGTTCTGAACTCAAAGCCTGCTATACTCCCAGGTAGCTGTGGAGGGGACTGTGCAGGTACTGGTGTACAAATAAGGAGAAGACATGGGCAAGATGCGTGAGCAGTGACCAGGCCAGAGGGGCTTTTAGATGGCTCTGATCGGTTGAATGGGCCCAGGCCATGGAAGTTGCAAGGGCTGACCTCACACTATCTAGTGGCTGACCAACAAAAGAAGTAAGAACTCTGGTAACTAAGCACCCACGGTGGAGCTCAGTTGACTGGAGAGAGGCAGGAGCGTAAAATGTTTCTCTGCTGTCTCCCCAATTTCAGAGGCTCTAGCCTCAAGAAAGCCCAGAGTCAGAAATGTTGGTGCTTCTGTAGATTTTGGCCCAAGTGCCGTCACCGACGCCTCAGGCCCTCGGGCATGAGGTACCCACAGGTAACTGAGGGAAACCCAGGGCAAGCCCATCCAGGCCACGCCCCAGCTGGGATCCCACTTGGGCCACCCGGTTGCCTTTAGCTCTCAGCCTGAGTATGTGTGCCTGTTTGCTGGGAAAGGTGAGGGAAACATGGGATGGTTGTAAGGAGTGTAAAGCCTGAGGGGTCTGTCATGTCCCTACCTCACGTCATGGCTGGCAGGAAAGAGAGCTCAGTGCTGGGCACCAGGCTCCTCTACTCACCTGCTCATCTTGAGCACTCAAGGTGTGATCTCATTCTTCCCTGGATGGAGGTGTTTCCAGGTGCCTTTCTGTGTCTCTGTTATGTGGGGAGCAGAATTTGGAATGGGCATCACCGCCAGTGGCAATGGCCAGCCAAGCCCCTGATGTCTCCTGGCTTGGTACCATACTCTGTCTTTGCAGAACTCAGGTGGAGATGTTGTAGAGGAGTTGGCCGATGGCTTTGTGTATGCCATCAATGGCCACAAAGGCCAAGAGCGCCGGGCCAGGAACACAGTCCCGCTTCAGTCTGAGGTGAGAGCTGGCCCACACCCAGGAACCCGAGGTGCCTGGGAAGAGACTAGAAAGGAGACTCTAGTCTGGGGCATGGAGTATTTACAGACCGACTCCCAAAGAAATCAGTATCTCCAGTTTTGTCTATGGTTCCCTCTAGGGTCAAAATACAGATTTAACCATTTTTTGTTGGAATTACTGAAAAAAAAAATTTTTTTTTCTCCCTTTGCATAGGCTCTTTTCAATTCTTTATCTACCCACCCCACTTATCCTGTAGAGCAGGAGCTCTACTATCCTTGGATTTCTTCAGGTCCACACATCATCACACTCTATAGGGTGGTTTGTATGCACAAAATGGGGACGAGTTAAGATATGGCACCATTTCTTTGCATCTTGTCATCACAATGAGCATGAAAACACTTTGTAGGTTGGCAAGGTCAGAAGCTGTGGTTTTATTCATTTTCATAATATCCCAGAAAGAGATAATTTTGCTCAGTGATTCAGCCCTTTGCTCTTGTTTGTCCTTGACAAGATTCAATTCTGCTGGCATTCCACAAGAGCAAGCAGGATTATTTTCACCATGGCCTGATAGACTGTGTACAAGTTGGCTAGGTTTGCCTTTACACGTGACCACAGATTGGATGGAAGATTCCAACAGCTCACTGGCTAAGTAGCCAACTTTGTCTCTGCAGAGCACCAGGGAGGACATCGTCGAGGTACTGGCCCAAGAGTCCGACTACACCGTCTACCGGGTCAGAGCTGAGGTTCACCAGGCCTACGACACCGTCCAGTGCGCCTCTAAGGTGAGAGCTGGCCCGTGAAGTTCTCCACACCAAGGAGCCCAAGATGACTGAGGGGGCTGAGAATCTACAATCCACTCTAAGGATGACTCCCTCAGGGCCCAGCCAAGGCTTTCCTTAGAGTGTCCCGCATCGTATGAGG
Source organism: Furipterus horrens (assembly GCF_987537825.1). Lineage (NCBI taxonomy): Eukaryota > Metazoa > Chordata > Mammalia > Chiroptera > Furipteridae > Furipterus > Furipterus horrens. The sequence continues at coordinate 49,749,594 of NW_028327177.1, forward strand.
AAGTTATTATGGATCCCCTCTTCTCACACCGGCACCATGGGATGGGACAAAGACAGTTCTCATGTATTTACAGGGATAGTAGGAAAAAGAGTCTTTCATTTCATTTCAGAGTAAGCCATGAGCATATTTTCCTTTGGCTGTTTCTTGTTGTTTTAACGACAGGTCCCAGGGTCCTGTGGGGCAATCAGCTGAACTGTCTTTGCAGACCTTCTCCAAATCTTACCCATCATCACAATTGATTCTGGTGCTTTGTACAAACAATGAGGAGCAATGATATATTGGCTACATTATCTGTGGCTTTTCATCCTAAGGCACTCAGCAAACCATTCTAGCCAGGCCCTGTTATGAGTTGTGACCCCTTTCGGCTCCATGAGAGCCTGTAGAAGAGTTAGTTTCCTGTAGAAGAGTTAGTTTCCTCAGTGGTTCAGCCATTCATTGCTTTTGGTCCTTGACATCTTTCAGTTCTGCTGCAAGTTCAGTGAGGCTGACTGGGACATCCTCAACGTGTCCTAAGACACTGTATCAGTTTGCCAGGGCTGCGGTTAAGATAGAAGCACCAATTGGGTGGAGGCTTCCTGATGCCTCCTGGCCAGCAACACGGCTCTGTCTTTGTAGATTTCCAACCAGGACATTGTTGAACAGCCGGTGAATGTGTTCAACTACTCACCCTCCCTACACAAGGGGAAGTGGCATAAGGACGTTGACATCAGTCGTTTCCCCTCTGAGGTGAGAGCTGGCCCAGTTGCGTCTCCATGCCCACGATCCGGAGATGACCATCTAGGGTCTAGAACCCAGACTCACTTCTAGGGATCCCCAAAGGCCCTCCCAAGGCATTCTTTAGAGTGTCTAAAAGCTCCATATACAATGTAATATGGACCTCCACTTTCTCCCTGCAGTGACAAGTGAGAGGAGGAAGACATTCCTGGTTTTTCTAGGCATATTAGGAAAAAATGACTTCACCGTAGAGGACAAGCATGTGTTCCTTTTCCTGAGTGAGCGTGTGTGTGTGCTTGTACATGTGTATGTGTGTGTTTCCTATTTCTGTACTGTAACTTTGGTTGACAGCATGCAAGCCATGAAAAAAAAGGCATTAATTGATCTGCGAAGATACTTTAGCTCTCAACAGTAAGGTAGTGGTTATTGAGAGAAAAGACATGCCAAGATTTTTCATATACCACAATTTTATGTTGGCTTATGTATTTACTTAGGATATTTCAAAATCACAAAAGAGCAAGTCCATGTACATAAAAGAGCAGTTCAAAGACAATGCTCTGAGGCATCCATTATTTACAAGCCTAGAAATGGCAAAAAGTTTGAGAAAGGGTCAGAAAGTGGTCCCAGGAATGAGAGGACATTTAAAGTGGCACTAACAAGTTTTGTGGCATATCACGACTATGATACTATTTAAAATTTTTAAAATCATTTTTATATTCAATTACCATTGATGTACTTTATAGTATGGGTTTCAGGTACACAACCCAATGATTAGACATTCCATAACTCAATATGTGAGTACCCTGATAGAATTCACAGCCCTCTAACACCATCCCATGAGGCATCCTGTCATTCACACCTTAGCATGTCCTTACAAATGAGGTCTAGCATTGTCCTCATTGTGCAGGGTGGGAGACTGGGGAGGCCCTGAGGCCCACATCAACTTCCCCAGTGGACAAAACTGGTAAGGAAAAGGAGTTCTGAACTCAAAGCCTGCTAAACTCCCAGGTAGCTGTGGAGGGGACTGTGCAGGTACTGGTGTACAAATAAGGAGAAGACATGGGCAAGATGGGTGAGCAGTGACCAGGCCAGAGGGGCTTTTAGATGGCTCTGATCGGTTGAATGGGCCCAGGCCATGGAAGTTGCAAGGGCTGACCTCACACTATCTAGTGGCTGACCAACAATAGAAGTTAGAACTCTGGTAACTAGGCACCCACGGTGGAGCTCAGTTGACTGGAGAGAGGCAGGAGCATAAAATGTTTCTCTGCTGTCTCCCCAATTTCAGAGGCTCTAGCCTCAAGAAAGCCCAGAGTCAGAAATGTTGTGCTTCTGTAGATTTTGGTGCATATGCCCTCACCCACGCCTCAGGCCCTCGGGCATGAGGTACCCACAGGTAACTGAGGGAAACCCAGGGCAAGCCCATCCAGGCCACGCCCCAGCTGGGATCCCACTTGGGCCACCCGGTTGCCTTTAGCTCTCAGCCTGAGTATGTGTGCCTGTTTGCTGGGAAAGGTGAGGGAAACATGGGATGGTTGTAAGGAGTGTAAAGCCTGAGGGGTCTGTCATGTCCCTACCTCACGTCATGGCTGGCAGGAAAGAGAGCTCAGTGCTGGGCACCAGGCTCCTCTACTCACCTGCTCATCTTGAGCACTCAAGGTGTGATCTCATTCTTCCCTGGATGGAGGTGTTTCCAGGTGCCTTTCTGTGTCTCTGTTATGTGGGGAGCAGAATTTGGAATGGGCATCACCGCCAGTGGCAATGGCCAGCCAAGCCCCTGATGTCTCCTGGCTTGGTACCATACTCTGTCTTTGCAGAACTCAGGTGGAGATGTTGTAGAGGAGTTGGCCGATGGCTTTGTGTATGCCATCAATGGCCACAAAGGCCAAGAGCGCCGGGCCAGGAACACAGTCCCGCTTCAGTCTGAGGTGAGAGCTGGCCCACACCCAGGAACTCGAGGTGCCTGGGAAGAGACTAGAAAGGAGACTCTAGTCTGGGGCATGGAGTATTTACAGACCGACTCCCAAAGAAATCAGTATCTCCAGTTTTGTCTATGGTTCCCTCTAGGGTCAAAATACAGATTTAACCATTTTTTGTTGGAATTACTGAAAAAAAAAATTTTTTTTCTCCCTTTGCATAGGCTCTTTTCAATTCTTTATCTACCCACCCCACTTATCCTGTAGAGCAGGAGCTCTACTATCCTTGGATTTCTTCAGGTCCACACATCATCACACTCTATAGGGTGGTTTGTATGCACAAAATGGGGACGAGTTAAGATATGGCACCATTTCTTTGCATCTTGTCATCACAATGAGCATGAAAACACTTTGTAGGTTGGCAAGGTCAGAAGCTGTGGTTTTATTCATTTTCATAATATCCCAGAAAGAGATAATTTTGCTCAGTGATTCAGCCCTTTGCTCTTGTTTGTCCTTGACAAGATTCAATTCTGCTGGCATTCCACAAGAGCAAGCAGGATTATTTTCACCATGGCCTGATAGACTGTGTACAAGTTGGCTAGGTTTGCCTTTACACGTGACCACAGATTGGATGGAAGATTCCAACAGCTCACTGGCTAAGTAGCCAACTTTGTCTCTGCAGAGCACCAGGGAGGACATCGTCGAGGTACTGGCCCAAGAGTCCGACTACACCGTCTACCGGGTCAGAGCTGAGGTTCACCAGGCCTACGACACCGTCCAGTGCGCCTCTAAGGTGAGAGCTGGCCCGTGAAGTTCTCCACACCAAGGAGCCCAAGATGACTGAGGGGGCTGAGAATCTACAATCCACTCTAAGGATGACTCCCTCAGGGCCCAGCCAAGGCTTTCCTTAGAGTGTCCCGCATCGTATGAGGAAGTTATTATGGATCCCCTCTTCTCACACCGGCACCATGGGATGGGACAAAGACAGTTCTCATGTATTTACAGGGATAGTAGGAAAAAGAGTCTTTCATTTCATTTCAGAGTAAGCCATGAGCATATTTTCCTTTGGCTGTTTCTTGTTGTTTTAACGACAGGTCCCAGGGTCCTGTGGGGCAATCAGCTGAACTGTCTTTGCAGACCTTCTCCAAATCTTACCCATCATCACAATTGATTCTGGTGCTTTGTACAAACAATGAGGAGCAATGATATATTGGCTACATTATCTGTGGCTTTTCATCCTAAGGCACTCAGCAAACCATTCTAGCCAGGCCCTGTTATGAGTTGTGACCCCTTTCGGCTCCATGAGAGCCTGTAGAAGAGTTAGTTTCCTGTAGAAGAGTTAGTTTCCTCAGTGGTTCAGCCATTCATTGCTTTTGGTCCTTGACATCTTTCAGTTCTGCTGCAAGTTCAGTGAGGCTGACTGGGACATCCTCAACGTGTCCTAAGACACTGTATCAGTTTGCCAGGGCTGCGGTTAAGATAGAAGCACCAATTGGGTGGAGGCTTCCTGATGCCTCCTGGCCAGCAACACGGCTCTGTCTTTGTAGATTTCCAACCAGGACATTGTTGAACAGCCGGTGAATGTGTTCAACTACTCACCCTCCCTACACAAGGGGAAGTGGCATAAGGACGTTGACATCAGTCGTTTCCCCTCTGAGGTGAGAGCTGGCCCAGTTGCGTCTCCATGCCCACGATCCGGAGATGACCATCTAGGGTCTAGAACCCAGACTCACTTCTAGGGATCCCCAAAGGCCCTCCCAAGGCATTCTTTAGAGTGTCTAAAAGCTCCATATACAATGTAATATGGACCTCCACTTTCTCCCTGCAGTGACAAGTGAGAGGAGGAAGACATTCCTGGTTTTTCTAGGCATATTAGGAAAAAATGACTTCACCGTAGAGGACAAGCATGTGTTCCTTTTCCTGAGTGAGCGTGTGTGTGTGCTTGTACATGTGTATGTGTGTGTTTCCTATTTCTGTACTGTAACTTTGGTTGACAGCATGCAAGCCATGAAAAAAAAGGCATTAATTGATCTGCGAAGATAGTTTAGCTCTCAACAGTAAGGTAGTGGTTATTGAGAGAAAAGACATGCCAAGATTTTTCATATACCACAATTTTATGTTGGCTTATGTATTTACTTAGGATATTTCAAAATCACAAAAGAGCAAGTCCATGTACATAAAAGAGCAGTTCAAAGACAATGCTCTGAGGCATCCATTATTTACAAGCCTAGAAATGGCAAAAAGTTTGAGAAAGGGTCAGAAAGTGGTCCCAGGAATGAGAGGACATTTAAAGTGGCACTAACAAGTTTTGTGGCATATCACGACTATGATACTATTTAAAATTTTTAAAATCATTTTTATATTCAATTACCATTGATGTACTTTATAGTATGGGTTTCAGGTACACAACCCAATGATTAGACATTCCATAACTCAATATGTGAGTACCCTGATAGAATTCACAGCCCTCTAACACCATCCCATGAGGCATCCTGTCATTCACACCTTAGCATGTCCTTACAAATGAGGTCTAGCATTGTCCTCATTGTGCAGGGTGGGAGACCGGGGAGGCCCTGAGGCCCACATCAACTTCCCCAGTGGACAAAACTGGTAAGGAAAAGGAGTTCTGAACTCAAAGCCTGCTATACTCCCAGGTAGCTGTGGAGGGGACTGTGCAGGTACTGGTGTACAAATAAGGAGAAGACATGGGCAAGATGGGTGAGCAGTGACCAGGCCAGAGGGGCTTTTAGATGGCTCTGATCGGTTGAATGGGCCCAGGCCATGGAAGTTGCAAGGGCTGACCTCACACTATCTAGTGGCTGACCAACAATAGAAGTTAGAACTCTGGTAACTAGGCACCCACGGTGGAGCTCAGTTGACTGGAGAGAGGCAGGAGCATAAAATGTTTCTCTGCTGTCTCCCCAATTTCAGAGGCTCTAGCCTCAAGAAAGCCCAGAGTCAGAAATGTTGTGCTTCTGTAGATTTTGGTGCATATGCCCTCACCCACGCCTCAGGCCCTCGGGCATGAGGTACCCACAGGTAACTGAGGGAAACCCAGGGCAAGCCCATCCAGGCCACGCCCCAGCTGGGATCCCACTTGGGCCACCCGGTTGCCTTTAGCTCTCAGCCTGAGTATGTGTGCCTGTTTGCTGGGAAAGGTGAGGGAAACATGGGATGGTTGTAAGGAGTGTAAAGCCTGAGGGGTCTGTCATGTCCCTACCTCACGTCATGGCTGGCAGGAAAGAGAGCTCAGTGCTGGGCACCAGGCTCCTCTACTCACCTGCTCATCTTGAGCACTCAAGGTGTGATCTCATTCTTCCCTGGATGGAGGTGTTTCCAGGTGCCTTTCTGTGTCTCTGTTATGTGGGGAGCAGAATTTGGAATGGGCATCACCGCCAGTGGCAATGGCCAGCCAAGCCCCTGATGTCTCCTGGCTTGGTACCATACTCTGTCTTTGCAGAACTCAGGTGGAGATGTTGTAGAGGAGTTGGCCGATGGCTTTGTGTATGCCATCAATGGCCACAAAGGCCAAGAGCGCCGGGCCAGGAACACAGTCCCGCTTCAGTCTGAGGTGAGAGCTGGCCCACACCCAGGAACTCGAGGTGCCTGGGAAGAGACTAGAAAGGAGACTCTAGTCTGGGGCATGGAGTATTTACAGACCGACTCCCAAAGAAATCAGTATCTCCAGTTTTGTCTATGGTTCCCTCTAGGGTCAAAATACAGATTTAACCATTTTTTGTTGGAATTACTGAAAAAAAAAATTTTTTTTCTCCCTTTGCATAGGCTCTTTTCAATTCTTTATCTACCCACCCCACTTATCCTGTAGAGCAGGAGCTCTACTATCCTTGGATTTCTTCAGGTCCACACATCATCACACTCTATAGGGTGGTTTGTATGCACAAAATGGGGACGAGTTAAGATATGGCACCATTTCTTTGCATCTTGTCATCACAATGAGCATGAAAACACTTTGTAGGTTGGCAAGGTCAGAAGCTGTGGTTTTATTCATTTTCATAATATCCCAGAAAGAGATAATTTTGCTCAGTGATTCAGCCCTTTGCTCTTGTTTGTCCTTGACAAGATTCAATTCTGCTGGCATTCCACAAGAGCAAGCAGGATTATTTTCACCATGGCCTGATAGACTGTGTACAAGTTGGCTAGGTTTGCCTTTACACGTGACCACAGATTGGATGGAAGATTCCAACAGCTCACTGGCTAAGTAGCCAACTTTGTCTCTGCAGAGCACCAGGGAGGACATCGTCGAGGTACTGGCCCAAGAGTCCGACTACACCGTCTACCGGGTGAGAGCTGAGGTTCACCAGGCCTACGACACCGTCCAGTGCGCCTCTAAGGTGAGAGCTGGCCCGTGAAGTTCTCCACACCAAGGAGCCCAAGATGACCGAGTGGGCTGAGAATCTACAATCCACTCTAAGGATGACTCCCTCAGGGCCCAGCCAGGGCTTTCCTTAGAGTGTCCCGCATCGTATGAGGAAGTTATTATGGATCCCCTCTTCTCACACCGGCACCATGGGATGGGACAAAGACAGTTCTCATGTATTTACAGGGATAGTAGGAAAAAGAGACTTTCATTTCATTTCAGAGTAAGCCATGAGCATATTTTCCTTTGGCTGTTTCTTGTTGTTTTAACGACAGGTCCCAGGGTCTTGTGGGGCAATCAGCTGAACTGTCTTTGCAGACCTTCTCCAAATCTTACCCATCATCACAATTGATTCTGGTGCTTTGTACAAACAATGAGGAGCAATGATATATTGGCTACATTATCTGTGGCTTTTCATCCTAAGGCACTCAGCAAACCATTCTAGCCAGGCCCTGTTATGAGTTGTGACCCCTTTCGGCTCCATGACAGCCTGTAGAAGAGTTAGTTTCCTGTAGAAGAGTTAGTTTCCTCAGTGGTTCCGCAATTCATTGCTTTTGGTCCTTGACATCTTTCAGTTCTGCTGCAAGTTCAGTGAGGCTGACTGGGACATCCTCAACGTGTCCTGAGACACTGTATCAGTTTGCCAGGGCTGCGGTTAAGATAGAAGCACCAATTGGGTGGAGGCTTCCTGATGCCTCCTGGCCAGCAACAGGGCTCTGTCTTTGTAGATTTCCAACCAGGACATTGTTGAAGAGCCGGTGAATGTGTTCAACTACTCACCCTCCCTACACAAGGGGAAGTTGCATAAGGACGTTGACATCAGCCTGTTCCCCTCTGAGATGAGAGGTGGCCCAGCTGCGTCTCCGTGCCCACAATCCCGAGATGACCATCTAGTGTCCAGAACCAAGACTCACTTCTAGGGACCCCCAAAGGCCTTCCCAAGGCATTCTTTAGAGTGTCTAATAGCTCCATATACAATGTAATATGGACCTCCACTTTCTCCCTGCAGTGACAAGTGAGAGGAAGAAGGCATTCCGGGTATTTGTAGGCATATTAGGAAAAAATGACTTCACCGTAGAGAACAAGCATGTTTTCCTTTTTCCTGAGTGAGCGTGTGTGTGTGCTTGTTCATGTGTATGTGTGTGTTTCCTATTTCTGTACTGCAACATTTGTTGACAGCATGCAAGCCATGAAAAAAAACCCATTAATTGATCTGCGAAGATACTTTAGCTCTCAACAGTATGGTAGTGGTTATGGAGAGAAAAGACATGCCAAGATTTTTCATATAGCACAATTTTATGTTGGCTTATGTATTTACTTAGGATATTTCAAAATCGCAAAAGAGCAAGTCCGTGTACATAAAAGAGCAGTTCAAAGACAATGCTCTGAGGCATCCATTATTTACAAGCTTAGAAATGGCAAAAAGTTTGAGAAAGGGTCAGAAAGTGGTCCCAGGAACGAGAGGACATTTAAAGTGGCAGTAACAAGTTGTGTGGCATATCACCACTATGATACTATTTAAAAATTTTAAAATCATTTTTATATTCAATTACCATTGATGTACTTTATAGTATGGGTTTCAGGTACACAACTCAATGATTAGACATTCCATAACTCAATATGTGAGTACCCTGATAGAATTCACAGCCCTCTAACACCATCCCATGAGGCATCCTGTCATTCACACCTTAGCATGTCCTTACAAATGGGGTCTAGCATTGTCCTCATTGTGCAGGGTGGGAGACTTGGGTGGCCCTGAGGCCCACATCAACTTCCCCAGTGGACAAAATTGGTAAGGAAAAGGAGTTCTGAACTCAAAGCCTGCTATACTCCCAGGTAGCTGTGGAGGGGACTGTGCAGGTACTGGTGTACAAATAAGGAGAAGACATGGGCAAGATGGGTGAGCAGTGACCAGGCCAGAGGGGCTTTTAGATGGCTCTGATCGGTTGAATGGGCCCAGGCCATGGAAGTTGCAAGGGCTGACCTCACACTATCTAGTGGCTGACCAACAAAAGAAGTAAGAACTCTGGTAACTAAGCACCCACGGTGGAGCTCAGTTGACTGGAGAGAGGCAGGAGCGTAAAATGTTTCTCTGCTGTCTCCCCAATTTCAGAGGCTCTAGCCTCAAGAAAGCCCAGAGTCAGAAATGTTGGTGCTTCTGTAGATTTTGGCCCAAGTGCCGTCACCGACGCCTCAGGCCCTCGGGCATGAGGTACCCACAGGTAACTGAGGGAAACCCAGGGCAAGCCCATCCAGGCCACGCCCCAGCTGGGATCCCACTTGGGCCACCCGGTTGCCTTTAGCTCTCAGCCTGAGTATGTGTGCCTGTTTGCTGGGAAAGGTGAGGGAAACATGGGATGGTTGTAAGGAGTGTAAAGCCTGAGGGGTCTGTCATGTCCCTACCTCACGTCATGGCTGGCAGGAAAGAGAGCTCAGTGCTGGGCACCAGGCTCCTCTACTCACCTGCTCATCTTGAGCACTCAAGGTGTGATCTCATTCTTCCCTGGATGGAGGTGTTTCCAGGTGCCTTTCTGTGTCTCTGTTATGTGGGGAGCAGAATTTGGAATGGGCATCACCGCCAGTGGCAATGGCCAGCCAAGCCCCTGATGTCTCCTGGCTTGGTACCATACTCTGTCTTTGCAGAACTCAGGTGGAGATGTTGTAGAGGAGTTGGCCGATGGCTTTGTGTATGCCATCAATGGCCACAAAGGCCAAGAGCGCCGGGCCAGGAACACAGTCCCGCTTCAGTCTGAGGTGAGAGCTGGCCCACACCCAGGAACCCGAGGTGCCTGGGAAGAGACTAGAAAGGAGACTCTAGTCTGGGGCATGGAGTATTTACAGACCGACTCCCAAAGAATTCAGTATCTCCAGTTTTGTCTATGGTTCCCTCTAGGGTCAAAATACAGATTTAACCATTTTTTGTTGGAATTACTGAAAAAAAAAATTTTTTTTTCTCCCTTTGCATAGGCTCTTTTCAATTCTTTATCTACCCACCCCACTTATCCTGTAGAGCAGGAGCTCTACTATCCTTGGATTTCTTCAGGTCCACACATCATCACACTCTATAGGGTGGTTTGTATGCACAAAATGGGGACGAGTTAAGATATGGCACCATTTCTTTGCATCTTGTCATCACAATGAGCATGAAAACACTTTGTAGGTTGGCAAGGTCAGAAGCTGTGGTTTTATTCATTTTCATAATATCCCAGAAAGAGATAATTTTGCTCAGTGATTCAGCCCTTTGCTCTTGTTTGTCCTTGACAAGATTCAATTCTGCTGGCATTCCACAAGAGCAAGCAGGATTATTTTCACCATGGCCTGATAGACTGTGTACAAGTTGGCTAGGTTTGCCTTTACACGTGACCACAGATTGGATGGAAGATTCCAACAGCTCACTGGCTAAGTAGCCAACTTTGTCTCTGCAGAGCACCAGGGAGGACATCGTCGAGGTACTGGCCCAAGAGTCCGACTACACCGTCTACCGGGTCAGAGCTGAGGTTCACCAGGCCTACGACACCGTCCAGTGCGCCTCTAAGGTGAGAGCTGGCCCGTGAAGTTCTCCACACCAAGGAGCCCAAGATGACTGAGGGGGCTGAGAATCTACAATCCACTCTAAGGATGACTCCCTCAGGGCCCAGCCAAGGCTTTCCTTAGAGTGTCCCGCATCGTATGAGGAAGTTATTATGGATCCCCTCTTCTCACACCGGCACCATGGGATGGGACAAAGACAGTTCTCATGTATTTACAGGGATAGTAGGAAAAAGAGTCTTTCATTTCATTTCAGAGTAAGCCATGAGCATATTTTCCTTTGGCTGTTTCTTGTTGTTTTAACGACAGGTCCCAGGGTCCTGTGGGGCAATCAGCTGCACTGTCTTTGCAGACCTTCTCCAAATCTTACCCATCATCACAATTGATTCTGGTGCTTTGTACAAACAATGAGGAGCAATGATATATTGGCTACATTATCTGTGGCTTTTCATCCTAAGGCACTCAGCAAACCATTCTAGCCAGGCCCTGTTATGAGTTGTGACCCCTTTCGGCTCCATGAGAGCCTGTAGAAGAGTTAGTTTCCTGTAGAAGAGTTAGTTTCCTCAGTGGTTCAGCCATTCATTGCTTTTGGTCCTTGACATCTTTCAGTTCTGCTGCAAGTTCAGTGAGGCTGACTGGGACATCCTCAACGTGTCCTAAGACACTGTATCAGTTTGCCAGGGCTGCGGTTAAGATAGAAGCACCAATTGGGTGGAGGCTTCCTGATGCCTCCTGGCCAGCAACACGGCTCTGTCTTTGTAGATTTCCAACCAGGACATTGTTGAAGAGCCGGTGAATGTGTTCAACTACTCACCCTCCCTACACAAGGGGAAGTGGCATAAGGACGTTGGCATCAGCCTGTTCCCTTCTGAGGTGAGAGCTGGCCCAGTTGCGTCTCCGTGCCCACGATCCCGAGATGACCATCTAATGTCCAGAACCCAGACTCACTTCTAGGGACCCCCAAAGGCCCTCCCAAGGCATTCTTTAGAGTGTCTAATAGCTCCATATACAATGTAATATGAACCTCCACTTTCTCCCTGCAGTGACAAGTGGTATTTGTAGGCTTATTAGGAAAAAATGACTTCACCGTAGAGAACAAGCATGTTTTCCTTTTTCCTGAGTGAGCGTGTGTGTGTGCTTGTTCATGTGTATGTGTGTGTTTCCTATTTCTGTACTGCAACATTTGTTGACAGCATGCAAGCCATGAAAAAAAACCCATTAATTGATCTGCGAAGATACTTTAGCTCTCAACAGTATGGTAGTGGTTATGGAGAGAAAAGACATGCCAAGATTTTTCATATAGCACAATTTTATGTTGGCTTATGTATTTACTTAGGATATTTCAAAATCGCAAAAGAGCAAGTCCGTGTACATAAAAGAGCAGTTCAAAGACAATGCTCTGAGGCATCCATTATTTACAAGCTTAGAAATGGCAAAAAGTTTGAGAAAGGGTCAGAAAGTGGTCCCAGGAACGAGAGGACATTTAAAGTGGCAGTAACAAGTTGTGTGGCATATCACCACTATGATACTATTTAAAAATTTTAAAATCATTTTTATATTCAATTACCATTGATGTACTTTATAGTATGGGTTTCAGGTACACAACTCAATGATTAGACATTCCATAACTCAATATGTGAGTACCCTGATAGAATTCACAGCCCTCTAACACCATCCCATGAGGCATCCTGTCATTCACACCTTAGCATGTCCTTACAAATGGGGTCTAGCATTGTCCTCATTGTGCAGGGTGGGAGACTTGGGTGGCCCTGAGGCCCACATCAACTTCCCCAGTGGACAAAATTGGTAAGGAAAAGGAGTTCTGAACTCAAAGCCTGCTATACTCCCAGGTAGCTGTGGAGGGGACTGTGCAGGTACTGGTGTACAAATAAGGAGAAGACATGGGCAAGATGCGTGAGCAGTGACCAGGCCAGAGGGGCTTTTAGATGGCTCTGATCGGTTGAATGGGCCCAGGCCATGGAAGTTGCAAGGGCTGACCTCACACTATCTAGTGGCTGACCAACAAAAGAAGTAAGAACTCTGGTAACTAAGCACCCACGGTGGAGCTCAGTTGACTGGAGAGAGGCAGGAGCGTAAAATGTTTCTCTGCTGTCTCCCCAATTTCAGAGGCTCTAGCCTCAAGAAAGCCCAGAGTCAGAAATGTTGGTGCTTCTGTAGATTTTGGCCCAAGTGCCGTCACCGACGCCTCAGGCCCTCGGGCATGAGGTACCCACAGGTAACTGAGGGAAACCCAGGGCAAGCCCATCCAGGCCACGCCCCAGCTGGGATCCCACTTGGGCCACCCGGTTGCCTTTAGCTCTCAGCCTGAGTATGTGTGCCTGTTTGCTGGGAAAGGTGAGGGAAACATGGGATGGTTGTAAGGAGTGTAAAGCCTGAGGGGTCTGTCATGTCCCTACCTCACGTCATGGCTGGCAGGAAAGAGAGCTCAGTGCTGGGCACCAGGCTCCTCTACTCACCTGCTCATCTTGAGCACTCAAGGTGTGATCTCATTCTTCCCTGGATGGAGGTGTTTCCAGGTGCCTTTCTGTGTCTCTGTTATGTGGGGAGCAGAATTTGGAATGGGCATCACCGCCAGTGGCAATGGCCAGCCAAGCCCCTGATGTCTCCTGGCTTGGTACCATACTCTGTCTTTGCAGAACTCAGGTGGAGATGTTGTAGAGGAGTTGGCCGATGGCTTTGTGTATGCCATCAATGGCCACAAAGGCCAAGAGCGCCGGGCCAGGAACACAGTCCCGCTTCAGTCTGAGGTGAGAGCTGGCCCACACCCAGGAACCCGAGGTGCCTGGGAAGAGACTAGAAAGGAGACTCTAGTCTGGGGCATGGAGTATTTACAGACCGACTCCCAAAGAAATCAGTATCTCCAGTTTTGTCTATGGTTCCCTCTAGGGTCAAAATACAGATTTAACCATTTTTTGTTGGAATTACTGAAAAAAAAAATTTTTTTTTCTCCCTTTGCATAGGCTCTTTTCAATTCTTTATCTACCCACCCCACTTATCCTGTAGAGCAGGAGCTCTACTATCCTTGGATTTCTTCAGGTCCACACATCATCACACTCTATAGGGTGGTTTGTATGCACAAAATGGGGACGAGTTAAGATATGGCACCATTTCTTTCCATCCTGTCATCACAATGAGCATGAAAACACTTTGTAGGTTGGCAAGGTCAGAAGCTGTGGTTTTATTCATTTTCATAATATCCCAGAAAGAGATAATTTTGCTCAGTGATTCAGCCCTTTGCTCTTGTTTGTCCTTGACAAGATTCAATTCTGCTGGCATTCCACAAGAGCAAGCAGGATTATTTTCACCATGGCCTGATAGACTGTGTACAAGTTGGCTAGGTTTGCCTTTACACGTGACCACAGATTGGATGGAAGATTCCAACAGCTCACTGGCTAAGTAGCCAACTTTGTCTCTGCAGAGCAACAGGGAGGACATCGTCGAGGTACTGGCCCAAGAGTCCGACTACACCGTCTACCGGGTCAGAGCTGAGGTTCACCAGGCCTACGACACCGTCCAGTGCGCCTCTAAGGTGAGAGCTGGCCCGTGAAGTTCTCCACACCAAGGAGCCCAAGATGACTGAGGGGGCTGAGAATCTACAATCCACTCTAAGGATGACTCCCTCAGGGCCCAGCCAAGGCTTTCCTTAGAGTGTCCCGCATCGTATGAGGAAGTTATTATGGATCCCCTCTTCTCACACCGGCACCATGGGATGGGACAAAGACAGTTCTCATGTATTTACAGGGATAGTAGGAAAAAGAGTCTTTCATTTCATTTCAGAGTAAGCCATGAGCATATTTTCCTTTGGCTGTTTCGTGTTGTTTTAACGACAGGTCCCAGGGTCCTGTGGGGCAATCAGCTGCACTGTCTTTGCAGACCTTCTCCAAATCTTACCCATCATCACAATTGATTCTGGTGCTTTGTACAAACAATGAGGAGCAATGATATATTGGCTACATTATCTGTGGCTTTTCATCCTAAGGCACTCAGCAAACCATTCTAGCCAGGCCCTGTTATGAGTTGTGACCCCTTTCGGCTCCATGAGAGCCTGTAGAAGAGTTAGTTTCCTGTAGAAGAGTTAGTTTCCTCAGTGGTTCAGCCATTCATTGCTTTTGGTCCTTGACATCTTTCAGTTCTGCTGCAAGTTCAGTGAGGCTGACTGGGACATCCTCAACGTGTCCTAAGACACTGTATCAGTTTGCCAGGGCTGCGGTTAAGATAGAAGCACCAATTGGGTGGAGGCTTCCTGATGCCTCCTGGCCAGCAACAGGGCTCTGTCTTTGTAGATTTCCAACCAGGACATTGTTGAAGAGCCGGTGAATGTGTTCAACTACTCACCCTCCCTACACAAGGGGAAGTTGCATAAGGACGTTGGCATCAGCCTGTTCCCTTCTGAGGTGAGAGCTGGCCCAGTTGCGTCTCCGTGCCCACGATCCCGAGATGACCATCTAATGTCCAGAACCCAGACTCACTTCTAGGGACCCCCAAAGGCCCTCCCAAGGCATTCTTTAGAGTGTCTAATAGCTCCATATACAATGTAATATGAACCTCCACTTTCTCCCTGCAGTGACAAGTGGTATTTGTAGGCTTATTAGGAAAAAATGACTTCACCGTAGAGAACAAGCATGTTTTCCTTTTTCCTGAGTGAGTGTGTGTGTGTGTTTGTACATGTGTATGTGTGTGTTTCCTATTTCTGTACTGTAACTTTTGTTGACAGCATTCAAGCCATGAAAAAAAAACCCATTAATTGATCTGCGAAGATACTTTAGCTCTCAACAGTATGGTAGTGGTTATGGAGAGAAAAGACATGCCAAGATTTTTCATATACCACAATTTTATGTTGGCTTTTGTATTTACTTAGGATATTTCAAAATCACAAAAGAGCAAGTCCGTGTACATAAAAGAGCAGTTCAAAGACAATGCTCTGAGGCATCCATTATTTACAAGCTTAGAAATGGCAAAAAGTTTGAGAAAGGGTCAGAAAGTGGTCCCAGGAACGAGAGGACATTTAAAGTGGCACTAACAAGTTGTGTGTCATATCACCACTATGATACTATTTAAAAATTTTAAAATCATTTTTATATTCAATTACCATTGATGTACTTTATAGTATGGGTTTCAGGTACACAACCCAATGATTAGACATTCCATAACTCAATATGTGAGTACCCTGATAGAATTCACAGCCCTCTAACACCATCCCATGAGGCATCCTGTCATTCACACCTTAGCATGTCCTTACAAATGGGGTCTAGCATTGTCCTCATTGTGCAGGGTGGGAGACTTGGGTGGCCCTGAGGCCCACATCAACTTCCCCAGTGGACAAAATTGGTAAGGAAAAGGAGTTCTGAACTCAAAGCCTGCTATACTCCCAGGTAGCTGTGGAGGGGACTGTGCAGGTACTGGTGTACAAAAAAGCAGAACACATGGGCAAGATGGGTGAGCAGTGACCAGGCCAGAGGGGGTTTTAGATGGCTCTGATCGGTTGAATGGGCCCAGGCCATGGAAGTTGCAAGGGCTGACCTCACTATCTAGTGGCTGACCAACAAAAGAAGTTAGAACTCTGATAACTAGGCACCCACGCTGGAACTCAGTTGACTGGACAGAGGCAGGTGCGTAAAATGTTCCTCTGCTGTCTCCCCAATTTCCGAGGCTCTAGCCTCAAGAAACCCCAGAGTCAGAAATGGTGGTGCTGCTGTAGATATTGGCGCAAGTGCCGTCACCGACGCCTCTGGCCCTGGGGCATGAGGTACCCACAGGTAACTGAGGGAAGCCCAGGGCAAGCCCATCCAGGCCACGCCTCAATTGGGATCCCACTGGGGCCGCCCAGCTCCCTTTAGCTCTCAGCCTGAGTATGTGTGTCTGTTTGTTGGGAAAGGTGAGGGAAACATGGGATGGTTGTAAGGGGTGTAAAGCCTGAGGGGTTTGTCATGTCCCTACTTCACATCATGGTTGGCAGGAAAGAGAGCTCAGTGCTGGGTACCAGGCTCCTCTACTCACCTGCTCATCTTGAGCACTCAAGGTGTCATCTCATTCTTCCCTGGATGGAGGTGTTTCCCGGTGCCTTTCTGTCTGTGTAATCTGGGGAGCACAATTTGGAATGGGTATCACCCCAGTAGCGATGGCCAGCCAAGCCCCTGATGTCTCCTGGTTTGGTACCAGACTCCGTCTTTGCAGAACTCAGGTGGAGATGTCGTAGAGGAGTTGGGCGACGGCTTTGTGTATGCCATCAATGGCCATAAAGGCCAAGAGCACAGGGCCAGGAACACAGTCCCCCTTCAGTCTGAGGTGAGAGCTGGCCCACACCCAGGAACCCGAGGTGCCTGGGAAGAGACTAGAAAGGAGACTCTAGTCTGGGGCATGGAGTATTTACAGGCCGACTCCCAAAGAATTCAGTATCTCCAATTCTGTCTACGGTTCCCACTAGGGTCAAAATACAGATTTAACATTTTTTGTTGGAATTACTGAAAAAAAAATTTTATTTTTCTCCATTTGCGTAGGCTCTTTTCAATTCTTTATCTACCCACCCCACTTATCCTGTAGAGCAGGAGCTCTACTATCCTTAGATTTCTTCAGCTCCACACATCATCACACTCTATAGGGTGGTTTGTATGCACAAATGGGGACGACTGAAGATATTGCAGCATTTCTTTGCATCTTGTCATCACAATGGGCATGAAAACACTTTGTAGGTAGGCAAGGTCAGAAGCTGTGGTTTTATTCTTTTTCATAATATCCCAGAAAGAGATAATTTTGCTCAGTGATTCAGCCCTTTGCTCTTGTTTGTCCTTGACAAGATTCAATTGTGCTGGCATTCCACAAGAGCAAGCAGGATTATTTTCACCATGGCCTGATAGACTGTTACAAGTTTGTTATGTTTGCCTTTACACATGACCACATAGTGGTGGAAGTTTCCAAGAGCGCACTGGCTCAGTAGCCAACTTTGTCTCTGCAGAGCACCAGGGAGGACATCGAAGACGTTCTGCCCCGAGTGTCCGTCTAAACCATCTACCGGGTCAGAGCTGAGGTTTCCCAGGCCTACGACACCATCCAGTGCGCCGCTAATGTGAGAGCTGGCCCATGAAGTTCTCCACACCAAGGAGCCCAAGATGACAGAGGGCGCTGAGAATCTACAATCCACTCTAAGGATGACTCCCTCAGGGCCCAGCCAGGGCTTTCCTTAGAGTGTCCCGCATCGTATGAGGAAGTTATTATGGATCCCCTCTTCTCACACCGGCACCATGGGATGGGACAAAGACAGTTCTCATGTATTTACAGGGATAGTAGGAAAAAGAGTCTTTCATTTCATTTCAGAGTAAGCCATGAGCATATTTTCCTTTGGCTGTTTCGTGTTGTTTTAACGACAGGTCCCAGGGTCCTGTGGGGCAATCAGCTGCACTGTCTTTGCAGACCTTCTCCAAATCTTACCCATCATCACAATTGATTCTGGTGCTTTGTACAAACAATGAGGAGCAATGATATATTGGCTACATTATCTGTGGCTTTTCATCCTAAGGCACTCAGCAAACCATTCTAGCCAGGCCCTGTTATGAGTTGTGACCCCTTTCGGCTCCATGAGAGCCTGTAGAAGAGTTAGTTTCCTGTAGAAGAGTTAGTTTCCTCAGTGGTCCAGCCATTCATTGCTTTTGGCCCTTGACATCTTTCAGTTCTGCTGCAAGTTCAGTGAGGCTGACTGGGACATCCTCAACGTGTCCTAAGACACTGTGTCAGTTTGCCAGGGCTGCGGTTATGATAGAAGCACCAATTGGGTGGAGGCTTCCTGATGCCTCCTGGCCAGCAACAGGGCTCTGTCTTTGTAGATTTCCAACCAGGACATTGTTGAAGAGCCGGTGAATGGGTTCAATTCCTTACCTCCCCTATACAAGGGGAAGTTGCATAAGGACGTTGACATCAGCCTGTTCCCCTCTGAGGTGAGAGCTGGCCCAGTTGCGTCTCCGTGCCCACGATCCCGAGATGACCATCTAATGTCCAGAACCCAGACTCACTTCTAGGGACCCCCAATGGCCCTCCCAAGGCATTCTTTAGAGTGTCTAATAGCTCCATATGCAATGTAATAAGGACCTCTACTTTCTCCCTGCAGTGACAAGTGAGAGGAAGAAGGCATTCCTGGTATTTGTAGGCATATTAGGAAAAAATGACTTCACCACAGAGAACAAGCATGTTTTCTTTTTTCCTGAGTGAGCGTGTGTGTTTGTACATGTGTATGTGTGTGTTTCCTATTTCTGTACTGTAACTTTGGTTGACTGCATGCAAGCCATGAAAAAAAGGCATTAATTGATCTGTGAAGATACTTTAGGTCTCAACAGTATGGTAGTGGTTATGGAGAGAAAAGATATGCCAAGATTTTTCATATACCACAATTTTATGTTGGCTTATATATTTACTTGGGATATTTCAAAATCACAAAAGAGCAAGTCCGTGTACATAAAAGAGCAGTTCAAAGACAATGCTCTGAGGCATCCATTATTTACAAGCTTAGAAATGGCAAAAAGTTTGAGAAAGGGTCAGAAAGTGGTCCCAGGAACGAGAGGACATTTAAAGTGGCAGTAACAAGTTGTGTGGCATATCACCACTATGATACTATTTAAAAATTTTAAAATCATTTTTATATTCAATTACCATTGATGTACTTTATAGTATGGGTTTCAGGTACACAACTCAATGATTAGACATTCCATAACTCAATATGTGAGTACCCTGATAGAATTCACAGCCCTCTAACACCATCCCATGAGGCATCCTGTCATTCACACCTTAGCATGTCCTTACAAATGGGGTCTAGCATTGTCCTCATTGTGCAGGGTGGGAGACTCGGGTGGCCCTGAGGCCCACCTCAACTTCCCAGTGGACAAAATTGGTAAGGAAAAGGAGTTCTGAACTCAAAGCCTGCTATACTCCCAGGTAGCTGTGGAGGGGACTGTGCAGGTACTGGTGTACAAATAAGGAGAAGACATGGGCAGGATGGGTGAGCACTGACCAGGCCAGAGGGGGTTTTAGATGGCTCTGATCAGTTGAATGGCCCCAGGCCATGGAAGTTGCAAGGGCTGACCTCACTATCTAGTGGCTGACCAACAAAAGAAGTTAGAACTCTGATAACTAGGCACCCACGCTGGAACTCAGTTGACTGGACAGAGGCAGGTGCGTACAATGTTCCTCTGCTGTCTCCCCAATTTCTGAGGCTCTAGCCTCAAGAAACCCCAGAGTCAGAAATGGTGGTGCTGCTGTAGATATTGGCGCAAGTGCCGTCACCGACGCCTCTGGCCCTCGGGCATGAGGTACCCACAGGTAACTGAGGGAAGCCCAGGGCAAGCCCATCCAGGCCACACCTCAATTGGGATCCCACTGGGGCCGCCCAGCTCCCTTTAGCTCTCAGCCTGAGTATGTGTGCCCATTTGCGTGGAATGGTGAGGGAAACATGGGACGGTTGTAAGGGGTGTAAAGCCTGAGGGGTCTGTCATGTCCCTACCTCACATCATGGTTGGCAGGAAAGAGAGCTCAGTGCTGGGTACCAGGCTCCTCTACTCACCTGCACATTTTGAGCACTCAAGGTGTCATCTCATTCTTCCCTGGATGGAGGTGTTTCCCGGTGCCTTTCTCTGTCTGTGTAATCTGGGGAACAGAATTTGGAATTGGCATCACCCCAGTGGCGATGGCCAGCCAAGCCCCTGATGTCTCCTGGTTTGGTACCAGACTCCGTCTTTGCAGAACTCAGGTGGAGATGTCGTAGAGGAGTTGGGCGACGGCTTTGTGTATGCCATCAATGGCCATAAAGGCCAAGAGCACAGGGTCAGGAACACAGTCCCCCTTCAGTCTGAGGTGAGAGCTGGCCCACACCCAGGAACCCGAGGTGCCTGGGAAGAGACTAGAAAGGAGACTCTAGTCTGGGGCATGGAGTATTTACAGGCCGACTCCCAAAGAAATCAGTATGTCCAATTCTGTCTACGGTTCCCGCTAGGGTCAAAATACAGATTTAACATTTTTTGTTGGAATTACTGAAAAAAAATTTTTATTTTTCTCCATTTGCGTAGGCTCTTTTCAATTCTTTATCTACCCACCCCACTTATCCTGTAGAGCAGGAGCTCTACTATCCTTGGGTTTCTTCAGGTCCACACATCATCACACTCTATAGGGTGGTTTGTATGCACAAAATGGGGACGACTGAAGATATTGCAGCATTTCTTTGCATCTTGTCATCACAATGAGCATGAAAACACTTTGTAGGTAGGCAAGGTCAGAAACTGTGGTTTTATTCTTTTTCATAATATCCCAGAAAGAGATAATTTTGCTCAGTGATTCAGCCCTTTGCTCTTGTTTGTCCTTGACAAGATTCAATTGTGCTGGCATTCCACAAGAGCAAGCAGGATTATTTTCACCATGGCCTGATAGACTGTGTACAAGTTTGCTAGGTTTGCCTTTACACATGACCACAGAGTGGTGGAAGTTTCCAGGAGCGCACTGGCTCAGTAGCCAACTTTGTCTCTGCAGAGCAACAGGGAGGACATCGAAGACGTTCTGCCCCGAGTGTCCGTCTAAACCGTCTACCGGGTCAGAGCTGAGGTTCACCAGGCCTACGACACCGTCCAGTGCACCGCTAATGTGAGAGCTGGCCCATGAAGTTCTCCACACCAAGGAGCCCAAGATGACCGAGGGCGCTGAGAATCTACAATCCACTCTAAGGATGACTCCCTCAGGGCCCAGCCAGGGCTTTCCTTAGAGTGTCCCGCATCATATGAGGAAGTTATTATGGATCCCCTCTTCTCACACCGGCACCATGGGATGGGACAAAGACAGTTCTCATGTATTTACAGGAATAGTAGGAAAAATAGTCTTTCATTTCATTTCAGAGTAAGCCATGAGCATATTTTCCTTTGGCTGTTTCTTGTTGTTTTAACGACAGGTCCCAGGGTCCTGTGGGGCAATCAGCTGCACTGTCTTTGCAGACCTTCTCCAAATCTTACCCATCATCACAATTGATTCTGGTGCTTTGTACAAACAATGAGGAGCAATGATATATTGGCTACATTATCTGTGGCTTTTCATCCTAAGGCACTCAGCAAACCATTCTAGCCAGGCCCTGTTATGAGTTGTGACCCCTTTCGGCTCCATGAGAGCCTGTAGAAGAGTTAGTTTCCTGTAGAAGAGTTAGTTTCCTCAGTGGTCCAGCCATTCATTGCTTTTGGCCCTTGACATCTTTCAGTTCTGCTGCAAGTTCAGTGAGGCTGACTGGGACATCCTCAACGTGTCCTAAGACACTGTGTCAGTTTGCCAGGGCTGCGGTTATGATAGAAGCACCAATTGGGTGGAGGCTTCCTGATGCCTCCTGGCCAGCAACAGGGCTCTGTCTTTGTAGATTTCCAACCAGGACATTGTTGAAGAGCCGGTGAATGGGTTCAATTCCTTACCTCCCCTATACAAGGGGAAGTTGCATAAGGACGTTGACATCAGCCTGTTCCCCTCTGAGGTGAGAGCTGGCCCAGTTGCGTCTCCGTGCCCACGATCCCGAGATGACCATCTAATGTCCAGAACCCAGACTCACTTCTAGGGACCCCCAATGGCCCTCCCAAGGCATTCTTTAGAGTGTCTAATAGCTCCATATGCAATGTAATAAGGACCTCTACTTTCTCCCTGCAGTGACAAGTGAGAGGAAGAAGGCATTCCTGGTATTTGTAGGCATATTAGGAAAAAATGACTTCACCACAGAGAACAAGCATGTTTTCTTTTTTCCTGAGTGAGCGTGTGTGTTTGTACATGTGTATGTGTGTGTTTCCTATTTCTGTACTGTAACTTTTGTTGACAGCATGCAAGCCATGAAAAAAAGGCATTAATTGATCTGTGAAGATACTTTAGCTCTCAACAGTATGGTAGTGGTTATGGAGAAAAAAGATATGCCAAGATTTTTCATATACCACAATTTTATGTTGGCTTATATATTTACTTGGGATATTTCAAAATCACAAAAGAGCAAGTCCGTGTACATAAAAGAGCAGTTCAAAGACAATGCTCTGAGGCATCCATTATTTACAAGCTTAGAAATGGCAAAAAGTTTGAGAAAGGGTCAGAAAGTGGTCCCAGGAACGAGAGGACATTTAAAGTGGCACTAACAAGTTGTGTGGCATATCACGACTATGATACTATTTAAAAATTTTAAAATCATTTTTATATTCAATTACCATTGATGTACTTTATAGTATGGGTTTCAGGTACACAACCCAATGATTAGACATTCCATAACTCAATATGTGAGTACCCTGATAGAATTCACAGCCCTCTAACACCATCCCATGAGGCATCCTGTCATTCACACCTTAGCATGTCCTTACAAATGGGGTCTAGCATTGTCCTCATTGTGCAGGGTGGGAGACTGGGGAGGCCCTGAGGCCCACATCAACTTCCCGGGTGGACAAAATTGGTAAGGAAAAGGAGTTCTGAACTCAAAGCCTGCTATACTCCCAGGTAGCTGTGGAGGGGACTGTGCAGGTACTGGTGTACAAATAAGGAGAAGACATGGGCAAGATGGGTGAGCAGTGACCAGGCCAGAGGGGGTTTTAGATGGCTCTGATCGGTTGAATGGCCCCAGGCCATGGAAGTTGCAAGGGCTGACCTCACACTATCTAGTGGCAGACCAACAATAGAAGTTAGAACTCTGGTAACCAGGCACCCACGGTGGAGCTCAGTTGACTGGAGAGAGGCAGGAGCGTAAAATGTTTCTCTGCTGTCTCCCCAATTTCAGAGGCTCTAGCCTCAAGAAAGCCCAGAGTCAGAAATGTGCTTCTGTAGATTTTGGTGCATGTGCCCTCACCGACGCCTCAGGCCCTCGGGCATGAGGTACCCACAGGTAACTGAGGGAAGCCCAGGGCAAGCCCATCCAGGCCACGCCCCAGCTGGGATCCCACTTGGGCCATCCGGCTCCCTTTAGCTCTCAGCCTGAGTATGTGAGCCCATTTGCTTGGAAAGGTGAGGGAAACATGGGATGGTTGTAAGGGGTGTAAAGCCTGAGGGGTCTGTCATGTCCCTACCTGACATCATGGTTGGCAGGAAAGAGAGCTCAGTACTGGGTACCAGGCTCCTCTACTCACCTGCTCATCTTGAGCACTCAAGGTGTCATCTCATTCTTCCCTGGATGGAGGTGTTTCCCGGTGCCTTTCTCTGTCTGTGTAATCTGGGGAGCAGAATTTGGAATGGGCATCACCCCAGTGGCGATGGCCAGCCAAGCCCCTGATGTCTCCTGGTTTGGTACCAGACTCCGTCTTTGCAGAACTCAGGTGGAGATGTCGTAGAGGAGTTGGCCGATGGCTTTGTGTATGCCATCAATGGCCACAAAGGCCAAGAGCACAGGGCCAGGCACACAGTCCCCCTTCAGTCTGAGGTGAGAGCTGGCCCACACCCAGGAACCCGAGGTGCCTGGGAAGAGACTAGAAAGGAGACTCTAGTCTGGGGCATGGAGTATTTACAGGCCGACTCCCAAAGAAATCAGTATGTCCAATTCTGTCTACGGTTCCCGCTAGGGTCAAAATACAGATTTAACATTTTTTGTTGGAATTACTGAAAAATTTTTTTTCTTTTTCTCCATTTGCGTAGGCTCTTTTCAATTCTTTATCTACCCACCCCACTTATCCTGTAGAGCAGGAGCTCTACTATCCTTGGATTTCTTCAGGTCCACACATCATCACACTCTATAGGGTGGTTTGTATGCACAAAATGGGGACGAGTTAAGATATGGCACCATTTCTTTCCATCCTGTCATCACAATGAGCATGAAAACACTTTGTAGGTTGGCAAGGTCAGAAGCTGTGGTTTTATTCTTTTTCATAATATCCCAGAAAGAGATAATTTTGCTCAGTGATTCAGCCCTTTGCTCTTGTTTGTCCTTGACAAGATTCAATTCTGCTGGCATTCCACAAGAGCAAGCAGGATTATTTTCACCATGGCCTGATAGACTGTGTACAAGTTGGCTAGGTTTGCCTTTACACGTGACCACAGATTGGATGGAAGATTCCAACAGCTCACTGGCTAAGTAGCCAACTTTGTCTCTGCAGAGCAACAGGGAGGACATCGTCGAGGTACTGGCCCAAGAGTCCGACTACACCGTCTACCGGGTCAGAGCTGAGGTTCACCAGGCCTACGACACCGTCCAGTGCGCCTCTAAGGTGAGAGCTGGCCCGTGAAGTTCTCCACACCAAGGAGCCCAAGATGACTGAGGGGGCTGAGAATCTACAATCCACTCTAAGGATGACTCCCTCAGGGCCCAGCCAAGGCTTTCCTTAGAGTGTCCCGCATCGTATGAGGAAGTTATTATGGATCCCCTCTTCTCACACCGGCACCATGGGATGGGACAAAGACAGTTCTCATGTATTTACAGGGATAGTAGGAAAAAGAGTCTTTCATTTCATTTCAGAGTAAGCCATGAGCATATTTTCCTTTGGCTGTTTCGTGTTGTTTTAACGACAGGTCCCAGGGTCCTGTGGGGCAATCAGCTGCACTGTCTTTGCAGACCTTCTCCAAATCTTACCCATCATCACAATTGATTCTGGTGCTTTGTACAAACAATGAGGAGCAATGATATATTGGCTACATTATCTGTGGCTTTTCATCCTAAGGCACTCAGCAAACCATTCTAGCCAGGCCCTGTTATGAGTTGTGACCCCTTTCGGCTCCATGAGAGCCTGTAGAAGAGTTAGTTTCCTGTAGAAGAGTTAGTTTCCTCAGTGGTTCAGCCATTCATTGCTTTTGGTCCTTGACATCTTTCAGTTCTGCTACAAGTTCAGTGAGGCTGACTGGGACATCCTCAACGTGTCCTAAGACACTGTATCAGTTTGCCAGGGCTGCGGTTAAGATAGAAGCACCAATTGGGTGGAGGCTTCCTGATGCCTCCTGGCCAGCAACAGGGCTCTGTCTTTGTAGATTTCCAACCAGGACATTGTTGAAGAGCCGGTGAATGTGTTCAACTACTCACCCTCCCTACACAAGGGGAAGTTGCATAAGGACGTTGGCATCAGCCTGTTCCCTTCTGAGGTGAGAGCTGGCCCAGTTGCGTCTCCGTGCCCACGATCCCGAGATGACCATCTAATGTCCAGAACCCAGACTCACTTCTAGGGACCCCCAAAGGCCCTCCCAAGGCATTCTTTAGAGTGTCTAATAGCTCCATATACAATGTAATATGAACCTCCACTTTCTCCCTGCAGTGACAAGTGGTATTTGTAGGCTTATTAGGAAAAAATGACTTCACCGTAGAGAACAAGCATGTTTTCCTTTTTCCTGAGTGAGTGTGTGTGTGTGTTTGTACATGTGTATGTGTGTGTTTCCTATTTCTGTACTGTAACTTTTGTTGACAGCATTCAAGCCATGAAAAAAAAACCCATTAATTGATCTGCGAAGATACTTTAGCTCTCAACAGTATGGTAGTGGTTATGGAGAGAAAAGACATGCCAAGATTTTTCATATACCACAATTTTATGTTGGCTTTTGTATTTACTTAGGATATTTCAAAATCACAAAAGAGCAAGTCCGTGTACATAAAAGAGCAGTTCAAAGACAATGCTCTGAGGCATCCATTATTTACAAGCTTAGAAATGGCAAAAAGTTTGAGAAAGGGTCAGAAAGTGGTCCCAGGAACGAGAGGACATTTAAAGTGGCACTAACAAGTTGTGTGGCATATCACCACTATGATACTATTTAAAAATTTTAAAATCATTTTTATATTCAATTACCATTGATGTACTTTATAGTATGGGTTTCAGGTACACAACCCAATGATTAGACATTCCATAACTCAATATGTGAGTACCCTGATAGAATTCACAGCCCTCTAACACCATCCCATGAGGCATCCTGTCATTCACACCTTAGCATGTCCTTACAAATGGGGTCTAGCATTGTCCTCATTGTGCAGGGTGGGAGACTTGGGTGGCCCTGAGGCCCACATCAACTTCCCCAGTGGACAAAATTGGTAAGGAAAAGGAGTTCTGAACTCAAAGCCTGCTATACTCCCAGGTAGCTGTGGAGGGGACTGTGCAGGTACTGGTGTACAAAAAAGCAGAACACATGGGCAAGATGGGTGAGCAGTGACCAGGCCAGAGGGGGTTTTAGATGGCTCTGATCGGTTGAATGGGCCCAGGCCATGGAAGTTGCAAGGGCTGACCTCACTATCTAGTGGCTGACCAACAAAAGAAGTTAGAACTCTGATAACTAGGCACCCACGCTGGAACTCAGTTGACTGGACAGAGGCAGGTGCGTAAAATGTTCCTCTGCTGTCTCCCCAATTTCCGAGGCTCTAGCCTCAAGAAACCCCAGAGTCAGAAATGGTGGTGCTGCTGTAGATATTGGCGCAAGTGCCGTCACCGACGCCTCTGGCCCTGGGGCATGAGGTACCCACAGGTAACTGAGGGAAGCCCAGGGCAAGCCCATCCAGGCCACGCCTCAATTGGGATCCCACTGGGGCCGCCCAGCTCCCTTTAGCTCTCAGCCTGAGTATGTGTGCCTGTTTGTTGGGAAAGGTGAGGGAAACATGGGATGGTTGTAAGGGGTGTAAAGCCTGAGGGGTTTGTCATGTCCCTACTTCACATCATGGTTGGCAGGAAAGAGAGCTCAGTGCTGGGTACCAGGCTCCTCTACTCACCTGCTCATCTTGAGCACTCAAGGTGTCATCTCATTCTTCCCTGGATGGAGGTGTTTCCCGGTGCCTTTCTGTCTGTGTAATCTGGGGAGCACAATTTGGAATGGGTATCACCCCAGTAGCGATGGCCAGCCAAGCCCCTGATGTCTCCTGGTTTGGTACCAGACTCCGTCTTTGCAGAACTCAGGTGGAGATGTCGTAGAGGAGTTGGGCGACGGCTTTGTGTATGCCATCAATGGCCATAAAGGCCAAGAGCACAGGGCCAGGAACACAGTCCCCCTTCAGTCTGAGGTGAGAGCTGGCCCACACCCAGGAACCCGAGGTGCCTGGGAAGAGACTAGAAAGGAGACTCTAGTCTGGGGCATGGAGTATTTACAGGCCGACTCCCAAAGAATTCAGTATCTCCAATTCTGTCTACGGTTCCCACTAGGGTCAAAATACAGATTTAACATTTTTTGTTGGAATTACTGAAAAAAAAATTTTATTTTTCTCCATTTGCATAGGCTCTTTTCAATTCTTTATCTACCCACCCCACTTATCCTGTAGAGCAGGAGCTCTACTATCCTTAGATTTCTTCAGCTCCACACATCATCACACTCTATAGGGTGGTTTGTATGCACAAATGGGGACGACTGAAGATATTGCAGCATTTCTTTGCATCTTGTCATCACAATGGGCATGAAAACACTTTGTAGGTAGGCAAGGTCAGAAGCTGTGGTTTTATTCTTTTTCATAATATCCCAGAAAGAGATAATTTTGCTCAGTGATTCAGCCCTTTGCTCTTGTTTGTCCTTGACAAGATTCAATTGTGCTGGCATTCCACAAGAGCAAGCAGGATTATTTTCACCATGGCCTGATAGACTGTTACAAGTTTGTTATGTTTGCCTTTACACATGACCACATAGTGGTGGAAGTTTCCAAGAGCGCACTGGCTCAGTAGCCAACTTTGTCTCTGCAGAGCACCAGGGAGGACATCGAAGACGTTCTGCCCCGAGTGTCCGTCTAAACCATCTACCGGGTCAGAGCTGAGGTTTCCCAGGCCTACGACACCATCCAGTGCGCCGCTAATGTGAGAGCTGGCCCATGAAGTTCTCCACACCAAGGAGCCCAAGATGACAGAGGGCGCTGAGAATCTACAATCCACTCTAAGGATGACTCCCTCAGGGCCCAGCCAGGGCTTTCCTTAGAGTGTCCCGCATCGTATGAGGAAGTTATTATGGATCCCCTCTTCTCACACCGGCACCATGGGATGGGACAAAGACAGTTCTCATGTATTTACAGGGATAGTAGGAAAAAGAGTCTTTCATTTCATTTCAGAGTAAGCCATGAGCATATTTTCCTTTGGCTGTTTCGTGTTGTTTTAACGACAGGTCCCAGGGTCCTGTGGGGCAATCAGCTGCACTGTCTTTGCAGACCTTCTCCAAATCTTACCCATCATCACAATTGATTCTGGTGCTTTGTACAAACAATGAGGAGCAATGATATATTGGCTACATTATCTGTGGCTTTTCATCCTAAGGCACTCAGCAAACCATTCTAGCCAGGCCCTGTTATGAGTTGTGACCCCTTTCGGCTCCATGAGAGCCTGTAGAAGAGTTAGTTTCCTGTAGAAGAGTTAGTTTCCTCAGTGGTCCAGCCATTCATTGCTTTTGGCCCTTGACATCTTTCAGTTCTGCTGCAAGTTCAGTGAGGCTGACTGGGACATCCTCAACGTGTCCTAAGACACTGTGTCAGTTTGCCAGGGCTGCGGTTATGATAGAAGCACCAATTGGGTGGAGGCTTCCTGATGCCTCCTGGCCAGCAACAGGGCTCTGTCTTTGTAGATTTCCAACCAGGACATTGTTGAAGAGCCGGTGAATGGGTTCAATTCCTTACCTCCCCTATACAAGGGGAAGTTGCATAAGGACGTTGACATCAGCCTGTTCCCCTCTGAGGTGAGAGCTGGCCCAGTTGCGTCTCCGTGCCCACGATCCCGAGATGACCATCTAATGTCCAGAACCCAGACTCACTTCTAGGGACCCCCAATGGCCCTCCCAAGGCATTCTTTAGAGTGTCTAATAGCTCCATATGCAATGTAATAAGGACCTCTACTTTCTCCCTGCAGTGACAAGTGAGAGGAAGAAGGCATTCCTGGTATTTGTAGGCATATTAGGAAAAAATGACTTCACCACAGAGAACAAGCATGTTTTCTTTTTTCCTGAGTGAGCGTGTGTGTTTGTACATGTGTATGTGTGTGTTTCCTATTTCTGTACTGTAACTTTGGTTGACTGCATGCAAGCCATGAAAAAAAGGCATTAATTGATCTGTGAAGATACTTTAGGTCTCAACAGTATGGTAGTGGTTATGGAGAGAAAAGATATGCCAAGATTTTTCATATACCACAATTTTATGTTGGCTTATATATTTACTTGGGATATTTCAAAATCACAAAAGAGCAAGTCCGTGTACATAAAAGAGCAGTTCAAAGACAATGCTCTGAGGCATCCATTATTTACAAGCTTAGAAATGGCAAAAAGTTTGAGAAAGGGTCAGAAAGTGGTCCCAGGAACGAGAGGACATTTAAAGTGGCAGTAACAAGTTGTGTGGCATATCACCACTATGATACTATTTAAAAATTTTAAAATCATTTTTATATTCAATTACCATTGATGTACTTTATAGTATGGGTTTCAGGTACACAACTCAATGATTAGACATTCCATAACTCAATATGTGAGTACCCTGATAGAATTCACAGCCCTCTAACACCATCCCATGAGGCATCCTGTCATTCACACCTTAGCATGTCCTTACAAATGGGGTCTAGCATTGTCCTCATTGTGCAGGGTGGGAGACTCGGGTGGCCCTGAGGCCCACCTCAACTTCCCAGTGGACAAAATTGGTAAGGAAAAGGAGTTCTGAACTCAAAGCCTGCTATACTCCCAGGTAGCTGTGGAGGGGACTGTGCAGGTACTGGTGTACAAATAAGGAGAAGACATGGGCAAGATGGGTGAGCACTGACCAGGCCAGAGGGGGTTTTAGATGGCTCTGATCAGTTGAATGGCCCCAGGCCATGGAAGTTGCAAGGGCTGACCTCACTATCTAGTGGCTGACCAACAATAGAAGTTAGAACTCTGGTAACCAGGCACCCACGGTGGAGCTCAGTTGACTGGAGAGAGGCAGGAGCGTAAAATGTTTCTCTGCTGTCTCCCCAATTTCAGAGGCTCTAGCCTCAAGAATGCCCAGAGTCAGAAATGTGCTTCTGTAGATTTTGGTGCATGTGCCCTCACCGACGCCTCAGGCCCTCGGGCATGAGGTACCCACAGGTAACTGAGGGAAGCCCAGGGCAAGCCCATCCAGGCCACGCCCCAGCTGGGATCCCACTTGGGCCATCCGGCTCCCTTTAGCTCTCAGCCTGAGTATGTGAGCCCATTTGCTTGGAAAGGTGAGGGAAACATGGGATGGTTGTAAGGGGTGTAAAGCCTGAGGGGTCTGTCATGTCCCTACCTGACATCATGGTTGGCAGGAAAGAGAGCTCAGTACTGGGTACCAGGCTCCTCTACTCACCTGCTCATCTTGAGCACTCAAGGTGTCATCTCATTCTTCCCTGGATGGAGGTGTTTCCCGGTGCCTTTCTCTGTCTGTGTAATCTGGGGAGCAGAATTTGGAATGGGCATCACCCCAGTGGCGATGGCCAGCCAAGCCCCTGATGTCTCCTGGTTTGGTACCAGACTCCGTCTTTGCAGAACTCAGGTGGAGATGTCGTAGAGGAGTTGGCCGATGGCTTTGTGTATGCCATCAATGGCCACAAAGGCCAAGAGCACAGGGCCAGGCACACAGTCCCCCTTCAGTCTGAGGTGAGAGCTGGCCCACACCCAGGAACCCGAGGTGCCTGGGAAGAGACTAGAAAGGAGACTCTAGTCTGGGGCATGGAGTATTTACAGGCCGACTCCCAAAGAAATCAGTATGTCCAATTCTGTCTACGGTTCCCGCTAGGGTCAAAATACAGATTTAACATTTTTTGTTGGAATTACTGAAAAATTTTTTTTCTTTTTCTCCATTTGCGTAGGCTCTTTTCAATTCTTTATCTACCCACCCCACTTATCCTGTAGAGCAGGAGCTCTACTATCCTTGGATTTCTTCAGGTCCACACATCATCACACTCTATAGGGTGGTTTGTATGCACAAAATGGGGACGAGTTAAGATATGGCACCATTTCTTTCCATCCTGTCATCACAATGAGCATGAAAACACTTTGTAGGTTGGCAAGGTCAGAAGCTGTGGTTTTATTCATTTTCATAATATCCCAGAAAGAGATAATTTTGCTCAGTGATTCAGCCCTTTGCTCTTGTTTGTCCTTGACAAGATTCAATTCTGCTGGCATTCCACAAGAGCAAGCAGGATTATTTTCACCATGGCCTGATAGACTGTGTACAAGTTGGCTAGGTTTGCCTTTACACGTGACCACAGATTGGATGGAAGATTCCAACAGCTCACTGGCTAAGTAGCCAACTTTGTCTCTGCAGAGCAACAGGGAGGACATCGTCGAGGTACTGGCCCAAGAGTCCGACTACACCGTCTACCGGGTCAGAGCTGAGGTTCACCAGGCCTACGACACCGTCCAGTGCGCCTCTAAGGTGAGAGCTGGCCCGTGAAGTTCTCCACACCAAGGAGCCCAAGATGACTGAGGGGGCTGAGAATCTACAATCCACTCTAAGGATGACTCCCTCAGGGCCCAGCCAAGGCTTTCCTTAGAGTGTCCCGCATCGTATGAGGAAGTTATTATGGATCCCCTCTTCTCACACCGGCACCATGGGATGGGACAAAGACAGTTCTCATGTATTTACAGGGATAGTAGGAAAAAGAGTCTTTCATTTCATTTCAGAGTAAGCCATGAGCATATTTTCCTTTGGCTGTTTCGTGTTGTTTTAACGACAGGTCCCAGGGTCCTGTGGGGCAATCAGCTGCACTGTCTTTGCAGACCTTCTCCAAATCTTACCCATCATCACAATTGATTCTGGTGCTTTGTACAAACAATGAGGAGCAATGATATATTGGCTACATTATCTGTGGCTTTTCATCCTAAGGCACTCAGCAAACCATTCTAGCCAGGCCCTGTTATGAGTTGTGACCCCTTTCGGCTCCATGAGAGCCTGTAGAAGAGTTAGTTTCCTGTAGAAGAGTTAGTTTCCTCAGTGGTTCAGCCATTCATTGCTTTTGGTCCTTGACATCTTTCAGTTCTGCTACAAGTTCAGTGAGGCTGACTGGGACATCCTCAACGTGTCCTAAGACACTGTATCAGTTTGCCAGGGCTGCGGTTAAGATAGAAGCACCAATTGGGTGGAGGCTTCCTGATGCCTCCTGGCCAGCAACAGGGCTCTGTCTTTGTAGATTTCCAACCAGGACATTGTTGAAGAGCCGGTGAATGTGTTCAACTACTCACCCTCCCTACACAAGGGGAAGTTGCATAAGGACGTTGGCATCAGCCTGTTCCCTTCTGAGGTGAGAGCTGGCCCAGTTGCGTCTCCGTGCCCACGATCCCGAGATGACCATCTAATGTCCAGAACCCAGACTCACTTCTAGGGACCCCCAAAGGCCCTCCCAAGGCATTCTTTAGAGTGTCTAATAGCTCCATATACAATGTAATATGAACCTCCACTTTCTCCCTGCAGTGACAAGTGGTATTTGTAGGCTTATTAGGAAAAAATGACTTCACCGTAGAGAACAAGCATGTTTTCCTTTTTCCTGAGTGAGTGTGTGTGTGTGTTTGTACATGTGTATGTGTGTGTTTCCTATTTCTGTACTGTAACTTTTGTTGACAGCATTCAAGCCATGAAAAAAAAACCCATTAATTGATCTGCGAAGATACTTTAGCTCTCAACAGTATGGTAGTGGTTATGGAGAGAAAAGACATGCCAAGATTTTTCATATACCACAATTTTATGTTGGCTTTTGTATTTACTTAGGATATTTCAAAATCACAAAAGAGCAAGTCAGTGTACATAAAAGAGCAGTTCAAAGACAATGCTCTGAGGCATCCATTATTTACAAGCTTAGAAATGGCAAAAAGTTTGAGAAAGGGTCAGAAAGTGGTCCCAGGAACGAGAGGACATTTAAAGTGGCACTAACAAGTTGTGTGTCATATCACCACTATGATACTATTTAAAAATTTTAAAATCATTTTTATATTCAATTACCATTGATGTACTTTATAGTATGGGTTTCAGGTACACAACCCAATGATTAGACATTCCATAACTCAATATGTGAGTACCCTGATAGAATTCACAGCCCTCTAACACCATCCCATGAGGCATCCTGTCATTCACACCTTAGCATGTCCTTACAAATGGGGTCTAGCATTGTCCTCATTGTGCAGGGTGGGAGACTTGGGTGGCCCTGAGGCCCACATCAACTTCCCCAGTGGACAAAATTGGTAAGGAAAAGGAGTTCTGAACTCAAAGCCTGCTATACTCCCAGGTAGCTGTGGAGGGGACTGTGCAGGTACTGGTGTACAAAAAAGCAGAACACATGGGCAAGATGGGTGAGCAGTGACCAGGCCAGAGGGGGTTTTAGATGGCTCTGATCGGTTGAATGGGCCCAGGCCATGGAAGTTGCAAGGGCTGACCTCACTATCTAGTGGCTGACCAACAAAAGAAGTTAGAACTCTGATAACTAGGCACCCACGCTGGAACTCAGTTGACTGGACAGAGGCAGGTGCGTAAAATGTTCCTCTGCTGTCTCCCCAATTTCCGAGGCTCTAGCCTCAAGAAACCCCAGAGTCAGAAATGGTGGTGCTGCTGTAGATATTGGCGCAAGTGCCGTCACCGACGCCTCTGGCCCTGGGGCATGAGGTACCCACAGGTAACTGAGGGAAGCCCAGGGCAAGCCCATCCAGGCCACGCCTCAATTGGGATCCCACTGGGGCCGCCCAGCTCCCTTTAGCTCTCAGCCTGAGTATGTGTGCCTGTTTGTTGGGAAAGGTGAGGGAAACATGGGATGGTTGTAAGGGGTGTAAAGCCTGAGGGGTTTGTCATGTCCCTACTTCACATCATGGTTGGCAGGAAAGAGAGCTCAGTGCTGGGTACCAGGCTCCTCTACTCACCTGCTCATCTTGAGCACTCAAGGTGTCATCTCATTCTTCCCTGGATGGAGGTGTTTCCCGGTGCCTTTCTGTCTGTGTAATCTGGGGAGCACAATTTGGAATGGGTATCACCCCAGTAGCGATGGCCAGCCAAGCCCCTGATGTCTCCTGGTTTGGTACCAGACTCCGTCTTTGCAGAACTCAGGTGGAGATGTCGTAGAGGAGTTGGGCGACGGCTTTGTGTATGCCATCAATGGCCATAAAGGCCAAGAGCACAGGGCCAGGAACACAGTCCCCCTTCAGTCTGAGGTGAGAGCTGGCCCACACCCAGGAACCCGAGGTGCCTGGGAAGAGACTAGAAAGGAGACTCTAGTCTGGGGCATGGAGTATTTACAGGCCGACTCCCAAAGAATTCAGTATCTCCAATTCTGTCTACGGTTCCCACTAGGGTCAAAATACAGATTTAACATTTTTTGTTGGAATTACTGAAAAAAAAATTTTATTTTTCTCCATTTGCGTAGGCTCTTTTCAATTCTTTATCTACCCACCCCACTTATCCTGTAGAGCAGGAGCTCTACTATCCTTAGATTTCTTCAGCTCCACACATCATCACACTCTATAGGGTGGTTTGTATGCACAAATGGGGACGACTGAAGATATTGCAGCATTTCTTTGCATCTTGTCATCACAATGGGCATGAAAACACTTTGTAGGTAGGCAAGGTCAGAAGCTGTGGTTTTATTCATTTTCATAATATCCCAGAAAGAGATAATTTTGCTCAGTGATTCAGCCCTTTGCTCTTGTTTGTCCTTGACAAGATTCAATTGTGCTGGCATTCCACAAGAGCAAGCAGGATTATTTTCACCATGGCCTGATAGACTGTTACAAGTTTGTTATGTTTGCCTTTACACATGACCACATAGTGGTGGAAGTTTCCAAGAGCGCACTGGCTCAGTAGCCAACTTTGTCTCTGCAGAGCACCAGGGAGGACATCGAAGACGTTCTGCCCCGAGTGTCCGTCTAAACCATCTACCGGGTCAGAGCTGAGGTTTCCCAGGCCTACGACACCATCCAGTGCGCCGCTAATGTGAGAGCTGGCCCATGAAGTTCTCCACACCAAGGAGCCCAAGATGACAGAGGGCGCTGAGAATCTACAATCCACTCTAAGGATGACTCCCTCAGGGCCCAGCCAGGGCTTTCCTTAGAGTGTCCCGCATCGTATGAGGAAGTTATTATGGATCCCCTCTTCTCACACCGGCACCATGGGATGGGACAAAGACAGTTCTCATGTATTTACAGGGATAGTAGGAAAAAGAGTCTTTCATTTCATTTCAGAGTAAGCCATGAGCATATTTTCCTTTGGCTGTTTCGTGTTGTTTTAACGACAGGTCCCAGGGTCCTGTGGGGCAATCAGCTGCACTGTCTTTGCAGACCTTCTCCAAATCTTACCCATCATCACAATTGATTCTGGTGCTTTGTACAAACAATGAGGAGCAATGATATATTGGCTACATTATCTGTGGCTTTTCATCCTAAGGCACTCAGCAAACCATTCTAGCCAGGCCCTGTTATGAGTTGTGACCCCTTTCGGCTCCATGAGAGCCTGTAGAAGAGTTAGTTTCCTGTAGAAGAGTTAGTTTCCTCAGTGGTCCAGCCATTCATTGCTTTTGGCCCTTGACATCTTTCAGTTCTGCTGCAAGTTCAGTGAGGCTGACTGGGACATCCTCAACGTGTCCTAAGACACTGTGTCAGTTTGCCAGGGCTGCGGTTATGATAGAAGCACCAATTGGGTGGAGGCTTCCTGATGCCTCCTGGCCAGCAACAGGGCTCTGTCTTTGTAGATTTCCAACCAGGACATTGTTGAAGAGCCGGTGAATGGGTTCAATTCCTTACCTCCCCTATACAAGGGGAAGTTGCATAAGGACGTTGACATCAGCCTGTTCCCCTCTGAGGTGAGAGCTGGCCCAGTTGCGTCTCCGTGCCCACGATCATGAGATGACCATCTAATGTCCAGAACCCAGACTCACTTCTAGGGACCCCCAATGGCCCTCCCAAGGCATTCTTTAGAGTGTCTAATAGCTCCATATGCAATGTAATAAGGACCTCTACTTTCTCCCTGCAGTGACAAGTGAGAGGAAGAAGGCATTCCTGGTATTTGTAGGCATATTAGGAAAAAATGACTTCACCACAGAGAACAAGCATGTTTTCTTTTTTCCTGAGTGAGCGTGTGTGTTTGTACATGTGTATGTGTGTGTTTCCTATTTCTGTACTGTAACTTTGGTTGACTGCATGCAAGCCATGAAAAAAAGGCATTAATTGATCTGTGAAGATACTTTAGGTCTCAACAGTATGGTAGTGGTTATGGAGAGAAAAGATATGCCAAGATTTTTCATATACCACAATTTTATGTTGGCTTATATATTTACTTGGGATATTTCAAAATCACAAAAGAGCAAGTCCGTGTACATAAAAGAGCAGTTCAAAGACAATGCTCTGAGGCATCCATTATTTACAAGCTTAGAAATGGCAAAAAGTTTGAGAAAGGGTCAGAAAGTGGTCCCAGGAACGAGAGGACATTTAAAGTGGCAGTAACAAGTTGTGTGGCATATCACGACTATGATACTATTTAAAAATTTTAAAATCATTTTTATATTCAATTACCATTGATGTACTTTATAGTATGGGTTTCAGGTACACAACTCAATGATTAGACATTCCATAACTCAATATGTGAGTACCCTGATAGAATTCACAGCCCTCTAACACCATCCCATGAGGCATCCTGTCATTCACACCTTAGCATGTCCTTACAAATGGGGTCTAGCATTGTCCTCATTGTGCAGGGTGGGAGACTCGGGTGGCCCTGAGGCCCACCT
This sequence comes from Furipterus horrens, assembly GCF_987537825.1. NCBI lineage: Eukaryota > Metazoa > Chordata > Mammalia > Chiroptera > Furipteridae > Furipterus > Furipterus horrens. The sequence continues at coordinate 49,786,718 of NW_028327177.1, forward strand.
CAACTTCCCAGTGGACAAAATTGGTAAGGAAAAGGAGTTCTGAACTCAAAGCCTGCTATACTCCCAGGTAGCTGTGGAGGGGACTGTGCAGGTACTGGTGTACAAATAAGGAGAAGACATGGGCAAGATGGGTGAGCACTGACCAGGCCAGAGGGGGTTTTAGATGGCTCTGATCAGTTGAATGGCCCCAGGCCATGGAAGTTGCAAGGGCTGACCTCACTATCTAGTGGCTGACCAACAAAAGAAGTTAGAACTCTGATAACTAGGCACCCACGCTGGAACTCAGTTGACTGGACAGAGGCAGGTGCATACAATGTTCCTCTGCTGTCTCCCCAATTTCTGAGGCTCTAGCCTCAAGAAACCCCAGAGTCAGAAATGGTGGTGCTGCTGTAGATATTGGCGCAAGTGCCGTCACCGACGCCTCTGGCCCTCGGGCATGAGGTACCCACAGGTAACTGAGGGAAGCCCAGGGCAAGCCCATCCAGGCCACACCTCAATTGGGATCCCACTGGGGCCGCCCAGCTCCCTTTAGCTCTCAGCCTGAGTATGTGTGCCCATTTGCGTGGAATGGTGAGGGAAACATGGGATGGTTGTAAGGGGTGTAAAGCCTGAGGGGTCTGTCATGTCCCTACCTCACATCATGGTTGGCAGGAAAGAGAGCTCAGTGCTGGGTACCAGGCTCCTCTACTCACCTGCACATTTTGAGCACTCAAGGTGTCATCTCATTCTTCCCTGGATGGAGGTGTTTCCCGGTGCCTTTCTCTGTCTGTGTAATCTGGGGAACAGAATTTGGAATGGGCATCACCCCAGTGGCGATGGCCAGCCAAGCCCCTGATGTCTCCTGGTTTGGTACCAGACTCCGTCTTTGCAGAACTCAGGTGGAGATGTCGTAGAGGAGTTGGGCGACGGCTTTGTGTATGCCATCAATGGCCATAAAGGCCAAGAGCACAGGGTCAGGAACACAGTCCCCCTTCAGTCTGAGGTGAGAGCTGGCCCACACCCAGGAACCCGAGGTGCCTGGGAAGAGACTAGAAAGGAGACTCTAGTCTGGGGCATGGAGTATTTACAGGCCGACTCCCAAAGAAATCAGTATCTCCAATTCTGTCTACGGTTCCCGCTAGGGTCAAAATACAGATTTAACATTTTTTGTTGGAATTACTGAAAAAAAATTTTTATTTTTCTCCATTTGCGTAGGCTCTTTTCAATTCTTTATCTACCCACCCCACTTATCCTGTAGAGCAGGAGCTCTACTATCCTTGGGTTTCTTCAGGTCCACACATCATCACACTCTATAGGGTGGTTTGTATGCACAAAATGGGGACGACTGAAGATATTGCAGCATTTCTTTGCATCTTGTCATCACAATGAGCATGAAAACACTTTGTAGGTAGGCAAGGTCAGAAACTGTGGTTTTATTCATTTTCATAATATCCCAGAAAGAGATAATTTTGCTCAGTGATTCAGCCCTTTGCTCTTGTTTGTCCTTGACAAGATTCAATTCTGCTGGCATTCCACAAGAGCAAGCAGGATTATTTTCACCATGGCCTGATAGACTGTGTACAAGTTTGCTAGGTTTGCCTTTACACATGACCACAGAGTGGTGGAAGTTTCCAGGAGCGCACTGGCTCAGTAGCCAACTTTGTCTCTGCAGAGCACCAGGGAGGACATCGAAGACGTTCTGCCCCGAGTGTCCGTCTAAACCGTCTACCGGGTCAGAGCTGAGGTTCACCAGGCCTACGACACCGTCCAGTGCACCGCTAATGTGAGAGCTGGCCCATGAAGTTCTCCACACCAAGGAGCCCAAGATGACCGAGGGCGCTGAGAATCTACAATCCACTCTAAGGATGACTCCCTCAGGGCCCAGCCAGGGCTTTCCTTAGAGTGTCCCGCATCATATGAGGAAGTTATTATGGATCCCCTCTTCTCACACCGGCACCATGGGATGGGACAAAGACAGTTCTCATGTATTTACAGGAATAGTAGGAAAAAGAGTCTTTCATTTCATTTCAGAGTAAGCCATGAGCATATTTTCCTTTGGCTGTTTCTTGTTGTTTTAACGACAGGTCCCAGGGTCCTGTGGGGCAATCAGCTGCACTGTCTTTGCAGACCTTCTCCAAATCTTACCCATCATCACAATTGATTCTGGTGCTTTGTACAAACAATGAGGAGCAATGATATATTGGCTACATTATCTGTGGCTTTTCATCCTAAGGCACTCAGCAAACCATTCTAGCCAGGCCCTGTTATGAGTTGTGACCCCTTTCGGCTCCATGAGAGCCTGTAGAAGAGTTAGTTTCCTGTAGAAGAGTTAGTTTCCTCAGTGGTCCAGCCATTCATTGCTTTTGGCCCTTGACATCTTTCAGTTCTGCTGCAAGTTCAGTGAGGCTGACTGGGACATCCTCAACGTGTCCTAAGACACTGTGTCAGTTTGCCAGGGCTGTGGTTATGATAGAAGCACCAATTGGGTGGAGGCTTCCTGATGCCTCCTGGCCAGCAACAGGGCTCTGTCTTTGTAGATTTCCAACCAGGACATTGTTGAAGAGCCGGTGAATGGGTTCAATTCCTTACCTCCCCTATACAAGGGGAAGTTGCATAAGGACGTTGACATCAGCCTGTTCCCCTCTGAGGAGAGAGCTGGCCCAGTTGCGTCTCCGTGCCCACGATCCCGAGATGACCATCTAATGTCCAGAACCCAGACTCACTTCTAGGGACCCCCAATGGCCCTCCCAAGGCATTCTTTAGAGTGTCTAATAGCTCCATATGCAATGTAATAAGGACCTCTACTTTCTCCCTGCAGTGACAAGTGAGAGGAAGAAGGCATTCCTGGTATTTGTAGGCATATTAGGAAAAAATGACTTCACCACAGAGAACAAGCATGTTTTCTTTTTTCCTGAGTGAGCGTGTGTGTTTGTACATGTGTATGTGTGTGTTTCCTATTTCTGTACTGTAACTTTGGTTGACTGCATGCAAGCCATGAAAAAAAGGCATTAATTGATCTGTGAAGATACTTTAGGTCTCAACAGTATGGTAGTGGTTATGGAGAGAAAAGATATGCCAAGATTTTTCATATACCACAATTTTATGTTGGCTTATATATTTACTTGGGATATTTCAAAATCACAAAAGAGCAAGTCCGTGTACATAAAAGAGCAGTTCAAAGACAATGCTCTGAGGCATCCATTATTTACAAGCTTAGAAATGGCAAAAAGTTTGAGAAAGGGTCAGAAAGTGGTCCCAGGAACGAGAGGACATTTAAAGTGGCAGTAACAAGTTGTGTGGCATATCACCACTATGATACTATTTAAAAATTTTAAAATCATTTTTATATTCAATTACCATTGATGTACTTTATAGTATGGGTTTCAGGTACACAACTCAATGATTAGACATTCCATAACTCAATATGTGAGTACCCTGATAGAATTCACAGCCCTCTAACACCATCCCATGAGGCATCCTGTCATTCACACCTTAGCATGTCCTTACAAATGGGGTCTAGCATTGTCCTCATTGTGCAGGGTGGGAGACTCGGGTGGCCCTGAGGCCCACCTCAACTTCCCAGTGGACAAAATTGGTAAGGAAAAGGAGTTCTGAACTCAAAGCCTGCTATACTCCCAGGTAGCTGTGGAGGGGACTGTGCAGGTACTGGTGTACAAATAAGGAGAAGACATGGGCAAGATGGGTGAGCACTGACCAGGCCAGAGGGGGTTTTAGATGGCTCTGATCAGTTGAATGGCCCCAGGCCATGGAAGTTGCAAGGGCTGACCTCACTATCTAGTGGCTGACCAACAAAAGAAGTTAGAACTCTGATAACTAGGCACCCACGCTGGAACTCAGTTGACTGGACAGAGGCAGGTGCGTACAATGTTCCTCTGCTGTCTCCCCAATTTCTGAGGCTCTAGCCTCAAGAAACCCCAGAGTCAGAAATGGTGGTGCTGCTGTAGATATTGGCGCAAGTGCCGTCACCGACGCCTCTGGCCCTCGGGCATGAGGTACCCACAGGTAACTGAGGGAAGCCCAGGGCAAGCCCATCCAGGCCACACCTCAATTGGGATCCCACTGGGGCCGCCCAGCTCCCTTTAGCTCTCAGCCTGAGTATGTGTGCCCATTTGCGTGGAATGGTGAGGGAAACATGGGATGGTTGTAAGGGGTGTAAAGCCTGAGGGGTCTGTCATGTCCCTACCTCACATCATGGTTGGCAGGAAAGAGAGCTCAGTGCTGGGTACCAGGCTCCTCTACTCACCTGCACATTTTGAGCACTCAAGGTGTCATCTCATTCTTCCCTGGATGCAGGTGTTTCCCGGTGCCTTTCTCTGTCTGTGTAATCTGGGGAACAGAATTTGGAATGGGCATCACCCCAGTGGCGATGGCCAGCCAAGCCCCTGATGTCTCCTGGTTTGGTACCAGACTCCGTCTTTGCAGAACTCAGGTGGAGATGTCGTAGAGGAGTTGGGCGACGGCTTTGTGTATGCCATCAATGGCCATAAAGGCCAAGAGCACAGGGTCAGGAACACAGTCCCCCTTCAGTCTGAGGTGAGAGCTGGCCCACACCCAGGAACCCGAGGTGCCTGGGAAGAGACTAGAAAGGAGAGTCTAGTCTGGGGCATGGAGTATTTACAGGCCGACTCCCAAAGAAATCAGTATCTCCAATTCTGTCTACGGTTCCCGCTAGGGTCAAAATACAGATTTAACATTTTTTGTTGGAATTACTGAAAAAAAATTTTTATTTTTCTCCATTTGCGTAGGCTCTTTTCAATTCTTTATCTACCCACCCCACTTATCCTGTAGAGCAGGAGCTCTACTATCCTTGGGTTTCTTCAGGTCCACACATCATCACACTCTATAGGGTGGTTTGTATGCACAAAATGGGGACGACTGAAGATATTGCAGCATTTCTTTGCATCTTGTCATCACAATGAGCATGAAAACACTTTGTAGGTAGGCAAGGTCAGAAACTGTGGTTTTATTCATTTTCATAATATCCCAGAAAGAGATAATTTTGCTCAGTGATTCAGCCCTTTGCTCTTGTTTGTCCTTGACAAGATTCAATTCTGCTGGCATTCCACAAGAGCAAGCAGGATTATTTTCACCATGGCCTGATAGACTGTGTACAAGTTTGCTAGGTTTGCCTTTACACATGACCACAGAGTGGTGGAAGTTTCCAGGAGCGCACTGGCTCAGTAGCCAACTTTGTCTCTGCAGAGCAACAGGGAGGACATCGAAGACGTTCTGCCCCGAGTGTCCGTCTAAACCGTCTACCGGGTCAGAGCTGAGGTTCACCAGGCCTACGACACCGTCCAGTGCACCGCTAATGTGAGAGCTGGCCCATGAAGTTCTCCACACCAAGGAGCCCAAGATGACCGAGGGCGCTGAGAATCTACAATCCACTCTAAGGATGACTCCCTCAGGGCCCAGCCAGGGCTTTCCTTAGAGTGTCCCGCATCATATGAGGAAGTTATTATGGATCCCCTCTTCTCACACCGGCACCATGGGATGGGACAAAGACAGTTCTCATGTATTTACAGGAATAGTAGGAAAAATAGTCTTTCATTTCATTTCAGAGTAAGCCATGAGCATATTTTCCTTTGGCTGTTTCTTGTTGTTTTAACGACAGGTCCCAGGGTCCTGTGGGGCAATCAGCTGCACTGTCTTTGCAGACCTTCTCCAAATCTTACCCATCATCACAATTGATTCTGGTGCTTTGTACAAACAATGAGGAGCAATGATATATTGGCTACATTATCTGTGGCTTTTCATCCTAAGGCACTCAGCAAACCATTCTAGCCAGGCCCTGTTATGAGTTGTGACCCCTTTCGGCTCCATGAGAGCCTGTAGAAGAGTTAGTTTCCTGTAGAAGAGTTAGTTTCCTCAGTGGTCCAGCCATTCATTGCTTTTGGTCCTTGACATCTTTAAGTTCTGCTGCAAGTTCAGTGAGGCTGACTGGGACATCCTCAACGTGTCCTAAGACACTGTGTCAGTTTGCCAGGGCTGCGGTTAAGATAGAAGCACCAATTGGGTGGAGGCTTCCTGATGCCTCCTGGCCAGCAACAGGGCTCTGTCTTTGTAGATTTCCAACCAGGACATTGTTGAAGAGCCGGTGAATGTGTTCAATTCCTCACCCCCCCTACACAAGGGGAAGTTGCATAAGGACGTTGACATCAGCCTGTTCCCCTCTGAGGTGAGAGCTGGCCCAGTTGCATCTCCGTGCCCACGATCCCGAGATGACCATCTAATGTCCAGAACCCAGACTCACTTCTAGGGACACCCAATGGCCCTCCCAAGGCATTCTTTAGAGTGTCTAATAGCTCCATATGCAATGTAATAAGGACCTCTACTTTCTCCCTGCAGTGACAAGTGAGAGGAAGAAGGCATTCCTGGTATTTGTAGGCATATTAGGAAAAAATGACTTCACCACAGAGAACAAGCATGTTTTCTTTTTTCCTGAGTGAGCGTGTGTGTTTGTACATGTGTATGTGTGTGTTTCCTATTTCTGTACTGTAACTTTGGTTGACAGCATGCAAGCCATGAAAAAAAGGCATTAATTGATCTGTGAAGATACTTTAGCTCTCAACAGTATGGTAGTGGTTATGGAGAAAAAAGATATGCCAAGATTTTTCATATACCACAATTTTATGTTGGCTTATATATTTACTTGGGATATTTCAAAATCACAAAAGAGCAAGTCCGTGTACATAAAAGAGCAGTTCAAAGACAATGCTCTGAGGCATCCATTATTTACAAGCTTAGAAATGGCAAAAAGTTTGAGAAAGGGTCAGAAAGTGGTCCCAGGAACGAGAGGACATTTAAAGTGGCACTAACAAGTTTTGTGGCATATCACGACTATGATACTATTTAAATATTTTAAAATCATTTTTATATTCAATTACCATTGATGTACTTTATAGTATGGGTTTCAGGTACACAACCCAATGATTAGACATTCCATAACTCAATATGTGAGTACCCTGATAGAATTCACAGCCCTCTAACACCATCCCATGAGGCATCCTGTCATTCACACCTTAGCATGTCCTTACAAATGGGGTCTAGCATTGTCCTCATTGTGCAGGGTGGGAGACTGGGGAGGCCCTGAGGCCCACATCAACTTCCCGGGTGGACAAAATTGGTAAGGAAAAGGAGTTCTGAACTCAAAGCCTGCTATACTCCCAGGTAGCTGTGGAGGGGACTGTGCAGGTACTGGTGTACAAATAAGGAGAAGACATGGGCAAGATGGGTGAGCAGTGACCAGGCCAGAGGGGGTTTTAGATGGCTCTGATCGGTTGAATGGCCCCAGGCCATGGAAGTTGCAAGGGCTGACCTCACACTATCTAGTGGCTGACCAACAATAGAAGTTAGAACTCTGGTAACTAGGCACCCACGGTGGAGCTCAGTTGACTGGAGAGAGGCAGGAGCGTAAAATGTTTCTCTGCTGTCTCCCCAATTTCAGAGGCTCTAGCCTCAAGAAAGCCCAGAGTCAGAAATGTGCTTCTGTAGATTTTGGTGCATGTGCCCTCACCGACGCCTCAGGCCCTCGGGCATGAGGTACCCACAGGTAACTGAGGGAAGCCCAGGGCAAGCCCATCCAGGCCACGCCCCAGCTGGGATCCCACTTGGGCCATCCGGCTCCCTTTAGCTCTCAGCCTGAGTATGTGAGCCCATTTGCTTGGAAAGGTGAGGGAAACATGGGATGGTTGTAAGGGGTGTAAAGCCTGAGGGGTCTGTCATGTCCCTACCTGACATCATGGTTGGCAGGAAAGAGAGCTCAGTACTGGGTACCAGGCTCCTCTACTCACCTGCTCATCTTGAGCAGTAAAGGTGTCATCTCATTCTTCCCTGGATGGAGGTGTTTCCCGGTGCCTTTCTCTGTCTGTGTAATCTGGGGAGCAGAATTTGGAATGGGCATCACCCCAGTGGCGATGGCCAGCCAAGCCCCTGATGTCTCCTGGTTTGGTACCAGACTCCGTCTTTGCAGAACTCAGGTGGAGATGTCGTAGAGGAGTTGGCCGATGGCTTTGTGTATGCCATCAATGGCCACAAAGGCCAAGAGCACAGGGCCAGGCACACAGTCCCCCTTCAGTCTGAGGTGAGAGCTGGCCCACACCCAGGAACCCGAGGTGCCTGGGAAGAGACTAGAAAGGAGACTCTAGTCTGGGGCATGGAGTATTTACAGGCCGACTCCCAAAGAAATCAGTATGTCCAATTCTGTCTACGGTTCCCGCTAGGGTCAAAATACAGATTTAACATTTTTTGTTGGAATTACTGAAAAATTTTTTTTCTTTTTCTCCATTTGCGTAGGCTCTTTTCAATTCTTTATCTACCCACCCCACTTATCCTGTAGAGCAGGAGCTCTACTATCCTTGGATTTCTTCAGGTCCACACATCATCACACTCTATAGGGTGGTTTGTATGCACAAAATGGGGACGAGTTAAGATATGGCACCATTTCTTTCCATCCTGTCATCACAATGAGCATGAAAACACTTTGTAGGTTGGCAAGGTCAGAAGCTGTGGTTTTATTCTTTTTCATAATATCCCAGAAAGAGATAATTTTGCTCAGTGATTCAGCCCTTTGCTCTTGTTTGTCCTTGACAAGATTCAATTCTGCTGGCATTCCACAAGAGCAAGCAGGATTATTTTCACCATGGCCTGATAGACTGTGTACAAGTTGGCTAGGTTTGCCTTTACACGTGACCACAGATTGGATGGAAGATTCCAACAGCTCACTGGCTAAGTAGCCAACTTTGTCTCTGCAGAGCACCAGGGAGGACATCGTCGAGGTACTGGCCCAAGAGTCCGACTACACCGTCTACCGGGTCAGAGCTGAGGTTCACCAGGCCTACGACACCGTCCAGTGCGCCTCTAAGGTGAGAGCTGACCCGTGAAGTTCTCCACACCAAGGAGACCAAGATGACCGAGGGGGCTGAGAATCTACAATCCACTCTAAGGATGACTCCCTCAGGGCCCAGCCAGGGCTTTCCTTAGAGTGTTCCGCATCGTATGAGGAAGTTATTATGGATCCCCTCTTCTCACACCGGCACCATGGGATGGGACAAAGACAGTTCTCATGTATTTACAGGGATAGTAGGAAAAAGAGTCTTTCATTTCATTTCAGAGTAAGCCATGAGCATATTTTCCTTTGGCTGTTTCTTGTTGTTTTAACGACAGGTCCCAGGGTCCTGTGGGGCAATCAGCTGCACTGTCTTTGCAGACCTTCTCCAAATCTTACCCATCATCACAATTGATTCTGGTGCTTTGTACAAACAATGAGGAGCAATGATATATTGGCTACATTATCTGTGGCTTTTCATCCTAAGGCACTCAGCAAACCATTCTAGCCAGGCCCTGTTATGAGTTGTGACCCCTTTCGGCTCCATGAGAGCCTGTAGAAGAGTTAGTTTCCTCAGTGGTTCCGCAATTCATTGCTTTTGGTCCTTGACATCTTTCAGTTCTGCTGCAAGTTCAGTGAGGCTGACTGGGACAACCTCAACGTGTCCTAAGACACTGTGTCAGTTTGCAAGGGTTGCGGTTAAGTTAGAAGCACCAATTGGGTGGAGGATTCCTGATGTCTCCTGGCCAGCAACACGGCTCTGTCTTTGTAGATTTCCAACCAGGACATTGTTGAAGAGCCGGTGAATGTGTTCAACTACTCACCCTCCCTACACAAGGGGAAGTTGCATTAGGACGTTGACATCAGCCTGTTCCCCTCTGAGATGAGAGGTGGCCCAGCTGCGTCTCCGTGCCCACAATCCCGAGATGACCATCTAGTGTCCAGAACCAAGACTCACTTCTAGGGACCCCCAAAGGCCCTCCCAAGGCATTCTTTAGAGTGTCTAATAGCTCCATATACAATGTAATATGGACCTCCACTTTCTCCCTGCAGTGACAAGTGAGAGGAAGAAGGCATTCCGGGTATTTGTAGGCATATTAGGAAAAAATGACTTCACCGTAGAGAACAAGCATGTTTTCCTTTTTCCTGAGTGAGCGTGTGTGTGTGCTTGTTCATGTGTATGTGTGTGTTTACTATTTCTGTACTGCAACTTTTGTTGACAGCATGCAAGCCATGAAAAAAAACCCATTAATTGATCTGCGAAGATACTTTAGCTCTCAACAGTATGGTAGTGGTTATGGAGAGAAAAGACATGCCAAGATTTTTCATATAGCACAATTTTATGTTGGCTTATGTATTTACTTAGGATATTTCAAAATCGCAAAAGAGCAAGTCCGTGTACATAAAAGAGCAGTTCAAAGACAATGCTCTGAGGCATCCATTATTTACAAGCTTAGAAATGGCAAAAAGTTTGAGAAAGGGTCAGAAAGTGGTCCCAGGAACGAGAGGACATTTAAAGTGGCAGTAACAAGTTGTGTGGCATATCACCACTATGATACTATTTAAAAATTTTAAAATCATTTTTATATTCAATTACCATTGATGTACTTTATAGTATGGGTTTCAGGTACACAACTCAATGATTAGACATTCCATAACTCAATATGTGAGTACCCTGATAGAATTCACAGCCCTCTAACACCATCCCATGAGGCATCCTGTCATTCACACCTTAGCATGTCCTTACAAATGGGGTCTAGCATTGTCCTCATTGTGCAGGGTGGGAGACTTGGGTGGCCCTGAGGCCCACATCAACTTCCCCAGTGGACAAAATTGGTAAGGAAAAGGAGTTCTGAACTCAAAGCCTGCTATACTCCCAGGTAGCTGTGGAGGGGACTGTGCAGGTACTGGTGTACAAATAAGGAGAAGACATGGGCAAGATGCGTGAGCAGTGACCAGGCCAGAGGGGCTTTTAGATGGCTCTGATCGGTTGAATGGGCCCAGGCCATGGAAGTTGCAAGGGCTGACCTCACACTATCTAGTGGCTGACCAACAAAAGAAGTAAGAACTCTGGTAACTAGGCACCCACGGTGGAGCTCAGTTGACTGGAGAGAGGCAGGAGCGTAAAATGTTTCTCTGCTGTCTCCCCAATTTCAGAGGCTCTAGCCTCAAGAAAGCCCAGAGTCAGAAATGTTGGTGCTTCTGTAGATTTTGGCCCAAGTGCCGTCACCGACGCCTCAGGCCCTCGGGCATGAGGTACCCACAGGTAACTGAGGGAAACCCAGGGCAAGCCCATCCAGGCCACGCCCCAGCTGGGATCCACTTGGGCCACCCGGTTGCCTTTAGCTCTCAGCCTGAGTATGTGTGCCTGTTTGCTGGGAAAGGTGAGGGAAACATGGGATGGTTGTAAGGAGTGTAAAGCCTGAGGGGTCTGTCATGTCCCTACCTCACGTCATGGCTGGCAGGAAAGAGAGCTCAGTGCTGGGCACCAGGCTCCTCTACTCACCTGCTCATCTTGAGCACTCAAGGTGTGATCTCATTCTTCCCTGGATGGAGGTGTTTCCAGGTGCCTTTCTGTGTCTCTGTTATGTGGGGAGCAGAATTTGGAATGGGCATCACCGCCAGTGGCAATGGCCAGCCAAGCCCCTGATGTCTCCTGGCTTGGTACCATACTCTGTCTTTGCAGAACTCAGGTGGAGATGTTGTAGAGGAGTTGGCCGATGGCTTTGTGTATGCCATCAATGGCCACAAAGGCCAAGAGCGCCGGGCCAGGAACACAGTCCCGCTTCAGTCTGAGGTGAGAGCTGGCCCACACCCAGGAACCCGAGGTGCCTGGGAAGAGACTAGAAAGGAGACTCTAGTCTGGGGCATGGAGTATTTACAGACCGACTCCCAAAGAAATCAGTATCTCCAGTTTTGTCTATGGTTCCCTCTAGGGTCAAAATACAGATTTAACCATTTTTTGTTGGAATTACTGAAAAAAAAAATTTTTTTTTCTCCCTTTGCATAGGCTCTTTTCAATTCTTTATCTACCCACCCCACTTATCCTGTAGAGCAGGAGCTCTACTATCCTTGGATTTCTTCAGGTCCACACATCATCACACTCTATAGGGTGGTTTGTATGCACAAAATGGGGACGAGTTAAGATATGGCACCATTTCTTTGCATCTTGTCATCACAATGAGCATGAAAACACTTTGTAGGTTGGCAAGGTCAGAAGCTGTGGTTTTATTCATTTTCATAATATCCCAGAAAGAGATAATTTTGCTCAGTGATTCAGCCCTTTGCTCTTGTTTGTCCTTGACAAGATTCAATTCTGCTGGCATTCCACAAGAGCAAGCAGGATTATTTTCACCATGGCCTGATAGACTGTGTACAAGTTGGCTAGGTTTGCCTTTACACGTGACCACAGATTGGATGGAAGATTCCAACAGCTCACTGGCTAAGTAGCCAACTTTGTCTCTGCAGAGCACCAGGGAGGACATCGTCGAGGTACTGGCCCAAGAGTCCGACTACACCGTCTACCGGGTCAGAGCTGAGGTTCACCAGGCCTACGACACCGTCCAGTGCGCCTCTAAGGTGAGAGCTGGCCCGTGAAGTTCTCCACACCAAGGAGCCCAAGATGACTGAGGGGGCTGAGAATCTACAATCCACTCTAAGGATGACTCCCTCAGGGCCCAGCCAGGGCTTTCCTTAGAGTGTCCCGCATCGTATGAGGAAGTTATTATGGATCCCCTCTTCTCACACCGGCACCATGGGATGGGACAAAGACAGTTCTCATGTATTTACAGGGATAGTAGGAAAAAGAGTCTTTCATTTCATTTCAGAGTAAGCCATGAGCATATTTTCCTTTGGCTGTTTCTTGTTGTTTTAACGACAGGTCCCAGGGTCCTGTGGGGCAATCAGCTGCACTGTCTTTGCAGACCTTCTCCAAATCTTACCCATCATCACAATTGATTCTGGTGCTTTGTACAAACAATGAGGAGCAATGATATATTGGCTACATTATCTGTGGCTTTTCATCCTAAGGCACTCAGCAAACCATTCTAGCCAGGCCCTGTTATGAGTTGTGACCCCTTTCGGCTCCATGACAGCCTGTAGAAGAGTTAGTTTCCTGTAGAAGAGTTAGTTTCCTCAGTGGTTCAGCCATTCATTGCTTTTGGTCCTTGACATCTTTCAGTTCTGCTGCAAGTTCAGTGAGGCTGACTGGGACATCCTCAACGTGTCCTGAGACACTGTATCAGTTTGCCAGGGCTGCGGTTAAGATAGAAGCACCAATTGGGTGGAGGCTTCCTGATGCCTCCTGGCCAGCAACAGGGCTCTGTCTTTGTAGATTTCCAACCAGGACATTGTTGAAGAGCCGGTGAATGTGTTCAACTACTCACCCTCCCTACACAAGGGGAAGTGGCATAAGGACGTTGGCATCAGCCTGTTCCCTTCTGAGGTGAGAGCTGGCCCAGTTGCGTCTCCGTTCCCACGATCCCGAGATGACCATCTAGTGTCCAGAACCCAGACTCAATTCTAGGGACCCCCAAAGACCCTCCCAAGGCATTCTTTAGAGTGTCTAATAACTCCATATACAATGTAATATGAACCTCCACTTTCTCCCTGCAGTGACAAGTGGTATTTGTAGGCATATTAGGAAAAAATGACTTCACCGTAGAGAACAAGCATGTTTTCCTTTTTCCTGAGTGAGTGTGTGTGTGTGTTTGTACATGTGTATGTGTGTGTTTCCTATTTCTGTACTGTAACTTTTGTTGACAGCATGCAAGCCATGAAAAATAACCCATTAATTGATCTGCGAAGATACTTTAGCTCTCAACAGTATGGTAGTGGTTATGGAGAGAAAAGACATGCCAAGATTTTTCATATACCACAATTTTATGTTGTCTTTTGTATTTACTTAGGATATTTCAAAATCACAAAAGAGCAAGTCCGTGTACATAAAAGAGCAGTTCAAAGACAATGCTCTGAGGCATCCATTATTTACAAGCTTAGAAATGGCAAAAAGTTTGAGAAAGGGTCAGAAAGTGGTCCCAGGAACGAGAGGACATTTAAAGTGGCACTAACAAGTTGTGTGGCATATCACCACTATGATACTATTTAAAAATTTTAAAATCATTTTTATATTCAATTACCATTGATGTACTTTATAGTATGGGTTTCAGGTACACAACCCAATGATTAGACATTCCATAACTCAATATGTGAGTACCCTGATAGAATTCATAGCCCTCTAACACCATACCATGAGGCATCCTGTCATTCACACCTTAGCATGTCCTTACAAATGGGGTCTAGCATTGTCCTCATTGTGCAGGGTGGGAGACTTGGGTGGCCCTGAGGCCCACATCAACTTCCCCAGTGGACAAAATTGGTAAGGAAAAGGAGTTCTGAACTCAAAGCCTGCTATACTCCCAGGTAGCTGTGGAGGGGACTGTGCAGGTACTGGTGTACAAAAAAGCAGAAGACATGGGCAAGATGGGTGAGCAGTGACTAGGCCAGAGGGGGTTTTAGATGGCTCTGATCGGTTGAATGGGCCCAGGCCATGGAAGTTGCAAGGGCTGACCTCACTATCTAGTGGCTGACCAACAAAAGAAGTTAGAACTCTGATAACTAGGCACCCACACTGGAACTCAGTTGACTGGACAGAGGCAGGTGCGTAAAATGTTCCTCTGCTGTCTCCCCAATTTCCGAGGCTCTAGCCTCAAGAAACCCCAGAGTCAGAAATGGTGGTGCTGCTGTAGATATTGGCGCAAGTGCCGTCACCGACGCCTCTGGCCCTCGGGCATGAGGTACCCACAGGTAACTGAGGGAAGCCCAGGGCAAGCCCATCCAGGCCACGCCTCAATTGGGATCCCACTGGGGCCGCCCAGCTCCCTTTAGCTCTCAGCCTGAGTATGTGTGCCTGTTTGTTGGGAAAGGTGAGGGAAACATGGGATGGTTGTAAGGGGTGTAAAGCCTGAGGGGTCTGTCATGTCCCTACTTCACATCATGGTTGGCAGGAAAGAGAGCTCAGTGCTGGGTACCAGGCTCCTCTACTCACCTGCTCATCTTGAGCACTCAAGGTGTCATCTCATTCTTCCCTCGATGGAGGTGTTTCCCGGTGCCTTTCTCTGTCTGTGTAATCTGGGGAGCACAATTTGGAATGGGTATCACCCCAGTAGCGATGGCCAGCCAAGCCCCTGATGTCTCCTGGTTTGGTACCAGACTCCGTCTTTGCAGAACTCAGGTGGAGATGTCGTAGAGGAGTTGGGCGACGGCTTTGTGTATGCCATCAATGGCCATAAAGGCCAAGAGCACAGGGCCAGGAACACAGTCCCCCTTCAGTCTGAGGTGAGAGCTGGCCCACACCCAGGAACCCGAGGTGCCTGGGAAGAGACTAGAAAGGAGACTCTAGTCTGGGGCATGGAGTATTTACAGGACGACTCCCAAAGAAATCAGTATGTCCAATTCTGTCTACGGTTCCCGCTAGGGTCAAAATACAGATTTAACATTTTTTGTTGGAATTACTGAAAAAAAAATTTTATTTTTTTCCATTTGCGTAGGCTCTTTTCAATTCTTTATCTACCCACCCCACTTATCCTGTAGAGCAGGAGCTCTACTATCCTTGGATTTCTTCAGGTCCACACATCATCACACTCTATAGGGTGGTTTGTATGCACAAAATGGGGACGACTGAAGATATTGCAGCATTTCTTTGCATCTTGTCATCACAATGGGCATGAAAACACTTTGTAGGTAGGCAAGGTCAGAAGCTGTGGTTTTATTCTTTTTCATAATATCCCAGAAAGAGATAATTTTGCTCAGTGATTCAGCCCTTTGCTCTTGTTTGTCCTTGACAAGATTCAATTGTGCTGGCATTCCACAAGAGCAAGCAGGATTATTTTCACCATGGCCTGATAGACTGTTACAAGTTTGTTATGTTTGCCTTTACACATGACCACATAGTGGTGGAAGTTTCCAAGAGCGCACTGGCTCAGTAGCCAACTTTGTCTCTGCAGAGCACCAGGGAGGACATCGAAGACGTTCTGCCCCGAGTGTCCGTCTAAACCATCTACCGGGTCAGAGCTGAGGTTTACCAGGCCTACGACACCATCCAGTGCGCCGCTAATGTGAGAGCTGGCCCATGAAGTTCTCCACACCAAGGAGCCCAAGATGACAGAGGGCGCTGAGAATCTACAATCCACTCTAAGGATGACTCCCTCAGGGCCCAGCCAGGGCTTTCCTTAGAGTGTCCCGCATCGTATGAGGAAGTTATTATGGATCCCCTCTTCTCACACCGGCACCATGAGATGGGACAAAGACAGTTCTCATGTATTTACAGGAATAGTAGGAAAAATAGTCTTTCATTTCATTTCAGAGTAAGCCATGAGCATATTTTCCTTTGGCTGTTTCTTGTTGTTTTAACGACAGGTCCCAGGGTCCTGTGGGGCAATCAGCTGCACTGTCTTTGCAGACCTTCTCCAAATCTTACCCATCATCACAATTGATTCTGGTGCTTTGTACAAACAATGAGGAGCAATGATATATTGGCTACATTATCTGTGGCTTTTCATCCTAAGGCACTCAGCAAACCATTCTAGCCAGGCCCTGTTATGAGTTGTGACCCCTTTCGGCTCCATGAGAGCCTGTAGAAGAGTTAGTTTCCTGTAGAAGAGTTAGTTTCCTCAGTGGTCCAGCCATTCATTGCTTTTGGCCCTTGACATCTTTCAGTTCTGCTGCAAGTTCAGTGAGGCTGACTGGGACATCCTCAACGTGTCCTAAGACACTGTGTCAGTTTGCCAGGGCTGTGGTTATGATAGAAGCACCAATTGGGTGGAGGCTTCCTGATGCCTCCTGGCCAGCAACAGGGCTCTGTCTTTGTAGATTTCCAACCAGGACATTGTTGAAGAGCCGGTGAATGGGTTCAATTCCTTACCTCCCCTATACAAGGGGAAGTTGCATAAGGACGTTGACATCAGCCTGTTCCCCTCTGAGGTGAGAGCTGGCCCAGTTGCGTCTCCGTGCCCACGATCCCGAGATGACCATCTAATGTCCAGAACCCAGACTCACTTCTAGGGACCCCCAATGGCCCTCCCAAGGCATTCTTTAGAGTGTCTAATAGCTCCATATGCAATGTAATAAGGACCTCTACTTTCTCCCTGCAGTGACAAGTGAGAGGAAGAAGGCATTCCTGGTATTTGTAGGCATATTAGGAAAAAATGACTTCACGACAGAGAACAAGCATGTTTTCTTTTTTCCTGAGTGAGCGTGTGTGTTTGTACATGTGTATGTGTGTGTTTCCTATTTCTGTACTGTAACTTTTGTTGACAGCATGCAAGCCATGAAAAAAAGGCATTAATTGATCTGTGAAGATACTTTAGCTCTCAACATTATGGTAGTGGTTATGGAGAGAAAAGACATGCCAAGATTTTTCATATACCACAATTTTACGTTGGCTTATATATTTACTTGGGATATTTCAAAATCACAAAAGAGCAAGTCCGTGTACATAAAAGAGCAGTTCAAAGACAATGCTCTGAGGCATCCATTATTTACAAGCTTAGAAATGGCAAAAAGTTTGAGAAAGGGTCAGAAAGTGGTCCCAGGAACGAGAGGACATTTAAAGTGGCAGTAACAAGTTGTGTGGCATATCACCACTATGATACTATTTAAAAATTTTAAAATCATTTTTATATTCAATTACCATTGATGTACTTTATAGTATGGGTTTCAGGTACACAACCCAATGATTAGACATTCCATAACTCAATATGTGAGTACCCTTATAAAATTCACAGCCCTCTAACACCATCCCACGAGGCATCCTGTCATTCACACCTTATCATGTCCTTACAAATGGGGTCTAGCATTGTCCTCATTGTGCAGGGTGGGAGACTGGGGAGGCCCTGAGGCCCACATCAGCTTCCCCAGTGGACAAAATTGGTAAGGAAAAGGAGTTCTGAACTCAAAGCCTGCTATACTCCCAGGTAGCTGTGGAGGGGACTGTGCAGGTACTGGTGTACAAATAAGGAGAAGACATGGGCAAGATGGGTGAGCAGTGACCAGGCCAGAGGGGGTTTTAGATGGCTCTGATCGGTTGAATGGGCCCAGGCCATGGAAGTTGCAAGGGCTGACCTCACTATCTGGTGGCTGACCAACAAAAGAAGTTAGAACTCTGATAACTAGGCACCCACGCTGGAACTCAGTTGACTGGACAGAGGCAGGTGCATAAAATGTTCCTCTGCTGTCTCCCCAATTTCCGAGGCTCTAGCCTCAAGAAACCCCAGAGTCAGAAATGGTGGTGCTGCTGTAGATATTGATGCAAGTGCCGTTACCGACGCCTCTGGCCCTCGGGCATGAGGTACCCACAGGTAACTGAGGGAAACCCAGGGCAAGCCCATCCAGGCCACGCCCCAGCTGGGATCCCACTTGGGCCATCCGGCTCCCTTTAGCTCTCAGCCTGAGTATGTGTGCCCATTTGCGTGGAAAGGTGAGGGAAACATGGGATGGTTGTAAGGGGTGTAAAGCCTGAGGGGTCTGTCATGTCCCTACCTCACATCATGGTTGGCAGGAAAGAGAGCTCAGTGCTGGGTACCAAGCTCCTCTACTCACCTGTTCATTTTGAGCACTCAAGGTGTCATCTCATTCTTTCCTGGATGGAGGTGTTTCCCGGTGCTTTTCTCTGTCTGTGTAATCTGGGGAGCAGAATTTGGAATGGGCATCACCCCAGTGGCGATGGCCAGCCAAGCCCCTGATGTCTCCTGGTTTGGTACCAGACTCCGTCTTTGCAGAACTCAGGTGGAGATGTTGTAGAGGAGTTGGCCGATGGCTTTGTGTATGCCATCAATGGCCACAAAGGCCAAGAGCACAGGGCCAGGAACACAGTCCCCCTTCAGTCTGAGGTGAGAGCTGGCCCACACCCAGGAACCCGAGGTGCCTGGGAAGAGACTAGAAAGGAGACTCTAGTCTGGGGCATGGAGTATTTACAGGCTGACTCCCAAAGAAATCAGTATCTCCAATTCTGTCTACGGTTCCCGCTAGGGTCAAAATACAGATTTAACATTTTTTGGGGGAATTGCGGAGAAAAAATTTTTTATTTTTCTCCATTTGCATAGGCTCTTTTCAATTCTTTATCTACCCACCCCACTTATCCTGTAGAGTAGGAGCTCTACTATCCTTGGATTTCTTCAGGTCCACACATCATCACACTCTATAGGGTGGTTTGTATGCACAAAATGGGGACGACTGAAGATATTGCAGCATTTCTTTGCATCTTGTCATCACAATGAGCATGAAAACGCTTTGTAGGTTGGCAAGGTCAGAAGCTGTTGTTTTATTCTTTTTCATAATATCCCAGAAAGAGATAATTTTGCTCAGTGATTCAGCCCTTTGCTCTTGTTTGTCCTTGACAAGATTCAATTCTGCTGCCATTGCACAAGAGCAAGCAGGATTATTTTCACCATGGCCTGATAGACTGTGTACAAGTTTGCTAGGTTTTCCTTTATACATGACCACAGAATGGTGGAAGTTTCCAAGAGCGCACTGGCTAAGTAGCCAACTTTGTCTCTGCAGAGCACCAGGGAGGACATCGTAGAGGTTCTGCCCCATGTGTCCGACTAAACCGTCTACCGGGTCATATCTCAGGTTCACCAGGCCTACGACACCGTCCAGTGCACCGCTAATGTGAGAGCTGGCCCGTGAAGTTCTCCACACCAAGGTGCCCATGATGACCGAGGGCGCTGAGAATCTCCAATCCACTCTAAGGATGACTCCCTCAGAGCCCAGCCAGGGCTTTCCTTAGAGTGTCCCGCATCGTATGAGGAAATTAATATCGATCCCCTCTTCTCACACCGGCACCACGGGATGGGACAAAGACAGTTCTCATGTATTTACAGGAATAGTAGGAAAAATAGTCTTTCATTTCATTTCAGAGTAAGCCATGAGCATATTTTCCTTTGGCTGTTTCTTGTTGTTTTAACGACAGGTCCCAGGGTCCTGTGGGGCAATCAGCTGCACTGTCTTTGCAGACCTTCTCCAAATCTTACCCATCATCACAATTGATTCTTGTTTTTTGTACAAACAATGAGGAGCAATGATATATTGGCTACATTATCTGTGGCTTTTCATCCTAAGGCACTCAGCAAACCATTCTAACCAGGCCCTGTTATGAGTTGTGACCCCTTTCGGCTCCATGAGAGCCTGTAGAAGAGTTAGTTTCCTGTAGAAGAGTTACTTTCCTCAGTGGTTCAGCCATTCATTGCTTTTGGTCCTTGACATCTTTCAGTTCTGCTGCAAGTTCAGTGAGGCTGACTGGGACATCCTCAACGTGTCCTAAGACACTGTATCAGTTTGCCAGGGCTGCTGTTAAGATAGAAGTACCAATTGGGTGGAGGCTTCCTGATGCCTCCTGGCCAGCAACAGGGCTCTGTCTTTGTAGATTTCCAACCAGGACATTGTTGAAGAGCCGGTGAATGTGTTCAACTACTCACCCTCCCTACACAAGGGGAAGTTGCATAAGGACGTTGACATCAGCCTGTTCCCCTCTGAGGTGAGAGCTGGCCCAGTTGCGTCTCCATGCCCACGATCCCGAGATGACCATCTAGTGTCCAGAACCCAGACTCACTTCTAGGGACCCCCAAAGTCCCTCCCAAGGCATTCTTTAGATAGTCTAATAGCTCCATATACATGTAATATGAACCTCCACTTCTCCCTGCAGTGACAAGTGAGAGGAGAAAGACATTCCTGGTATTTGTAGGCATATTAGAAAAAAATGTTTATTTTCATCATAGAGCACAAGCATATTTTTTTCCTGGTGTGAGTGTTTGTGTTTTTGTTTCTCTCTTCAAATTACCTAACTCAGTTATTCTATGGAGCAGTCGGCTAGACTGTTTTTGCAGACCTTCTCCACTAATGGAAGTTGTTTGCCCTAGTGAGGCCGCTTCTCAGAGCTTTTTAACACTGTATAATTCAGTTTAGGTACCATGCAAGCAGTAGTCCCAGGATCACTTAAGTGAGGCTGAATGTACTGTATTACTTTGCTTGGGCTGCCATAACATAGGACCCCACTGGGTGGTTGAAAGCGCATATATTAATCTTTCACACTTCCAGTGGCCATGGGTTAGAGGTGAGGGTGTAGTTTTAACTAGCTGTCCTCTGGAAAGGTCTTTCTTGTTTTTTTTCCTCCTGAAAGGCCTTTCCTGGATTTTTAGATGGCCCTCTCCTACTTTTGTGTCACAAGGACTTTCCTTTGTGTTTCCATGGGTCCTCCCCTCCTCTTCTGAGGACACTGTTCATATTAGATTAGGACACACATCCCTGAATTTACTTCAGCTCCATTACTTGCTTAAATACTCAAACTCAAATGCAGGCACATTCTGAAGTGCTAGGAGTTTAGTCATGGAAATTTCATGACACAACTAGGACCACACCATATACATATAATATTCCCAGCTAGAGACAGATGACCCCTGCTGGTTCCAGGTCACACACGTGTAAAATTTTAACAACCTCAGCTGACTGCAAATCAAAATGCTATACCACGGTACGTTGCCAACAGCAGTTTTGAGATGATGGCTGCTGCCCTGCAGCCAGCCTGGCCCGAGGAGTTCTCACTGACATAACTTTTGAACAATCAGATATCAAGGGGTCTAGGCCATTCCCAATGTCCTTAAGGTGCAATTGTCTCATGGTTGCTTTCATTTACCTGCCAGTTTCTCACCATCCACATGGATTGGTTTCTTCCTGAGTCTTCGGCACAAGTTCCTACCTGGTGTGTAGTCCTCTAGGTTGGAGCCACGAAGCATTTGTCCCTTTGCGGAATCTGGGGAGTCCATGATGAGAGTATCAAAATGCCCTTCAGTGCAAAGGGGAGAGGGAGAAGTGTGTTTTGGGTGTCAAACATTTTCATAGGCCATGTCTGTCTATATTGTATATTGTCCCCCAAATTAGAAGGGGCAAGGTTCCCAAGATCCCTTTCATCCACACGGGGAGCAGGTAAGTCTCAGTTAGGTGACAGGGAACACCATGCAGCCCAACTTTGGACAGTTCTCAGTTCTGACCTGGATGACATTGAGAAGCCATTGGCATCCCTAAACCTCTGTGTTCTCATCTCTATAATAGGGATGTTTCTTGAGGGCACAGGGGGATCAATGCTCTTCCTACACACTGTTAACATGGAAAGTGTGTTGTTCTTCAGCTCCACAAAAAGCCTAGAAAGTAAAAATTGAATCAACACCACACACCCACTAACTTCAACAGATCTTGGAAAACCAATTGATAAAACCTTATTCAGCATGGGCACTCTTGTCTCTTCTCTGGCACAATCTCAAAGGGGCTGGGAGTTTGGGCGTGAGGTACAGACCTCAATTCTCCTGGTGAACCATGGTGATGCCACTGACTGGAGGGGCATCCTCATCCCACCCAGGGTGCAGCTGACTTGAAGCATAACCTACATGAGGCCTGCAGGTTGCAGGCCCTCCAGGGAGGCACACTGCAGAAGCTGATGGTACCAGCTTTCCAAGGTGGAAACATATCCCACCCCTCCACTTCTGTGTCAGGTCGCACGGCCTTCTCCCAAACCCGAAAGCTCCTGGACAAGCTGTTTACCCAGTGAGCCCATGCCCCATTTCTCACACAGTGGTGACTCTGGCCACTGGTTCCTGTGTGTCTGGGCTTCCATTTGCCCTAGTGAAAAGAAGTGTGGCAAAGCACAAACCCCATAATATTCTCACAGGGACTACTGAGGGCACCATCCACAGTGTGCCTTACCTGCAAGCTCGCTCTGCAGGCAGTTCTCATGGACATGTTGTGGCTGTTCATGGCAATTATTTATCTCTGTCCCCCATGCAAATCCACCTGGCTCATCCTTCAGGGGCCTGCTGTGTTTCTGAGTTTGGAAAAGCATGTGGAAAACAACCCATCCAGAAGTCAGGGAGTGTGCTTAGCTCATCCTTGTGCTCATCTTTGCTGTTTAACTTCAGGAAGCTCTGGGGATAGCAGGGGTCTCCAGGCCAGTTCAGATATCTGCATTGGTTCTGGTTGGAGTGCATTTCTTTGACAATGTGTATTAAGCACCTAGTACAAGTAGGCAGAATGTGAGACCCTCTGCATAACTCAGTGAATGAAGGAGACAGAACTCATGGGCTGTATGCAGTTTACTCAGTGACTCAGACAGTCACAATCAATAGCATTCCCAGGTCCTGTACTCCACCCATCACCTCTGATGCAACCAAGATTTTCCCGATATCTGAAAGTATAACACCTTCTAAGGATTAGGGTGACACACCACAAGACCACATCAAAAGAAGAGTGATCTTTGGTCCAGAAGGAAAAACTTGTGTTTCGTGACAGTGGAGGTTGTGGTTGGAGAAAGCCTAGCAGAACAGTGATCTCACACATGTGATTCCCAAGGGAGGCCTCAGCTCCCGTGGCTTCTGTTCTAGAAGCACAGGAGCCAAAGAGCACTGTGGATGGGTCCCTGGCTTCATAGACACAGAGCAGAGGCTGGCCTGATTTGTGCCCTGGAGTCCCAAACTTGCCATAGTTTCATCCTGCTCGGCCTCCCCCTCTCCCAGTCATGTCTCCTCACCACCATCACCAGGCTCAAAACAGAGGATTTAGCCAAAGCCTTCTCACCAATCTGTCTCAATCCTCAGTCCAGATGAGCAGGTGCATGGGGGGGGGGTGGTTGGGGTGGGCAATGTACAGGACCTTCCGGAGAAAAGTCACTGAGAAGAAAGACCCGACACAGACTCTGTATTAAACAAGCTGCATCACCAGGCCTGGTAGTTCCAGGACTGCCACACAAGGGTTAGCGGTGGTATGTGGCTCACACATGGATGGGCCAGGGTGTGCAAGGGCGCTGTGGGAGGGCAATATAGAAGGAGACGACCAGGACTCTGACTTTGCTGCCCAACTGCCTTTCTCCATGGCCATTGCCTCCATGGTGGGGACCTGGCCTGACAAGGTGCAAAGTTTTGGGCAGCTCCTCCGTGTGCCCTGGCTCCTGCTGAACCAGGCCTTCGTGCAGGGTAACTTCCCTACTTCCCACCAGCTGGGCCAGGACTACCCTGTTCCAGTTGATCTGGAGCATCCAGAGCCCCTTGGGGCAATGCCACAAGGTGAGGAGATAGCCTCCACGATGAGGATCTGGGAACAGGCAGCTCAGGTGCGGTAGTTTACTTAAAGGCAGTGGCATCTCACGTGTCCCTGGAAAGGCAAGGGAAAATCAGCTATGAGTGTGAATCTCTTTCTTCCTCCTGCTCCAGATCCACTGCCATAGCTTGAGAACACTGCAGAGCCAGAGGAAGGGCCTGCTTGGGCTACCACCTGCTCCAGCTAGAAGTCCCGCCATGACCTGGCCTGGCCGAAAGCAGTACATGAAGCCACGATGGAGGCATCCCTTTGAGCCTTTTCTCTTGCTCTCTGAGTTCTCAGCAAGTACTCTAAATAAAGAATAAACCCCACAATAGTTTTACTATAATACTAAATGATAATTTTCCACAATACCTTGTTTTTCATGTAAAATATATTTCTCTAAATCAAATACTGTAAAAGAAATAGAAATAAAGTTGTTAATTAAATACATGTGTAGACAATATGTACTCATATACATATACATATTTAAATACATACACATATTTAAATACATACATATGGTATATATGGGAGAATGATCACTATACAATGCATTTTTAAAAACTTCCAAAAGAAATTAAATGTTATGATAATAAACAAATTTTTAGTGAATAAATGGTGAAATCATATTTTGAAACATATTGTGAAAATGTTAACATGAGTGAACTCTAGCAATTGTGGCCACTCGACATGAATGTTTCTTCCCATCCTGCTTATTATATTTTCTGTTTTTGTATATGTATCATATATTCATATTACTACATATTTTTATTTATTACCTTTAAGAGTCTTTAAATTCAACAATCTTACCATAATCAATAATATCTTTACACTTACCAAAGCACCATTTTATGTCTTAAAAGGGCCTTATTAAAAGCAAAAATTACTTGATGGACTACATTCTACTTATCTCAGTGCTTTCTTTGAATACTATTGGTGAACCAGTTCTACTAGATCAACTAGTACCAATATTTAAAAGAAGTTGGGATAGAAGAGCATTTCTTGTGTTGTAACTAAACTAATTCAAAAGAACTCCCTACCCTGAATACTTACTTATTTTCCTTCTTCATTGATCCCAGAATTTAACATTCCAGTCAAATTTAATGTAGGAACAGACAATGGTCCTATTACCAGACTTTCCAGGCCTGGTGTGGGTTTGTCTCAGGCCAGCCTGTTGTATGTGCACTCTTGACTTCATATAGTAATAATTTCACAACACGAGTCCATGTGATTTTGAGCATATGTTTATTAAATCAAGGATAGTGAAAGAAAGGAAGGACTTAGGGTAGAGGATAGAGTATATGTGCTGCTCTGCTTTGGTTCCCTAGAAATTTTATTGAAAAGATGTGAGCCAAGGTGGGGCCGATCTAGCTCACTGGGAAGTAAAAGTCACAGTGACAGAAGTAGCCAAGGTGGGAACTTAGACCATTTAACTGTTTTCTGTTTTTAATTTTATTGATTTTAAATCTCATCATTATTACTTAATTCCTTCTCCTTGCTTTGTGTTTAATTTTTATCTTCTAATTTCATAAGATAAAAACTTAGGTTAGGTCTGTTTTCTTTCTGAATCTGATGCTATAAATTTCCTGAATACTGTTTTACGTGTATTTCACAATATTTGATATGTCATGTTTTAATTTTCATTCAGTTCAAAATGCGTTTTAATTTGGTTGAAAATATCTCTTAGACCTATGTATATTTTAATTTCTAAATATTTGCTGTTTTCCCCTCATTTTGCTTCTGCTACCTGTTTTTAAATTAATTCTGTTCTAATGTGAGAACACAATTTCTATGCTTTTAAGTCTTTCAGCAGTTTATTTTATTGTCCAGAATATGGTTCATTATTGAATAGTGCTGTTTTGAAAAAATGTGTGTTCTGCTCTTGTGGGGTTAAGAGTTTATGCATGTCAGTTAAGTCAGGTTGGTTGGTAGTTCAAGTGTCTATACTTGTATTGATTTTCTGTCCATTTGTCTTATCTTTTACTGAAAGAGAAGTCTTGTTTTTTCCAATTATAATTGCAGAATCATCTATTTCTTTTTTCAGATTTAACAGATTTTCTCTCTTATTTTGAAGCTCTGTTGTTAGGTTATACTCATTTAGTATTGTGATTTGTTTGGAATTTTTTCTTGAAAATTTCATACCTTTATCATTAGTTAATTTTTCACTTATTACTGAAAGTGTTCCTTGTATGAAATCAATATATCTACTCCAGCTATTTTTTAGTTAGTGTTTACATCACCTTATATATATATACATATATATGTATATATATATATTCATAATTATACTTCTATCTATATCTGTATGTTTAAAGTAGGATTCTTATAAAGTACATATGGTTGGGTCTATGACAGTCTGTTTCTTTAAAGTGGTTTGTTTAGTCACATTTAAAGTGATTATTAATAATGCTGGATTAAAATTACCATATACAATCTTATTGTTTTTCTAGTTGTTCCATTTATTTATTTTTGTTTCTTTCTTTTTAAATGCTTTCTTTGGGTTTATTTGAATATATTTCTGCTATTTCATTTTATCTTTTTTTCTTTAAGTTCTTATACCTCAAAATTTTATTTAGTTGTAACCTTAGGGTTTATAATATGTATTTGAAAATTATCTAAGTCTGTCCTCAAATAATGATATATCATTCACATGTTGTATAGGGAAGTTATATAACAGTATATTCTCAATTCCTGATTACTATCCTTCGTACTATTGTTGCCACATATTTTACTTTTATGTAAGTTGTCAGTACAAAATACATTGTTATGATTGCTTAAACACTAAATTTCCTTCTAGAGCAATTAAAATAAAAAATTATTTTAACTCACATTTTCTGTTTCTAATACTTCATTTCTTCATATAGATGCAAGTTTCTGATCTTTTGTCTATAATAAGCTTAAATGTATCTTGTTAATGGTGTCTTTCAAATTGTTCTATTTCCTCTTATTTATTTATTTATTCATTTGCTTATTTATTTATTTATTTATTTTAGAGAGAGACAAAGGGACAAAGAGAAGGAAACATCAATTGGTTGCCTCTCACATCCCCCCATTGGGACCCTGACCCACAACCCAGTCATGTGCTTTGACTGGGAATCAAACCAGCAACCTTTAAGTTTGCAGGACAATGCCCAGCCCACTGAGCCACACCGGTCAGGGCTTTTTTGTTATTCTTTAGTGTTAATTCTTCCTGTATTGATTCTGCCCATCTCTCCTTCATGCTGGCTCCTCATGTAGTTTGGATGTGCTTGCGTGTAGACTTTTGATCATGTCACTTTGAGTTTTGATTTATTGTTCACTGGGCTGTCCTTTCTATGGGCCATCTATATGCTCATGGTTGTACAAGTGTTCCTATGGAGCAGCTTTACATTTGCTTCTGTCAGGGCCTCAACTACCTGGACCCATCTTTAATTCCCAAGTTGTTCTTCCTGCTCCCTGAAGGTGATATAAGTTCATGTCTCCACGTGATATTGTCTGAGGGTGTACATTCTTGCAGGGTTATTTTTTTAATGCAAGACACCTACAGACTGAAAGTTTTCTTGCTGCTTCCTAGGACAAGAGCACAGAATTTTCTTATATGCTCTTTAGCTCTTGAACACATTTGCATATAAGCAGATGGCTCAGTCACAGCTCTTTTCTTCTCTCTTTTCTGCTCTTCCTCTGGACATTAAAATCTCAGTTTTGGGGCCAAATCTGAAATCCTTGTTGAGCCCCACAGCAACAGCTTCTGTTCAATGTTTGGACTCTTTTCTTAGTTTCTGAAACATAAGGATTTCCATAATCCATTGTTAATAAAATGTGATATTATATCCTACAATTTTATTATTTTGATTCTGGAGGGTTCCTCCATCCACCACATGTATTTACATTTTTAGTCAGCTTGATTGGCCATGTTGCCTGAAATAGACAAAATAGAGCTTACATGTAACCAGAATTTTGGTGGCAGCCAATATTCAGAGTGTCTTCCTCCCGTTTCTTTAAAAGAGAGTTCAAGTCAAAGTGAATTTGAACTCTCAGCTTCCTTAATTACTTGGATTCAAGATAAAGAATTTAGCAATATTTTATTTCTCTTCTTGAACACTTTAGTGATTTGTAAATACAAAGGCTACACCTAATTTTAGTTGTCCACCTCTCCAACCCCTCAAAGTATTATCATGCAACAGTAAGTTTGGAGAAGAGAATGATTTTCAGCAGGAAAGGCTCTGCATGAAGACTCTCTGTTTCTCATCTGTAAAAAACTAAGGTGTTCTATTAAATTGACCCTAAAATTGCTTTCAGGATCAAAAAAACAAACAAACTATAATCATAAATCAAAATTCCAGAGGCATTACGGGGCTGAGATGCTATAATTTTGAAGTTGATAAACAAAAGTGATAGTAAAGAGGATTGCTAGATAAAATATGTTTGGTTCTGGGGAGAAAGTCAGAGAATTTACCAGATTCAATTTCTGCCTGCTCTTTTTTCGGAGAGCCCATAGCAAGAATTTTAAGAACATGTATACTTATTACTTGCATACCAGCCACCCTCCTAGACAGTGAACTTCTGAACAGGATTTAGGTCTCACTATTTTCTTGATTCTCAAGACTTACCACTAATATAGGTTTGTTGACCAAATAAATAATGATGCTTTTTTTTCTCCAATTTGCCCTTCCAGATCATGAATTTTGAATTTGGTTTGGGAAACAGTCATATTCCTGATACTAGTACCCCAGGTAACTACTGTTCCTTGTTTTTCTTACTGCAATTTTCCAGCCCTCTGTTACCACCCTCAACTCCAACAGGCCACACATACACACACCTGGCTGATCACTTCCCTCCAACCCAGATTATTAAGTCATGGTTATTTAAACTCATATTGAAGACTCATGCCTGTTCATGTTTTTGAATAGTCCTTTTGGTCCTAGCTGTCTTGCATCCTAGAACAAGATACAGATCTGAGTAACTGGGAAGGCAGCATCACCTGACATCTGGAGGAGGTAGGACCCAGCTGCAGATGAAATAGGCCAGAGTGACTGGGCACCATGCTTAGCATCAGTTCTTTAAGATTCTGAGGAAGCTGCTTGGCCAGTATAATGTATCCCTCTCTCTTTATAAATGTTCTCCATTAAATCCAGTATTCTCTAAAGATAATTTCCATATCATGAGCAGAAGAAAAGGGAATGTTTATTTCAAATTTATAACTATGGATGGGAGAAAGTATTTTTAAAATGTTCTCTTTGTCCCATTAATTTTTTTTTCTGGGCTATTAACCAAGTAAGTGTGGAGTTACATTTATTTAATTAACAATAGTGAACAGAAAGAAATTTAATTTTGAGACATGATGAAAAAATAGGGTTTGCTGTGCAGATGAAGAGAGTAATGCAAATACTCTCTAAGCTCTCATATGCTGTTATGACCTACTTCTCAGTTATGCCCCCTGTGTTTTGTTGTCATCAAGGTGCAATGACACTTGTGCACCACAAGATGGAGCCTTCAAAGCAGTTTATCTCCAGTGTTTTCACTCCATTTTCTTCATCCCTTGGAAAATGCAGGTCTGGGTTTGTGTTTGGGAAAGTGAAACAGAGTAATGTGGAGGCATCCGGGCCTCGAGGGCATCTAGACCATTGTTCTTGTCATTGTTATACTGAAATCCCATCAGTCCTTGGCGCTATCCTGGTTAACCTTGTATCAGCATTTTCCATGAAGACATAAAAGACATGCTTAGCAGGTGTGTGGATGACACAAAACCAGGGAGGATAATTGGTGCACTTGGATAGTACTGTAAAGATTCTAAAATCTTACAATGGGCTGAAATTACAAGCTGAAAGTGAACAGGGATAAATGTACAAGCTTACCTTTGGTGGAGTAGTAAAAAGACCTTTGGACAGTGAAAGAGAAGATCTGAATATGTTTTCCAGATAATACTAAAATGACCATGATGACTGTGAGGATTACAGCACTCTCACCTAACTAAGTGCTACTCAGACTGTGGTCTACAGACCACCAGTTGCTTGTTGTTGCCTGTGCTCCTGCCAAGGTGTCAGTGAACTTCATCACAAAGCGCATTGTTTAGTAGAGCCAAACAAGCAAAACTTTCCTGGTGAAGGAAGCAGGGCATCAACCTACATACAAGCATGAACACCTCATCTCTTGGAGGGCCTGCCCTTTGAGTGGCATTGAATTTTAAAGGTTCCTTGGTGCTAGTACTTTATACTAATTGGGCTAAGTACTTTAAATATATCATCAAATTTACTTAGAGGCATAGTGTACTTAGGACCAGTGCAGTGGAATGTATGAGTAAAGATGCCTGGACCAAACTGCCTCAATTTCTTTGTCTGATGGGTGATAACAATAATATGTAACTTAAAGGGTTGTTGTGATGGATAATGCAGATAAAGTTCATGTCATGATTCCTGGCACATGGTATGAGTTTAGTTAGAACCTGGAAGGAGTAGAGTGTGTTTCTCATGAACACCTCTTTGAGTAATATACTGTCACTCCTGTTTTGCAGATGAGGAACTGAGCTCAGTTTCAGTCAAGCTTAATAGGATCCTGTGCTCATGCAATTCCTAAGTGTCAGAACTCAGACTTAAAACAAGGAATTTTCTGACTCTAAATTTCAAGCAAATGCTTATCCATTACTGCACACTGCTAGTTCCTGGTTGGACTAGGCCAGTGACTTTTAATTTTCTCCAAAAACTCAATGATTTGATGATCATAACCTAGTAGACATACAAACACACACACACATAAACTGAAATAAAAGTTCAATGAAATAATTCTTGCCCTTTATAAATGCAATGTACTCTGATATTTTCTACTCTATTTTATTTCATTATTAAAGGAAAAGCTGGTGGTGACCTATTAAACTGATTTCATGGTCTACAAATGAACCGTAACCCACAACTTGAAGACACTGCACCAGCAATTTCTAAGGACTCTTTATTTCTTATGTTCTCTGATTATTCTTAAAAAACAAACACAAACAAAAACATTTAAGCCCAATTTCATTAATGCAGAACAGAATACCTGGATTTGGAGCAGTTCATGTGAAAAAAAAGTAAGATTTTAGCCAAGGTCAATGACAGCCTGGGTTCCCACGCCCTCCCCCCTCCCCCCTTCTGCTTGCAGCTGCCTGGGAGTTTCCCATGATCGCAGGGCATGCCAAGCCAAACCGAGTTCGGCCTCGATTAGCCCATCAGACTCACAGCTGTGAGATAAACATACTAAATACAATAATACCGTTTTTCTTCCCCCTATAAAGCAACGCACTTCCCCCTTAGGAGTTCAGAGTCTGAGCCATTCTCTCATGGCATGGCTCCCAGCCTGCTTGCTAATTCCCTCAAAAAATTTGTTGTTCTGCTCGCTGCGTCTTGATGGTTCTCTGAGTGACTCCATTCTTACATTATGGTGCCAAACCCGGAATTGGGACACCGGCTCAATTGGGACTCCTGAGTCGGACTTGGGCCCAAGCTGGCTCCAATCCTTGGACCCAGAGTCACTCAGACCTCCATGGGTCAGCAGCTTGAGCTACCCCTCTGTCTTGCTGACCTCATCTGCCACCCTTTTCCTCTGACCCCTCCCCCAACTGCCATTTACTCCCAATCAACATTGGCCCTCGGATTCATAAGTGAGTCTCTGCCACTGCCATTTACTCCCAATCAAACTGGCCCTCAGATTCACAGGTGAATCTCTGCCCTCGTTTCCTCTGGTGGTTCTGTTTCCTGGTCTATCTAAGACCATTCAGGGCAGTCCGGCCCTAAATCTGAGCGCTCAGTCGGAACTACTCTTGGGGTCAATCCGGACCCTCTCTCCGGAGCCTGATGACTCCCAGGGACACCTGGAATAAATCAGTGCCTCTCTTTTTGGCCTTTGGCCTCTCCACTCTCTGGTCAAAATGGGGACGCTCATCTTGACAGATTGTGGAGCCGGAACATTGGCTTGGATTCTCCCTCACCCTCCCCCTCCCTCTTGGACTCACATTTAATTCTAACCATCATCATGGGAATCGGCCAGTCCCTTCCACCCAAAAATACCCCTCTGGGGTGTTTAGTTTATAATCTCAGATGTCTCCAACGAA
Source organism: Furipterus horrens (assembly GCF_987537825.1). Classification (NCBI taxonomy): domain Eukaryota; kingdom Metazoa; phylum Chordata; class Mammalia; order Chiroptera; family Furipteridae; genus Furipterus; species Furipterus horrens. The sequence continues at coordinate 49,818,724 of NW_028327177.1, forward strand.
ATGGAGAAGTCAAGGCCCGTCAACTTATTTTTCTGTCCATTGTTGCATGGCCCAATATCCTCTAAATAACCAGAGTCGGTGGCCAGATAACAGCACAGTTGACTTCGAAGTTCTCACAGACCTCCATAACTTTCTCCAGCAGTCGGGCAAGCAGTCAGAATTTCCCTATGCTCAGGCTTTCTGGACTCTTCAGACAAAACACTCTCTGCAAATAGCTGACTATCCACCAAATTCTCCTTATCCAAAAAAAGCCACCTTCCTCTCAACCTTCTGCACCCCCTTTAACCCCTTCTCCTTTTCCTTACATAAAAAAATTACAATGAAACACCAGGATGCAGAATTGTAGCAATAACAAAAGCAGTTGTTTATTCACAGACCTGCAGCTTTCAGTGCTGCTGAGAACCAAGGAGGCTTACCGAAAAAAGAAGCCAGCTGTTCTTAACGTGAGTAAAACCACCCCCCCCCTTCTCTCTCTCCCTCCTTCTCCGTCTGTTTTTCCATGTTAAATACTCTGGAATTATAATATAATGCAATTAATCAAATTAATTAAGGGTAATCTAGTTATAGGTCCATCTCCAGCCCTTCTTTGGAGTTTCCCTGTCTTGTTTGCTGGGCTGCCTGGCTGCATTTTCCCATTTCCCAGGGTTTAGCAGTGAATGTCCTTCTCTCAGATTTTGGATGTCCTTTGTTCTCAGAGGCATTTGTGCTAAGCCGTGAAAGGCCCCTTTTCTAATGCTAATATTGTTAACTCTGGCTTAAAAAAAAAAAAAAAACCCTCTAATTACATATGCCCTTTACTGCTAATTATTTTCTACTGAACCACCAGTTTCTTTGCTTCTTACACTTGAACACTTTCACTCCTGCTCCTGTGCCACCCAGCCCTGCGCTCCTGCTGGGTCTCCACACCACGCTGAGGCCAGCCTCTGTGAGGTTACTGATAGAGATGGTGTCATGCAAATACATGTCCCACTTCCTTACGTGTCTTTTTGCTGGGATGCACAAATTAAGCTTTAAAGCTACCAACTATGACAGAACTCTCAAATTTACCCAAATCCTAATAAAAATCCAGCCACCTTCTTAACAAGGCTTACAAAATCCATCCAAAAATACACCAATCTAAACCCCACTTCACTTGAGGAACGCCTCTTTTTAATCACTCATTTCATTAGTCAATCGGCTCAAGACATTCAAAAAAAGCTCCAAAAGTTAGAAGCTAGCCCCAAGACTCCCCAAAGTAAACTTATTCTGGTCACCTTCTGAATATATAAAAACTGGCAAGAGGAGGGAGGAAAGGAGGAATGGGAACGGAAATACAAGCACTTTCTTTTGCTGGCTAATGCCCTGGGGAACTCCTCCAAGGAAAAAAATAAGTCTAAAGGCAAAGCCTCCACCATCAGGCTGCCTCCGGGCCCCTATTTCCAGTATAGTCAGGAGGAACATTGGAGAAAGCTCTGTCCAAACTCCTGCTTACCTCTTCTGGGTCCCTGCCCTCTCTGTCAAAAGACAGGTCACTGGAAGGTTGGCTGTCCAACGGCCTCTAAACCAAGGGACTAGACTGCCTACACCGGCAGTGGATCTGGAAAGGCCTTACTGTTCCAGACCTCCTCAGGCTTTGCACTGCATGACAGGGCCTGAAACTCCCCCTTTCACCATCATGGCTTCAAAACCCAGTAAACATAATGGTGGCTTGTCTCCTTTATCCTTAATATGGGAGTTATGTATGCTGTCCTGCCTGAATTTTCACGGCTCCTAACTCCCTTTGCCATATCGGTTGCAGAAATAAGTGGCAAGGCTACCCAACCCCTAAGTACCCTTCCCATAACCTGTCTCATTAGACATCAGGCATTCACCCAGTCCTTTCTAGTACTGCCCCACTGCCCAACCCCACTTCTCAGACACAATATTCTAACCAAACTGCATGCATCTATATCTCTTAGTTATTTTAACTCCATGCCCTTACCAAGTAATCCCACCCCTCTCATTCTTCTTCTAATTTTAGGGCAGTCCCTTCACACTATCCCAAATACTCCTTTATCATCCTAACTAATAGCAATCAATCCCAATATCTAAGACACAAAAAACCCTTCCATCACCTCTCACCATGCTCTGGTCTCTGTAATCCTAAAAAATACCTCCCATATCCCCAACAAACCTCAATACCCATTAACCACCTTGGCCTTAAATGGTCTGAAGCCTATTATAAACTGCCTGCTGGGAGCAGGTCTGTTTCAACCCTGCCACCTCTCCTGCCAATTTCCCCCATCCTAGAAGTAAAAGAATTTAACAGGTCTCACCATCTTGTCCAATATCTACATACAATCAATAAGGTCACTGTCTCTATCAACCCCATCGTCCCTAACCATTATTCCCTCTTGTCGTGCATCCCACCTCAAACCTCCCACTTTACCATCCTGGACCTCAAAGATTCCTTCTTCACTATCTCATCCTCCCCAGCTTCCCAAGACTTCTTTGCCTTCACCTGGACCGACTCAACCACAAAAATAACCCAACAACTAATGTACATGGTCCTGCCTCAACGGTGTTCAAATAATCCCCACCTCTTTAATCAAGCCCTAGCAGCCAACTTACAGCAGCTTAACCTTTCCCCAAGCGTCCTCCTACAGTATGTAGATTATCTTCTCCTCTACAGTCCATCTAAAAACCTTTCTCATCTCCATACTGCCCAACTCCTAAACTACTGTGTGTCATGAAACAAAGGCCAATTCTCTCAAACTCAAGTCACATATCTTGGACTCTCCATCACCCCCACTCATAAACACCTAACTCCAGAAAGACAGAACCTAATAACTACCTTTCCCCTTCCCCATACTAAACAGAAACTCACATCATTTTTAGGCCTTGCCAATTTTTTTCAAAACTTAAATACCTAATTTTAAATCCCTAGCCAAACCTTTATATCAGGCAGCAGCTAGAGACTCATCTAAACCCCTAGAAAACTCTTGAGCACTCCTTAAACCTTTCACCATACTCAAAATAGCACTCAGCCAAGCTCTAGCCTTAGCCCTTCCAAACCCAAATAAACATTTTCTCCTATACACTGACATAAAAAATAGCTTTTCTCTCAGGCTATCAACACAGCAATATAAACCAGACCAACGAATTATAGCCTATTTTCCAAGACCATTTGATTCCTCCTTCCTAGGGTGGCCAACTTGCCTCCGCACCTTAGCAGTAGCAGCAATTCTCAGTCAAGAAACCCTTAAGTTAATTCCCTTTGCCCAGATAACAGTCCACTCCTCTCATACTATTTCAGACCTACTAACCAACTAGCCATCGCTGCAGCCTCCCCTTCCTGAATTCAGTTCTTACACACCCAACTACTTAAAAAATCTTCAAATCTCCCTACATAAATCAGCTCTCCCCCTCAAATCTGCCTAATTACTTCCCCTCCCCTACTCCCACACCCATACCCATCACTACACTCAACATCTCTCCTCCTTTTTACACCCCTTCCCCAACATACAAGACACCCCTCTACCCCAGGCAGAATCCTGGTTTATAGATAGAAGCTCCTATAAGAGCAGCCCAAAAGGAGCAAAATATGCCATCACTACCCTCACCTCTGTCATTAAGTTCGGACACTTTCCCTCCAGTACCTCTTCCCAACAAGCATAACTTATTACCCTAACATAGGACTTGGCCCTTAAAAAAATCATCAGGTCACTATATACACTGACTCCAAATACACCTACCACATCATACATTCACACATAAAAATCACCCAAGCCCAAACCTCCTCTAAATAAGGCTTCCACGGGCCCTACTCTTTACTCATCTCATCTCACAAAAATTTTTATGATACAGAAAGCTCCCCCAGACTATCTCTCAGTTTTTAGAACACATCTCAGATGCCTGGCTGCAGGGCAATCTCAGCCACTACACCCCTGATGAAACTTACTTTTACACTTTGATCCTAGTTCTATCCCTCACTGACTTACTTGAATCACTGTAACCATACTAACTCCATTCACAATTACAGTTATCACCCTTCTAACCTTTACCACCTCATATCAACATCGTTTAGCTGCCACAATAAAGCAAATAATGCACTTAACCAACAAAACCAGCTACTAAATCTGCCCCACTCCTCCCGTCACCCAGACATTGAGGTAACTGCTTTCCCACTCAATCTCAACACCTTATATAACCTTACTGCCCACTTTCTCCCATCCCCCTACTACACGGGTTCAGGAGATCTCCCTGGAGCAGCCCAGCCAGTAGCCACCGTCACTTATAGGTCCTGCCATTCTCTGCATTCGCATTAGACATGTCAGTGGCACCCACATTCATCCTTGCTCTTTAGGCGCATTCAGCTCTTCCTTTCTCTGCAACCACATCCTAGAGCAAGCCTTCATACTCTATAAAGGCCAACCAAAAACTCCTACTCATCCTTACATATTAGCCCAAATTCATAATCATATCAACACTTCAGATTTTCTTGCTACCCCTACATCGTCGTCGTCGGCAGCCGTCCGTCTCGAGAGACGATGGCGTAGCTTCTTGAGAGTCTATCTGCACCGCCAAGAGTGGCTGTGCAGTCCGACTTGGGAGTGACAATCCCTGCCGCACTTGTTACAGGTGAAGGCAGATGGCTGTTGTTGCTGCTGTAGATGCTGCTTCCGCCTCGATCTTTTCTGGACCGCCTCCTCGTTGCGCGCAGCCTCTGCACGTGACGTACCTTGCCTGACCGCGAGCCTCCAGGCTAGGCAGTCGTCTGTTTGAACTTCCCATGTGTTGAGATTGATGGAGCATTGTGTCATGTCCTTTTTGCAGATGCAGGGGCGGAGAGGACATGGTGTGGTGGCAGCAGCAGTGGCGGCAGTCACAGAGGAGGGACACCTGGGGAGCATTCCCAGCTCCTCACTGGACCTAGCAGCTCACAGTCCCAGCACCAGCAAAAATTAAGCCTCATTACTTCTGACTGTGTAGACCAGTGGAGGTTGGGGTGGACACAGAAACTGCAGGTCTCTTAGCAGAGTCCACTTGTTTAAAGGGCCCCCATGGTCCTAGAGCATCCGCAGACCGACCCACTCTGGGAACGACAGCCAGGGCAGCAACTAGAGGGGCACCAGTCCAGTGCAGAAGTGGAAGAGGTACCTGGAAAAGGGGCGAGTGTTGGACAGGTGGCATTGTTCCCTCTCAGACCCCTTCCCCACATACAGGGCCACAACATGGTGAAACAGGCCACCCGGTACTGAAGAATACCTAAGGCTCCACCCCTTACAATGTAACATAAGTGATAGCTCTACCTGGGATGCAGAGGCAAACAAACACAAGAGTCTGTCAGAATGAGGAGACAGAGAAGTATGGCCCAAAAGGGGGAATGGAGCAAGATTCCAGTGGGAGAACTAAGCAATGAGGAGATAGCCAGCCTAACAGATGAGGAGATAGACAACCTAACAGACACAGAATTCAAAACACTGGTGATAAAGATGCTCACAGGCTTGACAGATATGCTTGAGTATGGCAAATGCATAAGAGAAGAAGTGAAGGCTATGCTAAGTAAAACGAAGGAAAATCCACACAGAACCAATGGTGAAGGGAAGGAAACTTGGGTTCAAATCAATGATTTGGAACATAAGAAAGAAAAAAACAGTCAACCAGTCAGAATGAGGAAGCAAGAATTGAAAAAAGTGAGAAAAACTTCCCAAATTTTGTGAAGGAGATGGACATACAGGTCTGGGAAGCACGGAGGATCCTGGGGAAGCTGGACCCAGAGGAGACCACACCAGGACGCATCATGATTGAGATGCCAAAGGTGAAAGATAAAGAGAAAGTCCTGGGGGCAGGAAGAGAGAAAGGCAGAGAGTTGCCTACAGGGGGGTGCCTATAGGACTATCAGCTTACTTCTCAGAGGATACTTTGCAGGCAGGAAGGGACTGGCAAGCAGTATTCAGTGTGATGAAAGGCAACCTGCAACCAGGACTACTCTATCCAGCAAAGCTATCATTTAGAATGGAAGGGCAGATGAAGTGGTTTCAAGACAAGGTAAAGCTAAAGGAGTTCATCATCACCAAGCCATTATTATATGAAATGTCAAAGGAACTTACTTTAGAAACAGAAGATCAAAACTATGAACACTAAAATGACAACAAACTCACAACTATCAACAATTGAATCTAAAAAATAAAAACAAAATCCAACTAAGCAAACCTGAATAGGAACAGAATCATAGGTGTGGGCATCATTTGGAGGGTTATCAGCTGGGAGGGGGAGGAAGAGAAATGGGGATATGGTGCAGGCATTAAGAAGCATAATTGATTGGTACAAAATAAACAGTGGGGAGTTAAGAATAATATAGGAAAGGATGAAGCCAAAGAACTTCTATGCACAACCCATGGACATGAACTAAGGGGGGTGGGATTGCGGGAGGGAAGGGAGATACTGGGCAGAGGGGAGCAAAGAGGGTAAAAATTAAAACTATTGTAACAATATAATCAATAAAATATACTTAAATAAACAAAAACAAAAAACTCACCCCAGTTACATTGCCATTACCAAAACAAAGCATAGCACTACTATTTCCCTTCAAGGGATGAAATATTACTTCCTATATAGCATGCAAGCATACCTAATAATTCCTCCTTATTACACTGGCAACCACATAATAGTCACTCTAATACTAGATACTTCTATACTAAGCCCCCAGCAAATGGTCACTTCCAAGACAATCCCCAACCTTGACTCCTTCTCGAGACCTCCCTCTTGTCCCACCCCCAATGCAAACGAGACCGGCAGTAATCTGAGTACAGCAACCCTATCCTTAAACAACCAAAAATAGGGCACTCCATATATAAAAGCTTCTTCTAATTTGTAAAAATACCCCAATTAAAAAAAATTAATACTAAATCTCTCTTTATCCCTTCAGGAAACTTAGAATGCCACCCTCCAAGCTCTAAAAAGCAGATGTAGTTCTCCAAAACAAGAGGGCCCTAGACATCCTCACAGCCAAAGTAGGAAAACTGGAGTCATACTAAATGAAACTTGCTGTTTTTACATTAACAATACAGGCATAATAAAAAAAAAATTACAAGTGTTTAAAAAACACATTAACATAATTGCCCAAGCTAGAAAACAGGCATACAAAAAATCCTGGTTCAGAACCTTTCTCTCATACTTCTCCTCTCCCTTGGCCTTTGCTTCCTCAAACTGCTAGTTAACTTAATTCAAAAAATGGTCCGATCCATGAAAGCCTCTACTGTCCATAATATACTCTTATTAAAATCTTTCAGATATCAACCCATGGCAAGAGAGGACCCCCAAGCCGGCAGTCGACCCCCTACCATCACCCTAACTCAGCAGGAAGTCGTTATAGGAGATTCGATGACCTCTCTCCCAACCAGTCTCTGCCACCTCCTCCCAAAACACACCACACCCCTCGCCTCCTTTTATTAAAATAAAAAGACTAGAATGACAGCCCTGGTTCCCATACCTTCCCCTTTTCCCCATCCCCCTGGCTGCTTGCAGCGGCCTGGAAATTTCCCATGATTGAAGGGCATGCCAAACCGAACTGCATTCGGACTTGATTAGCCCATCAGACTCACAGCTGTGAGATAAACATACTAAATACAATAATACCTTTTTTCTTCCCCCTATAAAGCAACGCACTTCCCCCTTAGGAGTTCAGAGTCAGAGCCATTCTTTCACAGCACGGCTCCAAGCCTGCTCTTGATGGTTCTCTGAGCAACTCCTTTCTTATAGTCAATATTTGGAAACATTGCAATGTGGGGCATAAAACCTGACCTCTCAGCCCACACTGCATTCCCTCCTGGGTGCTATATTAAGAGAAATCAAGAACCTGAAACACATTCAGAGAAGGACAATCAAGGTGGGGAAAGGTCTGAAATTATTTTAGGAGCCAGGAATGTTTAATCTGATTTTGAAGAAAAAAAGAGTCTCTAAGCTATTTTTAAAATATAAGTAGCTCATGATAGTAAGTCTCTAACGTGGAAGCATTATCTTTCAGGACTGACTGTCTTGTCTGATACATTATCTTACATAAAGCTTATTTCTATTAGGTTTTTAGATTTTGGTGTCTAAAGGGAGAACCTTGCAAAATGATTGTTCTTCCATTCCCTCATGTAAAAGGCCAGCAGGAACCCACTCCTCTCAGGGTAAGAAAAGAAACTCTCACACTTGGGTTGGCAAGATTTTTGCACAGCTTCAAACGGATTTTGAAGGGGAGGTGAAAATCTCCAGCTCAGGCTGTGCCTTGGAACACAGATATTCCTTTGCCTGGAGACTGGCCTGGTTTTGTGTGAAAGCCCCTGTTGCTAATACTCTGGACAGGTAGGAAGCAGTTGCCCAATTGTTTTCCTTCCCTTCTGGACTCCAGCGGAGAGCTGCTTCTCCCTGTGGTCAGGACAGGAGGGAGTGAAAGGCCGGAGCAGTGCCTCTCAGGTTTCCACTGGGGCCTACAATGTCTATAGCTGGAATTCTCCCTGAAAAGTGGTTACAATAGAGCTTTGCTCTGTTGCTGCTGGGGAGGGCATTATATTGCAACAAGAAGCAGTGGATTTGTTGGTAGTTTATTAAATTCTGGAAGGAAGGGGAAGAGAGGTGTCAAGAATGACTCAAAGATTACATGATTGGGAAACTTGGGAGCAAAATGTGACCACTGAAACAAAGAGGCTAAACTGAAGTGGTATAAATTGTGGGGAGAAAGGATGGTTGCTTTTGATGATACTGTAACAGAACCTCTGGGCTGCTCCGATTGAAACAGAACCCACAGGCCATTTAGTTAGGGGCCCGATTGCCCACCATCAGAATTACAACTCTCAGTACTAGAGTTTAGTGAAAAGAAAAAAAGAACTGTTTATTTAACATTTAACTATATTTAGATTATTTGCAGATTCCTGCTATTGAGTCTTATGTTCTTTAAAATACCCACAAACACATAATTCTGACTCCCCCTACCGAACCAGGCCAGCTTTAGAAAAGTCAGAAACACCGTTTCCCTACTTCCTTGGCACAGTTCAGCTTTACCAGTAGCTGCCAATCACTCAAATCTGATTGGGGAGGTCCTTTCTGTGCTGTGGTGTCATCCAGCTCTCAATGCAGAACCTCCTGGATTCTCAGCCTCCTTGTAAACTGCCTTCTTCCTGCAAACTGCATGGATCTCCTCTTCTTCTCAAAACTGCATGGCGAGAGCCTCTTAAAGTGGCTTGGAGAGCCCTCTTAAAGCGGCTTGGAGAGCCCTCTCAAAACCGCATGGAGAACTCAGCTTCTTTAATATGCATGGAGAAGGCCCCTTCACCAAGCCGCATGGAGGGGGCGCGAGCGAGAGCGAGTAAGAGAGAGCACAAGAGAGAGAGCCAGAGAGAGCATGAGACCGAGAGAGCCGAGACACAGCTAAAATGTCCGCAGCTGCTTATATATCCCTGACTGCATCCTCTGACGCAGTGTGTGTTGCAACCTGTTCTGACCATTCACAGGACACTATGCAGGCTCTGTAGGCTCCTTCTGTACCATCCCACAGTTCAAGACTCCTCCCATCTTCTTGGGCCTTGGAAGTATCAAAGCCATTTTGCATAACAAAGACACTAGCAACTAGCCCCAGGCATGCAAAGGCGTCTTAAAAGCTGATTCCTTTTCCCCATCCCCCAGCTGCAAACTCTGGGAATTGTTTTTGAACACCCCTGTTTCTGTAACAATACTATGTGGTTTAAAGTCATAGCCATATTCATGAAAGTTTGAAATGAAGCTGGAGCGGTTAGAATATATTGATCTTGCTGCTCAGCTGTTTACTATGGAATGTTAGATCCAGATACTTGGAGAAAAATTTGATCCTAATTGAGAGTGAAGTTGTTTTTTTTTTTTTTAATTTTATTTTTATTGTTTTCTATTACAATTGTCCTACTTCTTCCATCATTGCTACCCCCCACACAGTTCATCCCTTCTCCCAAAGTCGATCCCGACCCCGTTGTCCATGTTCATGGGTTATTTATATTAGTTCCTTTGCTAAACATTCCCCTATTTACCCCTTCCCTCCCTCCCACCTCCCACTTGACAACTGTGACTCTGTTCCTTGTGCAATTCTGTTCATTTGTTTCTGTTGTTCATTAGTTTCCTGCATTAGGTGATATCATATTGTATTTTACTTTCATTGCCTGCCTTATTTCGCTAAGCATAATTCTCTCTAGTTCCATCCATGTTGTCGCAAATGGCAGGAGTTCCTTCTTTCTTTCTGCTACATAGTATTCCATTGTGTAAATGACCCACAGTTTTTTAATACACTCATCTACAGATGGGCACTTGGGTTGTTTCCAGCACTTGGCTGTTGTAAATAGTGCTGCTATGAACATAGGGGTGCATAGGTTCTTTTGAATTGGTGTTTCAGGATTCTTCGGGTATAATCCTAGCAGTGGAATTGCTGGTTTAAAACGCAGTTCCATTTTTAGTTTTTTGAGGAAATTCCAAACTGTTTTTCATAGTGGCTGCACCAGTCTGCATTCCCACCAACAGTGCACTAGGGTTCTCATTCTCCGCATCCTTGCCAACACTTGTTGTTTATTGATTTGTTGATGATGGCCATTCTGACTAGTGTGAGGTAGTACCTCATTGTGGTTTTTATTTGCATCTCTCTGATGGCTAGTGATGCTGAATATTCTTTCATATGCCTATGAACCCTCTCTATATCCTCTTTGGAGAAGTGTTCGTTAGGTCCTTTGCCCATTTTTTAATTGGGCTGTTCATCTTCTTTGTGTTGAGATATGTAAGTTCTTTATATATTTTGGAGATCAATCCCTTATCTGATGTATCACTGGCAAATATGCTTTCCCATATGGTTGGTTCCCTTTTCATCTTGCTGATGTTTTTTTGTTGTTGTTGAGAAGAAGGTCTTTAGTTTGATGTAGTCCCATTTGCTTATTTTTTCCTTTATTTCCTTTGCCTTAAGAGATGTATTGGTGAAAATATTGCTACGTGGGATATCTGAAATTTTCCTGCCTATGTTTTCCTCTAGGATTTTTATGGTGTGACGTCTCTCATTTAAGTCTTTGATCCAACTTGAGTTTATTCTGGTGTATGGCATAAGTTGGTGGTCTAGTTTCATTTTTTTGCATGTCCCTGTCCAGTTCTCCCAGCACCATTTGTCGAAGAGACTCTTCTCAGTTCATTTTATGTTTCTTCCCACTTTGTCGAATATTTGTTGACCATAGAGGCCTGGGTTTATTTCTGGGCTCTCTATTCTGTTCCATTGATCTCTATGTCTGTTCTTATGCCAGCACCAGGCTGTTTTGATTAAAGTGGTCTTGTAGTATAGTTTGATGTCAGGTATTGTGATTCCTCCTGCTGTGTTCTTCTGTATCAAGATTGCTGTGGCTATTCGGGCTCTTTTTTGGTTTCATATAAATTTTTGAAGTATTTGTTCTATGTCTGTGAAATACGTCACTGGTATTTTAATAGGATTTTCACTGAATCTATAAATTGCTTTGGGTAGTATGAACATTTTAATGATGTTGATTCTTCCCCTTCATGAACATGGGATATGCTTCCATTTATTTGTATCTTCCTTAATTTCTTTCTTCAGAGTTATGTAGTTTTCTGAGTACAGGTCTTTTACCTATTTGGTTAATTTATTTTAAGGTACTTTATTTTTCTTGTTACTATAGTAAATGGGACTTTTTTGCTAGTTTCTATGTCTGATATTTTATTGTTGGTGTACAGAAATGCCTTTGATTTCTGAATATTGACTTTGTACCCTACTATTGAACAAAATTCGCTTCTTAGGTTGAGTAGTTTTTTCATAGAGTCTATATGGTTTTCTATGTATACTATCATGTCACCTGCAAATAGTGACAGTTTTACTTCTTCTTTTCCAATTTGGATGCCTTTTATTCCTTCTTCTTGTCTGAATGCTGTGGCTAGAACTTCCAATACTATGTTGATTAGGAATGGAGAGAGTGGACATCCTTGTCTTGTTCCTGATCTCAGGGGGAAGGCTTTCAGTTTTTGTCCATTGAGTATAATGTTGCCTTTGGGTTTCTCATATATGGCCTTTATTATGTTGAGATATGCTCCCTCTATTCCCAGTTTGCTAAGTGTTTTCATCATAATTGGGTGTTGTACTTTATCAAATGCCTTTCAGCATCTATTGATATGACCATATAGTTTTTGTCTTTCATTTTGTTTATGTGGTGTATTACGTTTATTAATTTGCAAATATTAAACCATGCTTACATCCTTGGGATGAATCCCACTTGATCATGATGTATGATCTTTTTAATGTGTTGCTGGATCCAGTTTGCCATTATTCTGTTGAGGATTTTAGCATCTATGTTCATCAGTGATATTGGCCTGTAGTTTTCTTTCTTTGTTATGTCTTAACCTGGTTTTGAAATTAGGGTAATACTGATTTCATAGAAAGAGTTTGGAAGTCTTCCCTCTCTAGTATTTTTTGAATAGTTTGAGAAGAGTAGGCATTAGTTCTTCCCTAAATGTTTTGTAAAATTCGCCTATGAAGCCTTCCAGTCCAGGGCTTTTGTGTGCCGGGAGTTTTTGGATTACTGTTTCAATTTCAGTCTTTGTTATTGGTCTGTTCAGGCTTTGTGCTTCTTCTTGATTCAGTTTTGGAAGGTTATGTGTTTCTAGAAATTTGTCCATTTCATCTACATTGTCAAGTTTCTTGCCATATAATTGTTTGCAGTAATTTCTTACAATCCTTTGTATTTCTGTGATATCTCCTCCTTCATTTCTGATTTTGTTTATTTGGGTCCTCTCTCTTTTTTGATGAACCTAGCTAAAGGCTTATCGATTTTGTTTTTCTTTTCAAGGTACCAGCTCCCTATTTTGTTGATCTTTTGAATTGTTTGTTTGGTATCTATGTCATTTAATTCTGCTCTGATCTTGATGATTTCCTTTCTTCTACTCTCTCTGGGCTTTGTTTGTTGTTGTTGTTCTAGTTCTTGTATCTGTAGGATTAGATTATTTTTAAATTATTTATTTATTTGTTTGTTTGTTTATTTTTAGAAACATCACTCTGTGGTTACCTCACTCACACCCCCAACTGGGGACCTGATGTGCAACCTAGTCATTTGCCCTGACTTGGAATTGAACCAGCGACAGTTTGTTCTCAAGCTGACGCTCAGTCCACTGAGCCACAGCAGCCAGGGTAAATTTTTTATTTGAGATTCTTCTATCCTTTTTGAGTAGGTCTGTATTACTATGAACATTCCTCTCAGGACCACTTTTGCTGTGTCCCATAGGTTTTGGGATGTTGTGAGCTCATTATCATTTGTTTCCAGAAAATTCCTGATTTCTTCCTTGATATTATTGTTAACCCATTCATTATGTAATATCACGTTATTCATTCTCCATGAGTTTGAATATTTTTGAGTTTCTTCCTTGATGTCGATGTCTAGTTTCAAGGCATTGTGGTCTGAGCAGATGCTTGGTATAACTTCAATTTTCTAGAATTTGTTAAGGCTTGTTTTGTGTACTAGCATGTGGTCTGTCTTTGAAAATTTCCCATGTGCTTTTGAAAAAAATGTATAGTTTGCTTCTTTGGGGTGAAAAGTTCTATATATATCAATTAAGTCTATTTGATCTAGTGTGTTGTTCAATGCCTCATTATCTTTGGTGTTTCTTTGCTTTGAAGATCTGTCTATCATTGTTAATGGGGTGTTTAAGTCCCCTACTATGAGTGTGTTGCTGTTGATATCCTTCTAGTATTTTTCTTATATATTTGGGTGCTCCTATGTTGGGTGCATATATGTTTACCGGGGTTATACCTTCTTGATGGATTTTTCCCTTAAGTGTTATGAAATGGCCTTCTTTGTCTCTTTTTATGGCCTTTGCTGTCAAATCTGTTCTGTCTGATATAAGTATTGCTACCCCAGCTTTTTTTTCAAGTCTATTTGCCTGGAATATTTGTTTCCATCCCTTCACTTTCAGTCTGTGTAAATCTTTTTTTTTGAGGTGTGTCTCTTATAGACAGCATATATATGTGTCATGTTTCCATATCCATTCCGCTACCCTATGTCTTTTAATTAGAGCATTTAATCCATTTACATTTAAGGTTATTATTGATAGGTATTTATTCATTTCAGTTTGTACCTGTGTTCCTCTCACTCTCTCTTTTTCCTCTTTTTCTTACAGCATTCCCTTTAGCATATCTTGCAATGCTGGTTTGTTGGAGATATATCCTTTTAGTCTTCCTTTGTCTGGGAAACTCCTTATTTCACCTTCCGTTTTGAAAGAGAGCTTTGCTGGGTAGAGTAGTCTTGGTTGTAGGCCTTTGTTTTTCATTGTTTGAAATATTTTTTTGCCATTCCCTTCTGGATTGTAGTGTTTCTGTTGAGAAATCAGTTAATAGCCTTATCAGAGCTCCCCTGTATGTTATTTGCTGTTTTTCTCTTGCTGCCTTAAGGATTCTCTCTTCATCTTGAAGGTTGCCATTTTAATTATGATGTGCCTTGGAGTGGGCTTTTTTTAGTTCATCTTTATTGGGACCCTCTGTGCTTCCTGGATTTGCATGACTTTTTCTTTTATAAAGTTAGGAAAATTTTCTGTCATTACTTTTTCAATCAGGTTTTCTATCCTTTGCTCCTCCTCTTATCCTTCTTGTATCCCTATGATTCAAATGTTGTTTCATCTCATGTTGTCCTGGAGTTCTCTTAAAGCTGTTTCACTCTTTTTCAGTTTTTTTTTTTTCATTTTGTTGTATTTTTTGGGAATTTTTTTCTATGTTCTCCTCTAACTCACTGATCCAGTCCTCCATTTCATTTAGCCTGCTTCTGATTGATTCTACTGCGTTTTTTAGTTCAGAAATTTTATTCTTCATTTCTTCCCGGTTCTTGTTGATAGTTTCTATGTCTTTTTTTATGCTGGTGTAGTTTTCAGTAAGTTCCTTATAGCTTTCCTGGAGCTCTTTATAGTTCCCCTGGAGGTCATTATAATTTTCTTTGAGTTTGTTAAGTTCATTGAGCTTTCTCATTACTATTGTTTTGAATTACATGTTTGATAGCTTGCTTGCTTTTATGTCATCTATTCTTCCTTCTGGGAATTCCTCCTTTCTTTTTAGTGGAGTGTTGTTTCGGTTTGGTGAGGTGTTATTCCGCCTCCTCATTTTGGGCACAGGTCTTGTTTCTGCTTCTTAGATTGATCTGCTTTTATTTTATGCCTTTATGGTATGAACTTCTTGTATACAGTTGTTGAGCTGCTGTCTCCAGTTGACGCCACTTGAAGGGGACCAGTCTGCTTAAATGATTTCTCCCGTAGCACTTGGGATGCTTCTGTATTGGGACCTAGTCTGCTGCTCTCCCAGCTCTTTCTCAAGAGCCAGCACCCAAAACTTATTACAAAGTGCCTCTAGTTCATTTCACTGTCTTTTTTTCTCAGGCAGAGGCGAGTGCATTCCCTCGTGAAGGCCAGGGGTGGGTTGACCCTTTGTGCACTGGGGTGGGTTGTCCAAGGCAGACTGGTTGCTCTCCTGTTCCGGCAGAGGGGGAGGCCTTTACTTGCCGATGGGTGGGTTTGTGGTGGGCCTATAGTGGTTGGTGACACGTTGGTTTCACGCCGGTTGGGGCGGGTTCGTGTGGCACCTGTGCCCGTGTGTGGCGGCTGGTGAGTTGGTTTTGTGTTCATTGGGGCGGGGCCACAGGAACCTGTGTGCGGCAGTGGTGGGCGCCTATGCATAGTGGTCAGCCCGCTGGTCTTGCGCTCTCTGGGACGTGCCCAGGTGGCACCTGGGTACGGTGGCCAGCGCGTTGGTTTGGCGCCTATTGGGGTGGGCCAGAGGTGCCTGGGTGCGGTAGCAGCGGTGTGCGCCTGTGTGCAGCGTTAGGTGCGCTAGCCTCATGCCTGCTGGTCTTGCGCCTGCTGGGGTGTGCCTGGGTGGCTTTTGGGCGCAGCAGTCAGCACATTCATTTGGCGTCTATTGGGGCAGGCTGGGGTGCTTGCATGCGATGGCTGGTACGCTAGCCTCATGCCTGCTGAGCCATGCCCGGGGAGTTGGTTTTTTGCCTGTTGGAGTGGGGCCCCAGGCACCTGTGTGCAGCGGAGGTGGGCGCCTGTGACCTGCAACGGGCCTGCTCTTCTTGTGCCTGCTGGGGCGTGCCCAAGTAGTGCCTGGGCAAGTAGCTGGCGCATTGGTTTGACATCTATTGGGGCGGGTCAGGGGTGCCTGCGCATGGTGGAGGTGGGCGTCTCTGCCTGGCGACTGGCACTTTGATTTTGTGCCTGTTGCGGTGGGCCCTAGGGGCACCTGGGCACGGCTGGTGAATTGGTTGCGCACCTGGGCAGACAGATGAGGGTACCTCCCTATGCGCGCTCGCATGACCCAGGGGGAGGGTTGGGGAATGGGTGAGTGTGCTTCTGCACCTGCGCTCCTTAAGAATCTAGTCCCACCCCTAATCTCTTCTCCCCTCTCTGCAAAAAACAAAAGAGAAAAAGAAAAAGGGAAAACACATTCATACATACACAGCAGTATGCCATTTCTAGCCTCTTAGCACCAGATGCCACCTGGCCCACTCCTGGCTCTGTTAGCAGTCAGAGCCCTGCTCTCCTTCTGATTCCTCTCTGGGGAAACCTCAGTCACTAACAAGTCTTTGTGTACTTCAAGCCACAGCTCAGGAAGCCAACCCAGTCAGAAATTCCATCTCATCCTTTCTCCTCCCCTAACCTCACCAAACAGGTTGCTCCCAGATGGTCTTCTCTGATCCAGCAGTGTCAAGGCTCAACTCCTGCCAGTATTCAGATGTTAACTGAAATTTTCTGTCTGCAATTAGTCCAAACTACAGAGAAGTCTTGGGAGCAAGAAAGCACAGCCTCCCCTCACTCCTCCGCCATCTTCCTAATTCTTTTTCTCTATTTTGCCATAAAACTGTGAACTTTAGTTGTAGGGAGGATACAAAATAAACCAGATGTCTTAACCATGTTTGGATAACCAGTCATCACCTTTTTTTCCAAGAAAAACAAGGCAGAATGGTTTGACTGAGGCATAGACTCTACTTTCCATTTAGTCTTTCCAAAGCAAACAGGAAAATATATATATATATATATATATATATATATATATATATATATATATGTAAATGTCTGCTAATTGTGCTGTGTCAGTTAAATGGTATTTGGTTTTAAGGATGCAACCATTGTCATTATGAAAAGAGAGGTAAAATTGTCAGTATTTTGTCTCATTTAATGTCAAGACCAAAAATAATCTCAGAAGAAAGGAATTGATTAATCAACTTTCTTTTAGTTTCATGTTTGAGAGGAATATAGATTTGATATGAAGTTAGGGAGACAGTGCTCAATATTATAGCCTTTCCCTCAAACTTAAGAATACTTAGATTTACATTTAAATAGTATATCTTTCAGAAAATTGCTTCCTTTGGAAAAAAAAATCTCACTCAACAACATTATAATGAGGCAGAATGGATTTACAGCAACATCATAACAGAGTCTCTCATTAAACTAATTTATTCCAACATTTTATAGTCTGTGTTATGTATCAGTCACCAGATTAGGTGTTGAGCATACTTGATATTTAGAGCAACATAATCTTATGAAGTTGGAACAATGTCAATTTTCAGATGAAAATAAGGTAACGTAGAGGGGATTAAATAGTTTTCTCAGATTCATCGAATTAGGAAGTCATATTGGGATTCCAGTATACAGTAGGACCATTTGACTCAGGCCCTGAGCTCTTTTCAAAAGTCTGGTGTTCCATTAACAGGGGCCTGATTTGTGCAAATGCTGCTGTCACACAGCTTTCTAGGTGAGAGATTCAGGTGAATACAAAGGCCCTGTTCTGGTACTGATTCCTGTGGCATCATTAACCTAAGCCAGGCCTGTATTGGTGGATTTAGGAGAAGGATTGGAAATAGAAACTAAGGGCCATGCCGAGATAGAGGAAATCCCATTCCTCACAGTGCTCTTTGGGGGATCTTGAAAATGCACACCATTATTATGATAAAAGGGAGAATAAAAGTGCCATGAACAAACTAGAAAATAATGCTATTGGGAGCCCACAGAAGGAGAGATCCTGGCAAGCAAAAGCTGCTCTGAATTCAAATCTGTGTGACTGTTTAGGGTGGTGGGATGTATCACTGGGTGAGAAGATAAGGAAAGTCCTATTAGAGGAAGGGGCACATGGGGTGGGTGTGAAGGATGGTTAAGGATCTGGTAAGCAGAAATTTGGGTGGAAGATGGCATTCCAAAATGGAATGATAGAAGAATAATGTAAAAGCAGGAAACCTTTCTGTAGAGTAGCTTCTCTTGGAACAAGTATTGGGAAATGCAGCCCTAAGTTTGTATGATTGGGACCCGAGAGCCAGTCTCATCGCTCTTCAAAAAGTCTAGGAATAAGCTTGAGTTCACTTATGAAGTTTTATTTGAAACTTGGCATGTATGTCCATGTTTTAGCTTTCAGTTGCTGCACAACAAACCACACCAAAGCTAATTAAAAACCTGACTTAAAAACAACAACATTTTTTTATTTCTCATAATTTTACAATCTTAGCTGGCTCATTCAGAAACTGAAAATTTGCCCTAGGACTCTAGCTGGGTGTTGTGGGCCCTATTGCCTATTTTCAGGCCTCCTTCATGTTTAGTGCCTACTGTCTTGCCGAGAGTTTAAAATAGCAGCCAACCCCATCAAGCAGTTCCCCAACAAAGCCTATTTTTGGAGACATTTCACAATTCACATTGAAATGCCTCTTGCTGTCCAGTATAGAAAGTATAGAAAAGAACAGACATCTTGAGGACCAAGATGTGTCTGGAGCTTTCTAACTATGGGCTTTGTCCTAAGCCAAGGAGTCCTCCATTTGTTATGCATTGAAGCAGTGGATGCATAACTGTGACTCAGGGATTCTGCAATAGGAAGTCCTTCATTCTAAGACTATTACATTAGATGATGGCCTTATGATGACTTGGAATTTAAGAGTCCTGATTTTGTCCCCTAATGTAACAAAGCTATCAAAATGGAGAAAGACCAATGAGGTGCCTGAAAAGCAGTGCACTTAATAACTGGATGCATAGAAAATGTCCATCTCCATAGCACCATGATTAACTGGTGACAGAGTTCTTCCTCACCTGAGGGTGTGAGCACCACTTTTTCAATCACTCTTTGCTGCATTAGAAAGTTCCAAGTCTATGTGCTATTTACATGTGCTAAGGAGGAAAAGAATGAGTAAATATGTCACTCTTATACTGATTGATAATGCTGGTAATCAGCTTTACAACAGCTACTCACTTAACAGCTTCATTAGCAGTTATGCAGGATATGTTTCTACTTCTCTTGCATTAATAATGGTAACCTAATTTTCATTGGGTTTCCTGTCATGTTTTAAAACATTCTTCAAAGTTATGTTAGGTATCAGAAAAGTCACTGCCAGCTTGTTTTAAAAATGATGCCAGATGGGTGACAATGAACAGATTCTAGAATATCTATGGGTTCTCATTTTAACTTGGGATCACAGTACTGTTGATCATCTTTGTTACAGATATTAACAGTTATTTCTATTCAAAACTGCAGGGAAAGTGTTAGAAGTCTGGAAGTGAAAATACTGGGAAGTGATTTGTTTCAGGGCAAGACTTAATCTCTTTCCACTTTGGGTCCAGAAATTCATGGGCTTTGTTTCGTAGATGAGATCCCCTATAGCTCTGGCCAATAGGGAGGTGGTGGTGAGGCAATCCTAGGTGTGGAGGGTGATAGCTATAGCCCACGGTTAAATTTGATAGACATTGATTAATCAGAATATTTTTATATTTCTCTGTAATGCTATTATTTCTAGGTTCTCCATTTACTATTCTACAATTTTAAATACAAAATAACTTCTTCAAATAAGGGAAAGGTATCTAAGACAAAAGATTTTCTATTTACAATTGTTAAGGAATGTTGTCCTGACCGGTGTGCCTCAGTTTGTTGGAGCGTTGTTCCATACACCAAAAGGTCACGAGTTCAATTCCCGGTCGGGGCCCATACCTGGATTGCGGTTTTGATCCTCAGCTGGAGAGCCTACGAGAGGCAACCAATCAATGCCTTTTTTCTCTATCTCTCTTTCTTCTCCTTCTTCTCTTTTTAAAACTGTCCTCCAGTGAGGATAAAGAAAAAGAAAAGAAAAGAAATGCCAATCATTTATATGTGAGTTGCATGGCAAGAAGAAAATAATAAATGCTAGAAATAATGAATCTGCAATTAGAGTTTATAGTCTATTGGTTTTCCTTATATAAACAAATGAATTTTACTAGTGAAATTTTGAGAATAATGTTTAAATTCACATTTCTTTCTTCATAGTATGTTAGAAATCCATCACATGTTTTGAGTTGCTTATGATTAATAATATGGCTAACGTGATTTCTTATTTGTGTTACACTACTTTATTTAATCCTCAAAATAATATTATAAGATAAATGCTGTGATAACCTCCCCATTTTGTAGATGAGGAAATAGAGACTTAGCATGTATAATTACCCATATCACACTGGAAAGTGTTCAGGTGGAGTCAAATGCAGGTGTGTTCATTGCTACATCATACCATTAATCAATGTGTTCCACTGGCTTCTCACATGGTGCCTCGATAACCTCGACTTGGATAAATTCCTGATGAGAAGCTTGGTAGACATTTTCAGAAGGGAGAAGATAGAAATATTAGAAATATTTTCTAGTTATAGAGTAAGAAATGGCTCAGAGGACTCAATTAATTTCTTGATCAATATTAGTTGACAAAAATTAGGTGAAATTTTACAAAAGCAATTCTGTATTTCATTTCTTTACTTCTGATTTTTGCTCTGAGGGTCAAATATTTTAGTATTTCTAACAAGAATCTGAAGATGATGTGGTACTTTACAAATAGAAATCTTATGTTATGGTTTCACAAAATGAGCTGCTGTGTTCTTTTCTCCAGTTAATCAAAGGAAGGACTCCAGCATTTGTTAAGCACAGAACACTATGCTAACCAAGTTACTTGACTTAATTTTCACAAGCACTGTCAGCTGGGTATTAGTGTAGCCATTTTTCAGCTCAGGGAACAGTTTCAGGAAAGCTGAGTGTCTTAACAGAAGTTGTACGTACTGTAAGCCAAAGAGATGGGATTCCAATTCATGTTTGCCTCATGCCCTTCTCAGAAATACATTTATTGACCTTTGAAAAGTGAGGGAAATAAAATCATTTTCAAAAATAAGCACATTCTTAATTAACCTTACAATTCTCTGTTCTATTTGTAAGGTTGGATATATAGTCAATATGAGTTCTAACTCAAGTTTGAAAAAACTGCATCAGTGTGTGCTTTCAAGAACTGCCAATCTAAATCAATAGAGTTTTTTTTTTTCTAGGAAGCTGAAATAAGAGGTCTGAAGTGTCCAGATTTCCACTCTGTGTTATCTCAGTAGACACACACCCACAAATCAGTAGTTCCAGATAGGCTCCTTTGATGATTCTCAACATTTCCCTCCAAGTGAGAGAGAAAACTAAGCAAACTGATGATGTTTTCCCCATAAAGATTCAAGAAACTGAAATGTAGGGTCAATTTGGAATGCTGAAAAGCAGGGAGGCATTAGTGACTCACCTTCCTGAGTAGATCTGCTCCTCCCTTGTCACTTTGGTTAAGGAAGGCTTTGGTGTATGGTGGCATTTTATTGCCCTTTTTTAGTCTGGGGCAGGAATGAGTCCTGATATTCTTTTAGGATCTGGGTCAAAGAGAAGTTCTTGGTCATGTTTCTTACAACACTTGGTCCCATAGGTACATTCAGACCGTGATTCAAAGTCTTGGTTGGATCCAGGATCCCTGAAGCCGCAGTGAAATGATCAGCAATCTAAATGTGGTTGCCAAATACGCTGCTCTTTTGTATTGCTCACTCCCCCATACCCTGGTATTCCCTAACCTGGGCGTCTAAGTTCCTCGTTCCTGAAAGGTAACACCATTCACCAGTCCCTTTCTCACAATCAGCCTGCATACACAGACCTACAATACCCATCTCCTTCTCTCCGAGCTTGTCTGCAGAATGCTTAGGGGCAGTTTATCTTCTGGGAAGTGTGCTGCTCTGCTCCATCCACCTCATATATCACCTAGGTCAGGAGACACTATCTGCTTGGACAAGGGGAGTCTGGAGCCAGGTGCTCATACTCTGACAAAGGTGCTGTAGAAACACTGCAGTGCAGCAGGAAAAGCAAGAGTTTCAGCCAGATGGACTTTACTGCAATATTGGCTCCAGCACATAAGTCTCAGTTTTGTCGTGTGAAGAATGAGGTAAATAACTGCTATACAGGGTTCTTGTAAGCTCAGAGTCAAGGTATATAAAGTATCAGGTGTAATGCTTGGCAGGTATTAACTATTTTATAACTGGTGGTGTTGATGATGTCTTTCAGTGGACTATTTGGACTTTGGAAGAAAAATGTAACTAGACATTCTTAAGCCTCTGGATACTTTGTAATATTGTGGGATTTGAGAGTGTTATGCTAAGTGAAATAAGTCAGGCAGGGAAAGACAAATATCATATGATCTCACCTAATATAGGAAACTAATGAACAAAACAAACAAATCAGCAAAATAGAATCAGAGGCATGTAAACAGAGACAGACTGATAGTGACCAGAGCAGGGTGGGGAGGGGATAAAGCGGAGAAAGGGGTAAGTGTCAATTCAAGGAACTAATATGAATGACCCATCGACTGGGATTGACTGTGGAAGAGGGGGACTGTGGGTGGAGCAGAGGAGAGCAATGGGGGAAAAATAAGACAACTATAATAGAAAAACAATAAAATAAAATTTAAAAAAGAAAAGAGACTTTTGGCCAAGATAGAGGCCTAGACTGACATGCTCCATCTCCCTCCACAACTAAGAAGGACTACAACTAGAGCAAAACCAGAAATAACCAGAAGTTAAAGAAAATAAAGCTACATGAAAGTCCAATATATGAAGTTATAAACAAGTGGTACTCATCTGGACAGGTAGGAGGGGCGAAGCCGGGGCAGAGAGATCCAGCTGTGCTGTCAGAGGCAGCTGCAGTGACGAGCGGTGGGACTGTGATAAACACAGACACTCATATTTAAGGGGAGGCAAGATGTGCCAGGGGAGCACCCCCAGCTTCAGCTCAGACCTATCAGCTCGCGATTCCAACGCCAGGGAAAGCAGACCCCCATTGCCTGGAACTGTGAGGCCCAGAGGGTGTGGGGACAGAGGAGGAGGCTCCCGGTCTCTCAGCAGAGAGTGAACAACAGGAATCCATCTTGGGTCCCCGCCCCCACACATAGCGCCAGTGTGGTAAGAAGGGTCACCCGGTAGGGACGAGTTCATGGGGCTCCTCCCCCTATAGTGTAGGAGGTGTGACAGCCCCACCCAGAAAGCAAAACACTGCCAGGATGGCAGGGATCATGATAGAAATACTAATCATGCAGCTGACCAGACAGCAAATACACGAATTAATGGACAAACAGATAGATAATCTTTCTGAGTCTCAGTTCAGAGCTATAGTTATAAGACAGCTTATAGAAATAACAGTGGGACTTAATCAGGAAGGGGAAGGAATGAAGGATAGTCCTGCTGAAATGAATAAAAACACATATGAAACAAGTGGTGAAGGAAGGAAAACCAGGGATAAAATCAACAAATCAGAACATAGGGAAGGAATAAACAGTCAACTAGTGCAGAAAGAAGAAACAAAAAGTGAGGAAAATGAGGAGAAGCTCAGAAACCTCTAGGACAACTATAAAAGAGTGAATATTAAAATTATAGGGTTGCCAGAAGGTGAAGAAGAAGAACTGGAAATTAAAAAATTGTGTGAAAAAATAATGAAGCAGAACTTCCCTAACTTGGGAAAGGAAATAGACTTACAGGTCCAGGAAGCACAGAGAGTTCCAGAAAAAGACTAGACTCAGGGAGAACCACACCAAGACACATTATAATCAAAATGTCAAAAATTAAAGATAAAGAGAGAATCTTAAAAGCAGCAAGAGAGAAGAGGAGAATTATGTACAAAGGGTCCCAATTAGACTATTAGCTGATTTCTCAAAAGAAACTCTGTAGTCAAGAAGGGACTGGCAAGAAATATTCAAAGTAATGAAAAGCAAAAACCTACAGTCATGATTACTCTATCCAGCATAGCTGTCATTCCAAATAGAAGAGTAGAGAAAGTGCTTCCAGGACAAAGTAAAAGGAGTTAATTAGATCCAAACCACTGTTATATGAGATGTTAAAGAGACTTGTTTAGAAGAAGGAGGATCAAAACTATGAACATTAAAATGAAAATGGTATTACAACAACCAACAACAGAAGCTAGGGAATCGAAACAAAGGTAAGCTAAGTAGGCAACGATAGTGGAAAAAGAATTATAGGTATGGGGAACATATTGGGGGGAGGTCAGCGGGGAGGGTAAGGGGGGAAAGACAGAAAGATCACGCAGGAACTAAGAATCATAGTAGGAGGGAGTGGAGTAGACAGGAAGATGTTGAAAAGAACTATATGCACAACCAATGGGTATGGATTAAGGGGTGGGGGACAACTGGAGAGGGGGTCACTGGGTGGAGGGAAGCAGAGGGAAAAGAAATTGGGACAACTGTAATAGCATAATCAATAAAACATATTTTAAAAAATCTCAGTATATTTTAGGAGAAATTATTGTTATGTAGCCATTATAGAATGGCATAGTTACAAAGGGAATTAGAGCAATTTGTACTCAGAATGTACTACAATAATAAAAAAGAAAGAAAAAAGGAAGAAAAGTAAAGAAAAAAAAAGAAAAGAAAAGAAAAGAGTTCTGTATCAGACCAATGAACTTTGGAGAATGCCCATCTTGATTTTGATGATATCTCACTTTTCTTAGGTATTTTATAGACAGATCTGATAAGGAAGAGAAATCTCTCCCTCTAGTACTGTATCTGGATGTTGCAGCCAGTGAAGGCCAAGGAAACCTTTGGAATTTATTGGAAGGTTGAAAATTTAGGCTGAAGAGCTGGCAGGGTGACAACTTATGAAGGTTCATTAGACATCAGAATGGTTTTACAAATGACATGCCTGAAGTCAAGACTCTTGGGTCATCTAAAATTAGACTGGACAAACACTTGAGAATGAGCTATGTTTGCAGGGAAATGAACAAGGTGGCCTAAGGAATTTTTCCATTTCTAATTTATGTGACTATATGGAAAGGTCGCTCTCTCTCTCTCTCTCTCTGTATTTTCTAATGTATTTTTTAGCCTTGTTGGAATTTTTTAGATACATTTATAGATTCTACTCACAAAGCTTAATATTACAGTAAAAATGCAACATCTTACACTGATTAATCTGTTTAAATTCTGTCTTGAAAATTCCTACTACGAAGCAAAGCTATACAATCATGTCGCCTTAGTCTGTTGCCGTTTTTGAATTACATTTACAGTAGAATTATTCCATCTTTGATAAGAGATTCAATATTCATTGCCAGATCAACTTGTGACTTTATGCTGTGAATAGAGCTGCAAGTTATGGAATGTTTTTCAATTTAAGTTATTCCCTGAGATAGAAGGCCAGTCCAAATGCAGAAGAATACTTTGTGCTATCTTACAGAAACAATGCTTCCATGGTGGGTGTTGTTTTCAGGATAAAATGTTATGGAAGAGTGCAGTTGGTTTTGAACATATACAAGGGAGTTGGATATAAAAGAGCAAAAGTGGGATTGGAGAAGTCATAGGAGAGACCAATATGGGATTATAGGGACCCAGAGAAAGTTAATCATTGCACTGAGGTTCAGAGTTAACCTCAGAATCTGTACTGGTACAGGAAACGCGCTTTGAAGATTAGAGCAAAGTAGCTGGGCTGGAATTTAGGAAAATAGCTGCAGTGTTTGGATCTCAGCACAGTAGGATACAGGACCCAAAAGGAGAAACTGGATCACAGGTGTTGGTAATAGAAAGGGCTTTGGACACTAAACTGGCATTTCAGTTTAGCCTGAAGTTTTATAAATGTCATGTTAGGTCAGAAGCTAGTGTCGGTAGCCTGCAGGTGCTAGTGTTGGCAGGTTCGAAGATTCAGGGGAAATGTTTTAAAGTAAGATTTACAAGAGGAAAGACAGTTGTTCACTTGACTACATATCCAGACATAGGTCTACCTTGGTTTCAGAATCCCTTGATTTTTAGCCCTTATTCAAATACTGTATCTTCTGTCAGGAAACTAAAAAAAGAAAATTAAACACTTATAGAATGTTGACCATTTTAACAATACTTGGCTTAGCACTTTACACATGCTACTCACATGAACAGTTACAGCAGCCCATGAGATAGTTCCTTTTCTCTCTCTTTGGCAGATGTAGAGACTCAGATAGATAACAGATAATAGATAAGCAACTCACCCTGGTACATTCAATTACTAAGTGGTGACCTTTAGACTTACTTCCAGGTCTGCATGATTCTAAAGTCCTCACTCTTGACTACCATGTTGCTTCCTGGTGATGCCCAGTGACTCCAGGGACTGGACCTGGCACCCAGCAGCTTTCAAAGTGGTATTAGATACTGTTGACTTCCTCCCTCCCTGCATCTCTCTCTCTCTCTCTCTCTCTCTCTCCTACTAATCTCTTAAAAATCCATTCTTCCATTTTTCCAAAATTTAAAAAAAAAACTAATTTTTAAGAGTAGTTTTATGTTCATAGTAAAATTGAGCAGAAATTTCCTATTACTACTATGGTAACTACCAAACAGGGATCAAGGCTTTGCTCTTGCTGTTCTAATATGCATTCCCCTCAGAACAAGTGAGTGATCTCTTTGAAATGTAAATAAGGTTACATCACCAGAAGAAAATTCAAAATCCTTACCATGGCTTAGACAGCCCTAAACAGTCTAGTCTCTTCCTATTTCTCTGATGTTATCTTTTGTCACTCTATGTTGTAATCTTCACCTGAGGATAGGTTTATTGGTTTTAGAGAGAGAGGAAGGGAGGGAGAGAGACACCAATCAGTTGCTTCCTGCACACACCAGGACTGGGGATCAAATTTACCACCTTTTGGTGCACTGGACAATACTCCAACTAACTGAGCCACCCAGCCAGAGCAGCTTTGTTTATATTTTTAAGCCACACTGGCCACATTCCTTTCTCGGGGCCTTTGCAAATGCTGTTTCTTTTGTTTGGAACACATTTCTTCTATGTTTAAACAGGTTTTCAGCCTACAGATTTAAGTTTCACCCTTTCAGAGAGAACTTCCCTGAGAAATTGAATGGACCTCTTCACTTTCTTCTAAATTACACTACTTTATATTTTTTTAATTATTCTTTTCAAGTCTGAACTTATTTACTAATTTTGTTTGTTTATTTTGTTTGTAATTCTAATCAGTTAGATTTTATGGCATAAAAAATCATCACAAACTTAGTAAAACAACCATTTATTGAGATTAAATTTATTTGGATGAGTTGAGTGGACTGGGCTCAGATGGGTGATCTGGGTTAGAATGGTTTTACTATGTATCTCTGGTCAGGTAGGTGGCTCTGTTTCTGAGGATTGGCTAGATATTATCTCTGATGACTGAAGTACCTGGAGTAAGTTTCTCTCATCATCCAGCAGGACAACCCAGGCTTATTCATGTGGTGGATCATAGACAATTCTTAGGAGAACAGAGTATACCCATCCTTTTAGATTTAGTTGCTGGCATAATGTCCCTTCTGCCTCATTCTGTTGATCAGAGCATTCAAAATTCAAGGATGGAGGGAGAAATGGACATCACTTCTTGATGGGAGATGTACAGATTACATTGAAAAGGGATTTATAAGGAACTGTAGCTATTTTGAAAATCACCCATCATAACAGTGTATATTTGCAATTTATAGCATCTGAATCCCTTTTAGAGTTTGAGAGATTACTCATCTTGTAAATCTTTGCAGGGAAAAGACTATTCCCGTAGAAGCTGAACAAGCTACATACTTTATATATATATTTTTTCATTAAGGGAACATGTACTTGTGCAGGTTGGAAGTGAGCAAGATGAAACAGCAGGCTTCCCACAAAATTAATTTTCTGGTTAGTGACAACAAAGGTGACTATGCTAAGTTGGTCTTATTTGAAGTACTATCATGTTCCTGGTGCAAAAGTGGCAAGCATGTAAACTTCCATCCCTTGGGCTATGTGGCAGGCAGGTGATTCCTCATTAGGCCAGTTCTGTGAAAGGTCTTGTATGTTCTTGGAATCTTAAGTTTGATCCTTATTCTTTAAACCTTTCAAAGATTCTGCGAGTCACTCAATATTCTTTTAATAGACTCCTTTTCTATGTAACCCCCCAGGGTCAGATATGGTTGCTTGCCACAGAGAGTTCTATTCCAGCATTTAGTATTTGGAATGGGGTTAAGTTTTCTCTAGAAGAGTTAGGTGATTGCCAGACTAGTCCAGTTGCCCACACAGTGGTCAGGACTGCCCTGCTATCTTTCTACTTGGCCACCCTTAGTACATTAACATTTTATCTTCACACTCATTGCCTCTTAGTAGTTCCATGTATTACTTCCATATTCTAGGCATGAAGAAGGAAAATGGGGTGGCACCAGGTGTGTCTGTTACTTTTATCAAGAAAGCAAAAGTTTCTAGAAGTGCTCCTTCAGATCTTTCTTACATTGTCTTGGTTCAAACAGGATCACTTAGTTAGACTACTGACATTAGAGGTTGGGAGGTGAGCATCTGGCTTTCTAACCTCTCTGAGGAAGGCATAAAGGGAAAAAGCTTGAGAGAGTGTGCCAAATAAGGCGATGAGCAGTGCCTGTCTCATTATTAGTTCCCCCTGTTGGAAGGATGGTTCCTGAAGGGCAGAGTCTGTGCTTCATTTTTTCCTGTCTCTCTGGTGCCTGGAACAGTGCTTAGGAAATATCTTTTGCTTTCATTAGAGAAATACTGTTTCATTTCAGGCCCCTGTGTACATTATACCCTGCTACTAGGATATCAACTTAAATACCACTTTCGTATTATCCTTTTCTTTCTCCAAACTCTGTCTTAGTTATGTTGTAATAAATCTCAGGCCCTCAGTCTGGGATTCAACTCCTTGCATTAGCTGTCTGCTACCTCCCTCACATCAGCAACTTGATTGGTAATTACTCACAAATCCAGCTAATCTCGTAACCATCTGTGTATGCTGCCACATCCAGTATGTGCCCAGTGACAGGCTACAGGGCTCTCTGGGACAAAGGCAGAGGCTGCAATGTGAAGGGAATAAGTAAGACCATATATAGGAAAGACCGTCTACATAGGACAGGCTGCTGTGCTGCATTGTTGAAAGGGGTGAGGCAGTCATTGACTTTGAATTTGTGTTTAGTCTGCAGTCTCATTGGAAGAACTCACATCAGACAGGGGGCCTATTAAAGCAGGGATGGGCTAGCTCAGTGCAATCAGTGGGGTGCTCATAGCAGTTTTGTGCTCATAGCCCCAGAGAAGTGGAACATGAACTGGGATGAAGAACAGCAGATTGAAGCAATGACAGGATTACAAGGCTAAGGGTACAGGGGAAGGCTGAAGGTTGGGTGCATGCAAGGATACAGAGGCTCACTGTCCAGCTGAGCAGGAACTAAGCCACTCTTAGATCCCTAGAGAAGATGGGATCATGAACAGTCAGCTTTGACTCTCGTTGGTCTGGGACTGGGAAGGGCAAGTCCGTACATTGTAGGATCTCAGTGTTGGCAGTGGGCCACATTGGATCTGGCAGGGACTGGCAGCATTATCTACTTGCCTTGTTTTCTTTACCTTTCCAGGTGTTCCCACTTAAAAAAATTGGTGCAGCTATTGTGGAAAACAGTATGGAGTTTCCTCAAAAAATTAAAAATTGATCTGCCTTTTGACCCAGTGATCCCACTTCTGGGAATATATGCTAAGATTCCTGAAAAACACATTTTAAAAAGAATATGCACCCCTATGTTCATAGTAGTGTTATTTTAAATTGCCAAGGCCTAGAAACAACTCAAGTGCCCATCAATCGATGAGTGGATAAAAAAGCTGTGGTACATTTACACAATGGCATACTTTGCAGCTGTTAAGAAGAAGGAACTCTTACCTTTTGTGACAGCATGGATGAAACTGGAGACTATAATGCTAAGTGAGAAAAGCCAGTCAGAGAAGGACAAATACCATATTACCTCACTTTTATGTGGATCTAATAAACAAAATAAACTGAAAAACAAAATAGAAAGGAGGTGTAGATACATTGAAAAGACCAAGAGGTGTCAGAGAGGAGATGGATGGCATGGGCCTGACTGGATGAAAGAAGCCAAAGAACATATATGCATAACCCATAGACCAGACAACAGTGTGGTGATGGCCAGAGGGAAGGCGGGGGAGTGGTGGGGGGAATGGGACATCTGTAATAGTGTACATAATAAAAATAAAGTAAAAAAAAAAAATTTTTTTCTTTGTCAATGTACTTAGAGGAAGATTTTAAAAAGTAACTTGAATAATTTTTTATAATAAAACAGCACAGACTGATTAAACTGGCATGCTTTTTTTGAGGCAAAATTAAGACAAATTTCAAACTGATTAAAACCTCAGTCTATTACTATGTATTCATTCTCTTTCATTAGGGATACTATGATGAAAAAAATTGAAATACAGAATTCTATGACACATAAATGGGCACTATAAACACTGTAATTATTATGGAAGTTGCTCGTTAAAAGATACTAAGACTTTAAACTAAACTTTTGAAATTTTCTTTTTCAGGGTGAATTTAAAGGAGCATATTTGGGATTTTTAAAAAATATTCTTTAACAACAAAGGAAAGTTCTTGATTATGGCATTTAGTTGTAAAAATTAGCATCATAAAACAGCTATTTGGAGAGAATACCCAGATGTCTTCTTTTTTAAGGTAAAAATGTTGTCAGTTTAAAAGAACTTCAAGGGATTTTTCTTAAAAAATAACTGCATCTATCTTAAAATAAGTAAATCCTTCTGCATAGTGCATTTTTATTTAAGAATATCTATTTCCTCAAAGTATTAAGGATCCTCCACACATTTTAAACTAACAACTTAATCTAATAATGTGGATAGAATAAAACTTTCCAGTGTCATCTCTCATGGCAAATTGAAATCTTTGAATATCTAAACATTTCCCGAGGAGAGAAGATGGCGGCGTAGTAGGTAGTGGTATTGTCTGCTCACTCCCATCACAGAAGGACTTGGGGTACAAACACGGAGAGGAGTGAGTGAATGAGTGCGGATTTCAGACAGTGCGAACAGGGAAGGGAGTGTGGAAGCAGCGTGAAGAAGGGTGGAAAGTTCAGCTGCGCACTCCAGGCTGAGTCACTGGGCCTCTGGGACTGTCGCGTCTGTGGTACCACATCCAAGGGGGGCAGCTGCTGACTGGCTGGTTAGCCAGGAGCTGCTTGTAGGCTTCCCCCTGCCAGGGGTGCACCAACCAGCGAAGTCTCATAGGGAATCAGCAAGAGGGTTTTGCTGAAAAGGCCAGAGGCATGGGAGGACAGTGAACAACCCAGACTGGGAGAAACTGTATGAACTGAGTCTAGGTGGGGACCCTCTTGGCTGCAACCTGGGACTAAAAGCTCTGCGCTCTGAGTGCATGCACCGCTCACTCCAGGGCCCCGCTAAGCAAAGGGGCAGCTTTGAGCCACAGAGAGGGGCCCATTTGAGAAAGTTTGGCAGAACTGCAGACTCGGTGGGTTCAACAGGCGAGCAGGAGGTGCACACCCCAGTGCTTTGAGTGATTGCACCAGGGCCCTACCAAACAAAGGGACAGTTTTGAGGCAGGGAGAGGGACCCATATAGGAAAGCTGCAGTGGAACTGCAGACTCGGTGGGGACCCCAGGCTGTCAGGTGGTGCGCGCAGGCATATAGGCAGGGATGTGAGCGGATGCTGTAGCTCTGGAATAGAGACATGACTGGAGGCAGAGAAAAGATTACTGGTATGCACACGCTGGCCCACCAGCAGAACAACGTTGCTAGACAAGACTGAGGAGGGCTGAGGGTGCCGCAGAAGGGGACAACTAAATGCAGCTCACAGCAGAGCAGCGGCAGGCCCACAAGTAAGAGACTAGCAACCCCAAAATCAAGCTGGATATCTCCACAGCCAGCCAACGAACCAGAAAAGTTTGAAACCCATGAATTTTGACCAGGGGCAGATCCAGAAAAAAAGGAGACTGTGCCTAAAGGTTAAACTGAGTAAAAACTTTCTCCCCCTCCCTTTCTTTTCCTTCCCTTTCCTTTCTTTTTTTTTCTTCCCTTCCCCCTCTTTTTTTCTCTCTCTCTCTTTCTTTCTATTTTTTCATTTTTTTATTTTTTATTTTTATTTAAAAAAAAACTCTTTAATCTGTTTCCTACATTCTATCCCTCCTATCCTTCTGCTTTAATTTTTCTTTGTTTGTTTGTCTGTCTGTTTTGTTTATCCTCCCTCTCATATTAAACATATAGCATATAACTGCTATGTAAACCTAATACTATACACTTCCACTTTCTCACTTCAATCTGCATTTGTTACAGAACCCCTGGGCTGCTTCAGTTGAAAACAAACCCACGGGCTCTTTAGTTAGGGGTCCGATTGCCCGCCACCAGAATTACAACTCTTAATACTTCAGTTGAGTGAAAAGAAAATTGTTTATTTAACAGTTATGCATATCCTTGCCTCCCCCCTACCAAACCTAGCCAGTTTTAGGAAGGTCAGAAACACCGTTTCCCTACTTCCCAAACACAGTTCAGCTTTACCAGCGGCTGCCAATCATTCAATCTGATTGGGGAGGTCCTTTCTGTGCTGTGGTGTCCTTCAACTCTCAATACAAAACCGCCGGGATTCTCAGCCTCCTTGCAAACTGTCTTCTTTCTGTAAACCACGTAGATCTCCTCCCCTTCTCCAGAGCACCCCTGCAAACACCCACCAGTGAGGGAGACAGCCCCAGAGTGCGCCCCCCTAAAGTGTTCGCAGCTGCCTATATATCCCTGACTGCATCCTCTGATGCAGTGGGTGTTGCCAACAGTTCTGACCATTCACAAAACCCCACGTAGGCTTTGTGTGCTTTTCATACCATCCCCTGGTTCAAGACTCCTCCCATCCACCTGAGGCCTTGGAAGCATCCAAGCAATTTTGCATAATGAAAGACACCAGCCATCAGCCTCAGGCGTGTGGAGGCATTCTGAAAGCTGCTTCCTTCTCCCTATCTCCCAGCTGCAAACTCTGGGGACTTTTGGACTCCCCTGTTTCTGTAACACATTCTTCCCTTTCTTTTAAACATACAATATAAATATTACTTGCTGTCTTGCATAGTCTTGACCCTACTTGCTACTATTACTATTCTATCACCTTCCCTCTGAAACATCATCTTTCTTTCATTTAAAATAACTTCTGTCTGTTTCTCCTATAATATAAGAGTCTTAATCTCTCTACATTTATATTAATATGGGCTCGTTTGCAGCTGATGGTGGGATTGTGGGTGGGGGATATTTTGGAGGTTGTGGGTTTCTTGCCTGGGTTATATGCTTATATTTTAACAGCATCTCCACAAAAGAACTCAAGAAAAGGTGGGCAGAGTGATTCTCAATCAACTAGCCAGAGGAAAGGATCCACCGAAGAGTAGCTGAAGTACAACCAGACAGCTTAAACAAATTGTTACAGAAACAGGGGTGTCCAAAAACAAGCCCCAGAGTTGGCGGCTGGGGGATGGGGAAAAGGAATCAGCTTTTAAGACACCTTTGCATGCCTGGGGCTAGTTGCTAGTGTCTTTGTTATGCAAAATGGCTTTGATACTTCCAAGGCCCAAGAAGATGGGAGGAGTCTTGAACTGTGGGATGGTACGGAAGGAGCCTACAGAGCCTGCGTAGTGTTCTGTGAATGGTCAGAACTGGTTGCAACACTCACTGCGTCAGAGGATGCAGTCAGGGATATATAGGCAGCTGCTGACATTTTAGCTGTGTCTCGGCTCTCTCGGTCTCATGCTCTCTCTGGCTCTCTCTCTCGTGCTCTCTCTTACTCGCTCTCACTCGCGCCCCCTCCATGCAGCTTGGTGAAGAGATCTTCTCCATGCAGATTAAAGAAGCTGAGTTCTCCATGTGGGTTTGAGAGGGCTCTCCAAGCCGCTTTAAGAGGCTCTCACCATGCAGTTTTGAGAAGGAGAGGATATCCATGCAGTTTGCAGGAAGAAGGCAGTTTACAAGGAGGCTGAGAATCCAGACGGTTCTGCATTGAGAACTGGATGGCACCACAGCACAGAAAGGACCTCCCCAATCAGATTTGAGTGATTGGCAGCTACTGGTAAAGCTGAACTGTGCCAAGGAAGTAGGGAAATGGTGTTTTTGACTTTTCTAAGGCTGGCCTGGTTTGGTAGGGGGAGGCAGAATTATGTGTTTGTGGGTATTTTAAAAAACATTAAGGCTCAATAGCAGAAATTCGCAAATAATCTAAACATATTTAACTGTTAAGTGAACAGTTCTTTTTTTCTTTTCACTAAATTCTAGTACTGAGAGTTGTAATCCTGGCGGCAGGCAATCGGGCCGCTAACTAAATGGCCTGTGGGTTCTGTTCCAATCGGAGCAGCCCAGAGGTTCTGTTACAAAATGGCATAAAGAACAAAACAAGACCACTAGGCTCAGAAGATCAAAGAGACTATACCACTGAATCTCCCAAGTCTCCTAAAAAGAATCTCATATCATGGAAGCGGGAAATCAAAACAGACAAATCAAATAAACAAAAACAAACAAGAAGAATTCAACATGGGAGACACAGAAACAACCTCCCAATGAAAGCAAAAGAGGAATCCCCAGAAAGAGAGATAGATGGAATGGACATAAGCCAACTATAAGACATGGAATTTTAAAAAATGGTGATAAAGAAGCTCAAAGAGCTTGACAACCTCACAGAAAACTACAACAAACTCCAGGGAAATTGCTAGCAACTCCAAGGAAAACAGCAAAAAATTGGAGGGAAGGTACATGGAACTTACGGAGAACTACACCAGCATAAAAAAGGACATAGAAACTATTAATAAGAACCAGGAAGAAAAGAAGAATACAGTTTCTGAACTGAAGAATACAGTGGAATCAATCAAAATCATGCTAAACCAAGTAGGAGATTGGATGAGTGAGTTAAAGGACAATATAGAAAAAAATTCCCAGATAATACAGCAAAAGAAAAAAAGACCAAAAAAGAGTGAAGAGAGTTTAAGAGAACTGAAGGACAACATGAGACTAAAAAACATTAGAATCATAGGGATAGAAGAAGGAAAAGAGGAGGAAAAAGGGATAGAAAACCTGCTTGAAAAAGTAATGACAGAAAAATTTTCTAACCTGGTGAGAGAAAAAGTCATGCAAATCTGGGAAGCACAGAGGGTCCCAATAAAGATGAACTGAAAAAGACCCACTCCAAGGTACATCATAATTAAAATGGCAACATTCAAAGACAAAGCGAGAATTCTAAGAGTAGCAAGAGAAAAACAGCAAATAACATCGAAGGGAGCTCTGATAAGGCTATCAACTGATTCCTCAACAGAAACACTACAAGCCAGAAGGGAATGGCAAAAAGTATTTCAAGAAATAAAAAGCAAAGGCCTACAACCAAGACTACTCTACGAGCAAGGCTCTCTTTCAAAATGAAAGATGAAATAAGGAGTTTCCCAGATAAAGGAAAACTAAAAGAATCCATCTCCACCAAACCAGCATTGCAAGAGATGCTAAAGGGAATGCTTTAAGAAAAAGAAAGGAAAAAGAAAAAAAAAAAAAAAAAGAGGAGAGGAACACAAGTACAAAGGGAAATGAATAAAAAGCTATCAGTAATGACCTTAAATGTAAATGGATTAAATGGTCCAATTAAAAGACATAGGGTAGCAGAATAGATATGGAAACATGACCCACATTTATTCTGTCTACAAGAGACACACCTCAGAAAAAAGATTTACACAGACTGAAAGTGAAGGGATGGAAGAAAGTACTTCAAGCAAACAGACATGGAAAAACAAGCTGGGGTAGCAATACTTATATCAGACAGAACAGATTTGATAGCAAAGGCCATAAAAAGAGACAAAAAAAGACATTACATAATACTTAAGGGGAAAAATCCGTCAACAAGATATAACCCTTATAAACATATATGCACCCAAAATAGTAGCACCCAAATATGTAAGGAAAATTTTGAAAGACTTCAGGAAGGATATAGACAAATATATACTTATAACAGGGGAATTTAATATCCCATTGTCAACAACGGACGGATCTTCAAAGCAAAGAAACACCAAAGATATTGAAGCACTGAACAACACTCTAGATCAAATGGACTTAACTGATATATATAGAACTTTTCACCGCAAAGAAGCAAAATATACATACTTTTCAAGTGCACACGGAACATTTTCAAAGATAGACTACAGGTTGGACACAAAACAAGCCTCCACAAATTCAAGAAAATTGAAACTATATCAAGCATCTTCTCAGATCATAATGGCTTAAAACTGGAAATCAAATTCAAGGAAAAAACTCAGAAAACATTCAAAGTCATAGAGAATAAATAACATGCTATTAAATAATAAATGGGTTAACAATGACATCAAAGGAGAAATCAGAAAGTTTCTGGAAACAAATTATAATGAACATATAACAACCCAAAACCTGTGGGATACAGCAAAAGCAGTCTGGAGAGGAAAGTTCATAGCAATACACGCCTACCTAAA
Organism: Furipterus horrens; assembly: GCF_987537825.1. Classification (NCBI taxonomy): domain Eukaryota; kingdom Metazoa; phylum Chordata; class Mammalia; order Chiroptera; family Furipteridae; genus Furipterus; species Furipterus horrens. Next base: position 49,855,269 of record NW_028327177.1, read on the forward strand.
AAGGATAAAAGAATCTCTAATAAAAAATCTAACCCTACAGCGACAAGAACTAGAGGAACAACAAGCAAAGCCCAGAGTGAGTAGAAGAAAGGAAATCATCAAGATCAGAGCAGAATTAAATGACATAGAGACTATACAAATAATTCAAAAGATCAACAAAATAGGGAGCTGGTTCTTTGACAAGATAAACAAATTTGACAAGCCTTTAACCAAGCTCATCAAGAAAAAAAGAGGACCCAAATAAATAAAATCAGAAATGAAAAGGAGAAGTCACAACTGATACCACAGAAATACAAAGAATTGTAAGAGATTATTACGAACAACTGTATAACACGAAATCTGACAACCTAGATGAAGTAGACAAATTTCTAGAAACATATAATTTCCAAAACTGAATCAAGAAGAAGCGGAAAGCCTGAATAGACCAATAACAACCAGTGAAATTGAAGCAGTAATTAAAAAACTTCCAGCACACAAAATCCCTGAGCTGGATTGCTTCACAGGTGAATTTTACAAAACATTTAGGAAAGAACTAACTCCTATCCTTCTCAGACTGTTTTAAAAAATCCAAGAAGAGGAAAGACTCCCAAACTTGTTCTATAAAACCAGTATTACCCTAATTCCAAAACCAGGTCAAGATACAACAAAGAAAGAGAACTACAGACCAAATCACTGAAAACATAGGTGCTAAAATCCTGAACAAAATATTGGAAAACCAAATTCAGCAACACATTAGAGAGATCACACACCACGATCAAGTGGGATTCATCCCATGAATGCAATGATGGTTTAATATTTGCAAATCGATAAGTGTAATGCACCACATAAACAAAATGAAAGACAAAAACACACGATCATATCAATAGATGCAGAAAAAGCATTTGATAAAGTACAACATCCATTTATGATGAAAACTCTCAGCAAAATGGGAATAGAGGGAGCTTACCTCAACATAATAAAGGCCATATATGGGAAACCTGAAGCCAACATCATACTCAATGGGCAAAAACTGAGAACATTCCCCCTGAGGTCAGGAAGAAGACAAGGATGTTCACTCTCTCCGCTCCTACTCAACATTGTGTTGGAAGTTGTGGCCACAGCAATCATCGTCGGCAGCCGTCCGTCTCGAGAGACGATGGTGTAGCTTCTTAAGAGTCTATCTGCACCGCGGAGAGTGGCTGTGCAGTCTGACTCGGGAGTGACACGGTATCTGTCTCCTCCCGTGTTGAATCGACATCTTGTGATGACGCTGAAGCTACAGAGCCTGGGCAGGGTAATATGGAGAGTCTGCTGTTGCCCATGCAGCAGACCCCCCCTCTCTTCGCAGCTGAAGGGTCCAAGGGAAAGACGGAGTCGATACAGCTTGGGTTCAGGTGCGCCGCAGGAGTTGCCGGTGTTGACTACAACGTCAAACCGCCTTAGGGACTCCGGCTCCGGATTTTCTGTCAGGGTTTACTCCCTTAGCCTTTCCCCTGAAGAGGTATGCCGCAAGGCAGCGGAGGTTTTTTGGAGTCAGAGTTTTCCTTCTCTGCCACAGCAATCAGACAAGTAGAAAAATAAGAGGCATCAAATTGGAAAAGAGGAAGTAAAATTGTCATTATTTGCAGATGACATGATAGTGTACATAGAAAAGCCTATAGACTCCATGAAAAAAACGACTCGACCTAATAAGTGAATTCCGCAAAATAGCAGGGTACAAAGTCAATATTCAGAAATAGAAGGCATTTCTGTACACCAACAATAAAATATCAGAGATAGGACTAGAAGAAAAATCCCATTTACCATAGCAACAAAAAAAATAAAGTACCTAGGAATAAACTTAACCAAGGAGGTAAAGGACCTGTACTCAGAAAACTACATAACACTGAAGAAAGAAATTAAGGAAGATACAAATAAATGGAAGCATATACCATGTTCATGGATGGGAACACCAAATCATTAAAATATCCCTACTACCCAAAGCAATTTATAGATTCAATGCAATTCTATCAAAATACCAAGGACATATTTCACAGACCTAGAATAAATACTTCAAAAATTTATATGGAACCAGAAAAAAGCCCGAATAGCCACAGCAATCTTGAGGAAGAAGAACACAGTAGGAGGAATCACAATACCTGATATCAAATTATACTACAAGGCCACGGTAATCAAAACAGCCTGGTACTGGCATAAGAACAGATATATAGATCAATGAAACAGAATAGAGAGCCCAGAAATAAACTCAGATGTATATGGTCAACTAATATTTGACAAAGGGGGAAGGAACATAAAATGGACTGAGAAGAGCCTCTTCAACAAATGGTGTTGGGAGAACTGGACAGGGACATGCAAAAACATGAAACTAGACCATCGACTTACACCGTACACCAGAATAAATGCAAGATTGATTGAAAGAATTAAATGTAAGCCATGGCACCATAACAGTCCTAGAGCAAAATATAGGCAGAGAATTTTCAGATATCTCGTGTAGCAATATTTTCACTGGTATATCTCCTAAGGCAAGGGAAATAAAGGAAAGAATAAACAAATGGGACTACATCAAACTAAAGAGTTTCTGCTCAGCTAAAGAAAACATCAGCAAGATAAAAAGGGAACCAACCATATGGGAAAATATATTTGCCAGTGTTACCTCAGACAAGGGATTAATCTCCAAAATATATAAAGAACTTATATGACTCAACACCAAGAAAACAGACAGCCCAATTAAAAAATGGGCAAAGGACCTGAACAAACACTTCTCCAAAGAGGACATACAGAGGGTCCATAAACATATAAAAAAAAATGCTCAACATCATTAGCCATCAGAGAGATGCAAATAAAAACCACAATGAGACACCACATCACACCAGTCAGAATGGCCATCATCAACAAATCAACAAACAACTTGTGCTGGTGAGGATATGGAGTAAAGGGATCCATTGTGCACTGCTGGTGGGAATGCAGACTGGTGCAGCTACTGAAAACAGTTTGGAATTTCCTCAAAAAACTAAAAATGGAACTGCCTTTTGAACCAACAATTCCATTGCTAGGATTATATCTGAAGAATCCTGAAATACCAATTCAAAAGAACCTATGTACCCCTACATTCATAGCAGCACTGTTTACAATAGCCAAGTGCCAGAAACAACCTAAGTGCCCATCTGTAGATGAGTGGATCAAAAAACTGTGATACATTTACACAATGCAATACTATGCAGCAGAAACAAAGAACTCCTGTCATTTGCAACAACATGGATGGAACTAGAGAGAATTATGCTGAGTGAAATAAGCCAGGCAATGAAAGAAAAATACTTTATGCTATCACCTATTATAGGAGACTAATGAGCAACACAAACAAATGAGCAAAATTGAACCAGAGGTATGTAAACAAGGAGTATCCTAACAATGACAAGGTGTAAGGGGGGAGGGAGATAAGGGGGAAGAAAGGGGAAGGGTCTAGTCTAAGAACATGTATAAATGACCCATGGACATGGACATCTGGGTTTTGACTGACTGTAGGAGTGGGGTGGGCAGCAATAGGGAAAAAAGTGGGACAAATGTAATAGAAAAACAAAGAAACAAAATTTTTAGTGGGGGAAAGAAAGAAAATATAAAGAATGGAAATGCAATTTTAGTGAATATTAGAAGGACATGGATTTTCCTTCACACTGTATATTTTTCACCCTACCTGATCCCTCCAGAGTTTGGCATTCTGAAGAAGTAGGTAATGACATAAGGTTCTTTGCATGAATCTAATAAGACCAGTTGTTAATAACGGTTTTGTAGACCAAGACTTTGACTGGAATATCATGCCTAAAGGAGACATGCTTGGGCTCTGATTGTTACCAAAAAGCCCCGAGGAACTAAGATTAACTTTATAAGGTAATAAAATCCCATGAGAAAAAAGGCCTGGTAGCATGGTTGGATGTGAGTTCCATGGCAATCTTTCCAGGGAAGGAACAAAGGTTGCTTTCCTGAAAGATGGCTAGAAGCAACCTTAAAGCACAATGGAAAACCTGAAGGACTTGGGAAAGACAGGTGTTTACAGGCAAGGCTGAATATCAGGTATGTGGCTCAGCTTCTGTGCCCTGAAGAGCAGACTAAAGGTCACCCTAAATGTTCCTTGTATAAGTTCCAGCAAAGCAGACTTAAAGATCCTAAGTGATCATTTTCTGCTCTTGTTGTGTTTATGCAAATGAACAGGAAATATTAAAAATGGACCTAATGCAATCCCTTTAATTACAAGGAGGGTAATCTTAGGGAGAAAAATCATTATCCAAGGAAAACCACAATGCTCCGTGATAGACTATAAAGTAGTGCAGCTAACCATCTTTAAAGTTTCTTTTTATTTAAAGTTTGTTTTCATTTGTAACCTAAACAAGGTTTGTGGCATCATCAAAGGTGCTTAGTTTACAGGCAAAAAGAATGCAAAATGCCTTGCAACTGAATGTCTTTTCAATAAGACAGTCTTGTAGATTTAGAGACTGGTTTGTGGGTTATATTGCATAAATTAACATGTGTTTTCTGTTTTTAAAGGGCATAAGCCTATGATCTCATTACCTGAGTGATTGTCTGTAACTATAGGCCTTGCTTAATCCTGTCTGCATCACTACCTCCTGAGACTCAATGGTTTGGCTGAACTAAGTGGCTGGATTGGTGAAGAATGGGTTGGTCTGTGGGCTTCACCTTAAAATGAGTTTCTGTTTTCTATCCTAATGACTTGGACAGAAACGGCCCAGAGGTTTGAGAGGGGGGAATCCTAAAATATTTTTCTCAGCCCAAGCTAAGTATAGTGGGCCAAAGTGTTTTGGACAGGTATGATGTGCCTGGCACACCTTCTTCCAAAGAATTTCTTTTTTTCCCTAATGTGGGACATCGAAAAATTAATACCTGCCTTTTGTCATCTAGTGGTTTCATGGATTGAATGATGTCTTTTAACCCTGTTGCCAAATCTGTTGCCCCCAGAATACGACAAGGATGCTAGCCTGTTATGCCAAGCACGCCGTTGTCTGGGGACAGCCAACCGACTTTGAGTCTGCAAGATCTTTCCCCATGTGGGAAGGCCACCCTCCCCTCCACACCCCTACTCTTATTAGGAATTTCTGGATCCAAGGGTAGGTAGAACGATGAACATGTCCATCTTGAAGCAGCTAGAGGAGCATGAGACCATCGCCCACTGTCCTTTATAAGATTATAAAAGGTCTTAAGTCTGAGAGGGGGGATAGTTATTTTTTATTGTTATAATTAATTAATTAATTAATTAATTAAAAAATAATAATATAGGAAAGGAAGGAACTGGAAAGCTTGTATGTGTGACCCATGAACATGGACTGGGTGTTTGGGGAGGTATGGGATTGCTGGGTGGGGGGACTGCTGGGCAGAGTGGAGCAAAGGGAGAAAAATTTGGAACTATGGTGACAATATAATCAATAAAATATACTTAAAAAAATAAACATTTCCTTGTGGCAGTGAACAAAGAACAACTTCCCAGTGTCATCTCTCATAGCATATTGGCATCTTTGAACATCTGAATATACCCTGTGTCAGGGACCAAAGAACACACCACGTGAGATTTACCCCAAGTCACTTGTTTTACTGACTGCTTCCAGTAATGAATTTGAAATCCCAATAGCCGCTTACCAGCTGAGATTATCAACCTAGGGACTACTTATCTGACCACTCACCAAAAACTTTGCTTTATTTTTTTGCCAAGATATTTAGGAATAATTTTGTGGATTCACTTGTCTCTTAAATTTAGCTTGGTCATATATATTTTGAGGATAGCTTCATTTCATTTCATTAATAGTGAAATAATTCCTCTTCATGGTAAAGTAAAATATACTTCTTTACAGTATTCTAAACACTCTCAAAGACTTTATGGAAGAAACAATTTATCCCTGGAGGGCATTGTTTTTTACAGAAATCATTTTTTTATTCTTTCATTTAGTAAGTACTTAAGATATTCTGACCAACAATTATAGCTCAATAATTTGTGCTGAATTAAAAATTAGTCCAACAACAGAAATAATAAATTTTAATTTAGAATAACTTAACAAATTCTTAGGATATATACAATTCCATTTCAATAATACTATTTCTCCATAAGACTATAATAGAGAAAAAGATGTTTTCATTAGAATCATTTTGAATTTTAATTTAGGGTACATTTATATCAGTTTCATCTGATTAGCTACTAATGGAAATGTGAAATTCTGTTGTGATTTTTAAATCTTTTTGTTATTTCATTATAACTTAGACTATCTTGTCCATTATAAGCCCAGCTCATATCACAACTATAAATGTGTAATTCCTAGAGTTTCCTCATTTTATTATGTGAATAATATTCACCACTTTCACAATTATTTCTCTCAGTAATCTGAAGACACAAATTACATACTATACTCGAATGCCTCTAAAATGTCTCTCTTATTTGATGGCGTCCCAATATTAAGTATTAATAATTATTAATATTAATAATTGCTTTTTGGAAATTACCACTTGGTTGTCTCCATATAGTCTCAAAGTAAGTATGTAAAGAAATGAATGGATTTATGCAATTCCTTGCTAAATATATGATGAGATGTGTCCAGAAAGTATCCAGCCATGTGATACAAAAAATAAAGACATTTATTGAAGAAGATACAAGAAACATTGTACATAGCACAATGATATCTCAGTCGCCTACAAAGTAGGCACCTTGGGACCTCACACAGTTCTCCCAAGTTGCCATCAGCTGCCCAGTCATACTTTCCTGAATCTCATGGACAGTCTAAAATCTCTTCCCTTTCAAAGGTGAGTTTAGTTTTGGGAAAAGCCAGAAGTTTCACGATACCAAATCTCAGCTGTAGGGGATTGCTGAGTCACCTGGGTGATTAGATGTTTTGCCAAAAAACTCTGCACAGGTTTTTTGTGATGCATTAGCAGGCATGTTTTCAGTGATGAAGCTGCCAGTCACCAGTTGCTCATAGCTGCAGTCTTCTGAATAATCTGAATAATTTCTGCAGAGGAATGTTCAAGCTTAACACAAAGTTTGATACAAGTTCATTGCTCTTTCTCAGTCATTTTGAATGTTATGGCCACACAGCACACATGCTCACTCAACGGTGTCTACCACCCCCACTGACTTCTACAGTGAAGTTGTCATTATTCACACATGCACATTCTAGTCCACTCTCCTTGGCTGCGAGGTTACATCAATGGTGTGCCAACCTTTCAAGTCATATTAACCATGCTTGGACTTTTTCTGGACAGACCTCATACTCTACTCTTATGGAGTATATTTCTGTTAATAACACTACAATTTTTCTTGGCTTGAAAAACTTAAATTACACATTCAAACAAGGACATAGCAAGAACTCAAAAAACAAAACAAAACAACTCTTACATACCCAGGTGACACTTTGTAAGTTATAGTGATCTCTAACCATTACACTGTATACCTGAAACTAATACAATATTAAATGTCAGCTGTAATTGAAAATAATTTTTAAAAGCCAATTCTTGTTGTCATCATTGTTCTACCTGCTTCATGCAACTTTTGCTGAACTATGCTGTGTGCTGGATTCTTTAGTTACAATAGATTATTCATTTTAAGGATTAGATAAATTACCTATCTCCTTGCGTTGCACAATCAACTTATGTTACTTCGGGTCTACCTATAAATTTTTTAGGGAGTAATTTCCTTCCTCTTTATTCCTATTCTTATTACTCTGAATCAGGACCTCAGAAACTCTCCATTTAACTATTTTTAGAGCCACCTCACTGGTTTCTGTCACCAGCCTCTTCCTTCCAAATTATCTGACATAGAAATGTCAGGGAACTGTTCAGTTCTGATGATGTCATTTCCCTGTCCAAAAAATCTTTATTGCATTTTCATATGCTACAGAACTGAATCAAAATCTCTTTGCCTGGTATTTGTGATTCTCCACAATACGACCTCAACATACATACATGCTTCAACATTACATAGTTAAGAGGCTTCACTGTTTTGGTAAATTACTATTTCTTCCTCAACTCCAGTATTGCAAACTGGAAAATAGGAATAACAATAGTACATACCACATAGAGTTGTTGTGAAGATCAAATAAATAACTTAAAGAAACAAGTATGGTGCCTGGCACAAAGTAATCAATACATTCTGTTGTTGTTGCTGTTGTTATTATAGCACAGCTAAATGAGTATGTAAATAGATGTTAATTCATGGAACTTGGTATCAGTTCAGTTCTACTCTATGAGGTTTATAAATGGAAACACAAGTCTGCTATGGCTCTGGGAATTATGACTCCCTAACCATTTAGTTTCCATATATTTCTCATTAGCAATTATTTCCAGTTGAAGGGTTATGCCTGCTATGTTTATGGAGCACATGAAAAACTGCCATAATTGTTTGCCTAACAGGATTAGTCACAAAATCCAAATGTCCATTCAGTTGGTGAATGGTAAAGAAAATATGATTTATTCATATGCCAGAATACTATTCAGCAATAAAAAAGAATGATGTACAGTATTCCCTCACTTATCATGGGTATTACGTTCTAGACCCCCGCACCCCTTGCGTTAGGTGAAGATCCGCAAAGTAGAAACCTTACATTTATTTTAGTATTTATATATATTTTAAGGCTTTATAAACCCTCCCCACACACTTATAAACTGTTCCCAGCCCCTTATTAACCTTTCCCACTCCCTTATTAACCTTTTCCACACTTTTATAAACACTACTTATGTTCTTAAACATATTCTACACTCTTAAACCTATGTAACTAACAACATACGTATACAGTACCACAAAATCCTGCGATATAGTGAAAAATCCGTGATAAATAATTAAATATAATATTTTTAAAAATCCCGCGATACAGTGAGGCCATGATAAGTGAACCGCGATATAGAGAGGGACTACTATACTGATATGTGCCAAAACATAATTGAAACTCAAAAACATTATGCTAAACAAATGAAGCCAGATACAAAAGACTCCATATTATATGATTCCATTTCTATGAAATGTCCACAATAGGCAAATTTATAAAGACAGAGAGTAGAGTAGTGGCTATTTTGAGCTCTGGCTGGAATGATAAATAACTGCAAATGGAAACCAAGAGTCTTTTTGGGTTGATGGAAATGTGTATGTTTGTCGTCCTATGTTATTTCACCACAATTAATATACAAAACTGTTAAATCACCACAAAAATCTCCCCTGGGCTACACCTTTATTGGCACAGACATTGCTCCCCCACATCATCTCTAACCCCTGACAACCACCTATCTATTCTCCATCTCTGTACTTTTGTCATTTCAGTAATTTTATATAGAAGAAAATGTACAAGAGACCACTTATATTTAATGTAATTATTAACATTTTAGGGCTTAAGTCTGCCATATTATTTTTTATTTTCTCTTCTTTCTGTTTTTTTTTTTTTCCCTAATCCTCACTGAGGATATGTTTGCTGACCTTTAGAGAGAAACAGGAAGAGAAACACTGATCGCCTGCCTCCTGTATACATGCCCTAATGGAGATCGAAACCACCAACCCAGGCACGTGCTCTGACCAGAAATTGAACCCACAAACTTCTGGTGCACAGGCTGGCACTCCAACCAACTGAACCATCTGGTCAGGGACTTTCTGGTTTTTTGCGTTTTGGGTTTTTTTGTTTTTTTTTTTTTTACTTCTCTGTTTTCTCTCTCATGCTTTCCTGTGGGATACTTGAACAGTTCTTAGCATTCTATTTTGATTTATCTACATTGTTTCTGAGGATATCTCTTTCAATGTGTTAGTGGTTGCTTTAAGTATTCATTATGTATGTATAACTGTCACTTTACTAAAACGGATATTTTACCAGTATAAATGAGAAACCTTAGAACGCCTTAACCTCCTCCACTTATAATGGTTTAATATTTCCTCTGCGCATGTTGAGAACCATATAAACAATACTACTGTATACATTTTGCTTCAACTGTCAAAAATAATTTAGAAAATTCAAGATGAGAAGAGCCTATTGCATTTATTTGTGTTTTTGGTTTTTCTGTTGCTCTTTCTTTTTTTTTTTTTTTTTTTGCTATTCCAATATTCTTTTAAAAAAAGAATTTCCTTTATCAATTCTTTTAGAGTAAGTCTGTTGGCAATAAGTTCTCTTTCTTTCTTTCATTAGAGCATGTCTTGGTTACTCTCTAGTTCTTTAAGGATATTTTCACTGGATATAGAATCCTAGTTGACAGATCTCTTATTTTAGCTCTTGAAAAATGGTTGCAACTACTGTCTGGACTCTGGTTTCTGGTGAGAAATCTGCTGTCATTTGAATTGTTTTTCTCTTATAGATGTTAAAGAGAAAACCACAGGCCCAAAATGGGATCACTAGTGCTAAAGCCCATGATACAAAACCTAGATTTAACAACAAACCTAATTGTAGTTTCAACCCCTTCCTTTCTGGGGAAGGTTATATATTTTGTAATTTTAATCAGTAATTCTGGAATTTTCTGACCAGCACTAATGAAGTAATCTGTCCCATGGGCGCTCTCTATTCTTCAGGGGAAAGAGAGGTAATCTGCATGATAAAGCTCTCATCTTTCCCTTTCACCCCAAAAGATATCCTGAACTGAAGTAATTATTTTTTTCTAACTAACTTCCTTGCCCTACTCTCCCTCTTTTAAAAATTTTCAGTCTTGTACGACTCCTCAGACTTCCCTTCTAGTTGCAGTTGCTAGATGGGATATAGTCTGATTCATAAACCATTTAATAAAACCAATTAGATCCGGAGCCCTTCTGCTTCATTCTCTGTATCTTTCAGAGTATTTCTTTTATCTATAATGTTCAAGGTTTCAGTCATACATAGCTAGAGGAATATGAAGTAGTCTACTCCACCTTGATCTGCAATATAAATTCTTATCAACTAATCTGATCATTTTGTTTTGCTATTAATTTTCATGACCTTTAAGTAACCTGCATAATGACAAAACACATAAGTAAGGGGGTTTGTTAAAAATACATAATTTTTACAATAGAAAAATTAAGTTTTGAAATTCTACGATAAGTAAGCAAGGTAAATAGAAAGAAAATTAGAAGTATTTTCAACATGTGAATGTTTAATGTTTTTCTTTTGAAAAGAAATGATACTACCAAAGACTTGTATATGAATGTTCATGGAAGTATTACCTGCATGAACCAAGAACTGGAAACAAACCAAATGCCCTTGAACTGGTGAATAAATAAATAAGCAAAATGAAACAAAATTTAAAAGTCCATAAAGTGAACTAGTATTTGGCAATAATGGGGAATGAAGTACTCATACATGTTACAACATGGATGAAGTTCAAAAACGAGGCTAAGTAAAAGAAGCTAGTAACAAAAGACCATGTATTACATGATTCTATTTATATGAAATGTCCAGAAAAGGCAAATCCATAGAGATAGAAAACAGATTCCTGATTATTTAGGGCTGTTGTGAGGGTGGTGGGATGGGTACAAAGATTCTGGGGTGTTCTAAAGTTAGAGTTTTTATAAATTATAAATTTAAAATTAGTGTTTTAAATTTATAGAGTTGCAAAACTCTATAAATATTTCCATGAATCATTTTAAACTGGTTAATTCTATGGCATGTAAATTATACCTTAATAAAGCCAGAGTTGATCTTGTTGGGATGCTCAATGTAAGAAATGTGTGGAAACCCTTTGTGCCTTCTGTTTTTATTCTAGACAGTTATTTGTGCCTGGCAAATAACATTTACATAATTTGAAAGGATAGCACAAGATGGTTTTGAATATACACTAACCATGATTCCATTTATATCAAATGTCCCAAACAGGCAAATCCTATTAAAATGCTAAAAGAATTAGGGGAATGTAGTGAAAATTAAGAAGTCTTAAATATAATTAGTATCCTAATAAAAAATACCACAACTACAACAATCTGTGGACATTAAAATCTTAGTTATTACTTCTTTCTAAGAATCATTTCTTACCATAATATTCTCATCAGTAAAGTATATTTGGGCTGAGTTTGTCTCCCTGTTAGGCTCTAAGCACCATGAGGACAGAAGCTGGGCCTCTTTCATCTATCATCACATTTGCAGGTTCTAGCATAGGACAGGGATCAGGAATTTTTGTTTGGATTCAGAGGACAATTAGAATGCAGACAAGCATGCCAAGGTGTTAGGAAAGTTCTGCATTTGGGACTGAGAACACCTGGGTTCATCAGTTCTTGGTACAGGCAGTAAGCTGTGATGGGTATGTCAGGGAAAATCAAGGGTACAGACCAAAGAATGGTCCCATCATATCAGATCATAGCAGATCAGTGCTGTGCAGTGTGAGTCAGCCTGAATTAAGACAAACGAAGCAAATCTTGAGCTGCATGCGAGAAATCTCTACTACAGATGGTTGAGCACACAGGGCATGGACAAGAAACCTCCAATAAGGGGAGTTGAGTTCATGGGACATAAGCAAGAAACCTCCAGTATGGGGGGTTGAGCTCGCATCATTTCCATATACAAGAAATCTCCAGTAAGGAGGGGTGAGTATATGGGGTCTGTATACAAGAAGCTTCCAGTATGGGGAGTTAAATACACAGGGTGTGAGCAAGAAACCTCCAATAAGGGGGGTTGAGGACACTATCAGATTTAGCCACAGCCACAGAAATCGACTGAGGATGGGGAATAAAAATTCTAAACCTAGGGAAACCAAAGAAAATGGGGCAAAGAAACACCCCATAGACATTCCACCCAAAAGTTCATTAGGGAAAATGTTAAAGCATGGGGGAGAAGATCCCCAGACCCAGAATAAGGAAAAACAGAAAATGGTAAAATATTGCTGTCTCCTTTGGCCAAAGGAACCCAATAAGGGGCAATCTGTTTTCTGGCCCCAATTTGGATCTGATGAAACTTGGGTTTGTCAAGCCATGATCTTATATCTGAGTGATCAGGCATCAGCTTCTAAATAAAAGAAGGAATACGCTCTCTGCTGGTTACAACCAACAGGCAGATCTACAGGTCTCTTCCCTGTAAAAGAGAAAAAATATAAAGCCTGGGACCCTCTTTCCTGTCTCCCACCACCTTATGCCCTGGCCAGCTGGTGGCCAACTGGGCACAGGCACAGCAGACAGACAGTACAGATGAATCAGGCCAGGGGCACCTAACAGCTGGCCAACTGGTAGCTGTGCCCATGACACCCATGACACTGGCAGGAACTTACTCCAGATTAAGAAAAGAATTAGAACAATGTAAGCAAGACCTGAAGAACTTTCCCATTCCCTCAGAGCAGCTGATTTTTTTCCTTAGGGAGGTCCCCATGGGCTCAGGACAAATTGGATATATCAATGCTCCTTTAGCAAGCACTGAAATGAGAAACTTCAAGCACAATATGAAGCACTTGGTAGAGGACCTCTTTGGATTGACAGAACAATTAGATCAGTTCCTTGGACCCAGTGTATGCACATGGATGGAATTAATGTCTGTACTAGACATCTTCAGTGGGGAAGAGGGGAATGATCAGACCAGCTGCTATGAGGATATGGGAAAGGGAACACCCTCTCAGTCAAGGAATTGTCTCAGCTGAACAAAAGTTTACCAATATAGACCCTGAATGGGATAATAACAGGCTAGAGGATAGGGCTCAGATAAGAGACCTTAGGAGCCTCAGAATCAGGGGAATCAAGGAGTCTGTTTCCTGAGCACAGAATGTCTCCAAGGCATTCAAAATAAAGCAAGAAAGAAATGAAACTCCACCAGCATTCCTACAGAAGCTCAGGGACCAGATGAGCAAGTGTTCTGGCCTAAATCCAGAGAATGATGTAGAGCAGGGACTCTTAAAAGTCGCCATTATAACAGAAGCTGGCCAGATATTTATAAAAAAGGTAGATGAACGGGCCAAATAGAACAATTGAAAAACTCAGGAAACCTCAGAAAGTGTACATTAGAAGAGAGGAGGAGAAGCAGAAGTTTGTTTAAAGCTGCAGGATATCTCTGCAAATCTGGGAACTTTTAGCTGCCAGATACTGAGTTTGAGTATGGTCCTTCACAGTGTAAAAAAGAACAAGGATTGGAAGCATGTTATGGTTAAATCTAAAGAAGTTAAGGGTGTTTAGAAAGTTTTTGAATGTTGCAGAAGGTCTGTGGAAAGTTGTAATAATAAAAAGGAAACAGATATGAAAGTTTTAAACCTGGGAAAAGGAAACCTCAGCTGCTTGTGTTCTGATTTTATAAAAGTGTATTTTGGTGTGTTCTGTTGTGAAATTCTCTGTATCTATTTTTGACTAATAGGACCTAGGAAAGGTTATCTGTAAATTGGTCAGGGAGAATGCCTTTTGCCACCTGGGACCCAGGAGGATCATTCAGTGCTGATGAGCATTCCAGCCTTGGCATGTGAGCATGTCTCTGCCAAGGGCACGTCTCTCTAGGAGTCCAGTAGACATACTGGAGAGAGAGGGCCTAGTTGTCTGTGTTTTGAATTATTTCTCTGTCTATGCTCTGAAAGGAAAAATTGAGGTTTCCCATGGAAGGTTAAAACTTCACATGAAAGAAAGGGAACCAGGGAAAGTGTAAGGCATGAAACTGAAAACGTCTGTTAAAAGTTTACAGAAGTTTTGAAAAGAAATTGTATGGTTTTAGTAATGGAAAGTATAATGCATGGAAGTGCAATTTTGAATGACAAGGATTTTCCTTCATGCCTTTAAATTTTTCTCCCTATCTGATACCTCCAGTATTTGGCATTCTAAAGAAGTAAGAAATGACATAAGTTTCCTTTGCATAAAACTAATACCAGTTGCTAATGGCGGTTTTGTCAACCGAGGCTTTGACTGGGATGTCATGCCTAAAAGAGACATGCTTGGGCTCTGGTTGTTACCAAAAAGCCCTGAGGAACTAAGGTTGACTTTAGAAGGTAATAAAATCCCATGAGGAAAAAGGCCTGGTACCTAGGTTGGAACCTTAAGACACAATGGAAAACCTGAAGGACTTGTAAAAAGCATGGGTTTTACAGGCAAGGCCAGATGGCTGGTGTGTGGCTCAGCTTCTGTGCCCAGAAGGGCAGACCAAAAGTCAACCTGAAGGTTCTTTGTGTGAGTTTCAGCAAAGCAGACATAAAAGATTATAATTGCTGCTCTTGTTGTGTTTATGCAAATGAACAGGATAAATTAAAACTGGATTTCATGCAGTCCCTTTAATGTCAAGGAGGGTAACCTTAAGGAGAAAAATTATGATTTGGGGAAAATCACAATGCTCAGTGACGGACTATAAACTAATGCAGCTAACTGTTTTTAAAAGTTTGTTTTCATTTAGAAGTTAAAACTAGGTTTGTAACATCATCAAAAATGGTCAATATACAGACAAGGAGGACCTGTCAAATTGCCACTGTTAAATATCATTCCAGAAAGGCCCTGTGACAGGATGTCTCCACAGTCTTACTGATTCAGAGGCTGGTTTGTGTGTTATGTTGTGTGAAAATAACATATGTATTCTTCCTTCTGTTTGCATAGGGCAAAAGCCTATAATCTCATTATCTGAGTAATTCTCTGTACATATAGGCCTCACTTAAGAAGCCCATCAGCATCGTTGCCCCCTGAGACTCAATGGTTTGGCTGAACTAAGTATATAGTTGGGTTGGTAAAATGTGGGGCAGTCTGTGGGCTTCACTTTAAAGCTGATTTCTCTTTTTCTGTTGGATAGCTTGGACAGAAAGGGCCCAGAGGTCTGAGAAGGTGGAAGTCCTAAAATATTCCCCTCAGCACAAACTAAGTTTAGTGGGCAAAAGGGCTCTGAACAGGTGTGACATGCCTTGCACACCTTCCACCAAAGAAGCCAATTTTTTTTTCTAATGTGGGACATTGAAAAATTAATCCCTGCCTGTTGTCATATAGTGGTTATAGTTTTAATTATGCCTTTTAACCCTGTTGCCAAATCTGTTGTCCCCAGAATACAACAAAGATGCTGGTTTGTTCAGCAGTGCCAATCCTAGGAAACTGAGCATGCCACTGCCTGGGGACAGCCAACTGACCTGGATTTTAAAAAATCATTCCTCATATGGGAAAGCAACCCTTCCCTCCTCGCTCCCACTCTATTAGGGATTTCTTGACCTAAGGTAGGTAGGATGATGGCCAGCTTGAAGCAGCTAGAGGAGCATGAGATCTTCACCCATTGCCCTTCATATGATTATAAAGGGTCTTAAGTTTGAGAGGAGAAACTGTTACAGAGTAAGGTCCCCCCAAATTCCCCAGAGCCTGTAGTTAGGGGATGGCAGAAGAGGACAGCTTTCAAGATGCCTTTGCATAGCTATGGCTGGTAGCTAGTATCTTAGTTATACAAATGGCTTTGGTTCTTCCAAGGCTCCAAGGAGATGAGAGAGATTTTGATTATAAAATGGTGATGAAAAAGAGGTCAACATCACCTGGTGGATCATTCAATCCTCACATGCCTTTGGGGTCCCTAAAGAAGTTTCAGATGAGTTTAAGGCTAGGAATCAAATAGCAGCAAGGTTTGAGTCAGTCCTCTTCTGGTGGTCAACAATTAATAAGAATGTTGGTTGGGTAAACTATATTTATTATAATCAGCAGAAATTTATTAATTATACCAGGGTTTCTATAGAAGAAATAGCTCAACAGTTAGACACCACCAGTTGAATGACTTGGGAGAAGAGGATGGCACTGGATATGATGCTAGCAGAAAAAGGAGGTGTATGTGTAATGCTCAGGGGACAGTGTTGCACTTCTATCCCCAATGATACAGCTCCTGATGGGACTATCACTAAGGCTCTACAGCGACTGACCACCCTAGCAAATGAAGTAGCGGAAAACTCAGGCATCTACAATTCTATAACAGGATGGTTAGAAAACTCGTTTGGCAATTGGAAAGGAATGATCACGTCAGCTCTTGTCTCTCTCATAGTAGTAGCAGGCATCCTTACTGCTTTAGGCTGCTGTACTATTCCCTGCATCAGAGGTTTAGTTCAGAGATTAATTGAGACAGCACTAACTAAACAGATGCCAGTAATTTACCAACAAAATAATCTCCTCCTCCTGGAAAATCATTGCTAAAGAAAATTATTGCTATGAGCCAGAGAGTTGAGAAATCCTTTTAAGGTTTGAGAGGACAAATTAGAGGTTTGAGTATTCAATTTTCCAAAAGAAGCAGGGGGTATCATAAGGGACAAAGAAGCCAGTGACTCTCAAACCAGTAGGAGATAATTAACCGATGAATCATGGAAACGGGGTGAGGAAATGACATTCCGCAACTCCTCAGACATATCTCTGGGATCAAAAGGGGGAAGATTGTCATCACCAAACACAGAGAAATGGGAAAATGTAGCTAGATAACTTTTCAAATAGTTGGAGATAGACCTATAACTAGATTACCCTTAGTTAATCATACCCTTAGTTAAGTAGTTAATTGTGTTAGACTGTGAACCCAGATTAACCAGTAATGGAGAAACAAGGAAGAAGGAGAGGGGAGGGGGAGCTAATAGTATTAGTATAAAAACAGTCTACTTAGTCTGCTTCGAGCATGCACATGCTCCTGGCTGTGAGCCCACCTCTGCAGACTCGTGGATAAACACCTCACTCTGCTGCTGAAGTCCTGTGTCCTGGTGTTTTATTGAGTGTTTTTCACATTCATAATGATAAACATGCTGTTTTCACTTCTATAATACAGATCACATTTATTTTGGGTGTTCAATTTGTTTTCAAGGCTGCAGGGCATTCTTACTGTGTCAAAAGACATTAATAATTACATTGATTTAAAATAATAGAAAATAGCCATAATATTCTACAAATGAAAAACAAGCCTGGAAACAGAAAAACCCTTCCACAAGAACTTTACTTATCAGTCAGACTCTTGGTTCACTGGGAAGTGGAAGAGAAAAACCACAGGGATTGACTGAAAATGGCTCTGAAATTCCCTCCTGAAGTTTTTATTTTAGAATCACAGTGGGAGCAAGACTCAGATTGCACCACTTTGAGCAGCGCCTAACCATGCTGTCAGTCATTCACATCATAGTTGTTTAGTGCAGTTTTGTTACAGAACGAACCTGTCTACAGGTTCCGTTAGTCCCATCTGGAGTCACCAAAACTGTTACAGAGCAAAAGGGAGTTCTTTAATATGGCGCCTTGGTGTAAAACCCAACAACCAGTGTTGAGGAAAATAGGTCTTTATTTACAATATTCCAACCTGGGGAGGACAGTGATCACTTCAGCTCAGAGCCCTGTTCTCCCACGGGACCCAACACTTCCCTTGCTCCTCAAAAAGCTAGAAGCCAAAAACATGCCCAGAAGTTCCCCATCCGTTATCTGTCAGCTGTCTCCTTCAGGATCTGGGGTACGATGTCATCAACCTCCGTATAACATGTGCCGTGTTGCCCTGGATCACGCATGGTTCTCCCTTTGCCTTTTTAAAGTTACATGGTATTCTCCCTTCTCAAAACCACACAGAGAATGCCTTCTCAAAACCAAATGGAGAACTTCCTTCTCAAAACCGCATTGAGAACCCAGCTAAAATGTCTGCCACCAATTTTTAAACCCCTGACTGCATCCTCTGACGCAGTGGGCATGGTAACCAGTTCTGACCATTTACAGTATCTTATGCAGGCTCTCTGTGTCCAAACCCCTCACATCTTCTTGGGGCCTTGGAAGTACCAAAACTATTTGTGTAACAAAGACACTAGCCACTAGCCACGGGCATGTGAAGGCATCTTAAAAGCTGTTTCCTTTCCCCATCCCCCAACCTGCAGGCTCTGGGGATTTTTGGACACCCCCATTCTGTAACAGTTTCTCAAAGTAGGATTAGTAATATGTTAGATAATTTACCTGCATTTTTTATAATCTGTAAGGGAAACATTTTACAGAATTTTTTTTGTGTTTCTTGTTTTTTATTATTTTTCTATTACATTTGCCCCATTTTCTCCCCTATTACTCGCCACACCCTGCCCACCCTTCTCCCACAGTCATTTCCCACCCTGTTGTCCATGTCAATGGGTTATTTATACTAGTTCCTTTGCTAAACCCTTCCCCTACTTACCTTCTCTCCCTCCTCCCCTCCCCCCTGATAACTGTTATTCTGTTCTTTGTTCAATTTTGTTTATTTTTTGTGTTGTTCTTTAGTCTCCCGTATCAGGTGATATCATGTGGTATTTTTCTTTCATTCCCTGGCTTATTTCGCTAAGCATAATCCTCTCTGGTTCCATCCATGTTGTTGCAAATGGCAGGAGTTCCTTCTTTCTTTATGCTGCATAGTATTCCATTGTGTCAATGTACCACAGTTTAAAAAAAATTTTTTTTTACTGTTTTTCTATTACAATTGTCCCATTTTTTCCCTCATTGCTACCCTCCACGAGCCCACTCCTTCTCCCACATTCATTCCCCACCCTGTTGTCCATGTCCATGGGTTATTTATACTAGTTCCTTTGCTAAACCCTTCCCCTACTTACCCCCACTCCCCCCAATAACCGTTACTCTGTTCCTTGTTCAATTTTGTTCATTTGTTTATGTTGTTCATTAGTCTCCTGTATTAGGTGATATCATGTGGTATTTTTCTTTCATTGCCTAGCTTATTTTGCTAAGCATAATTCTCTCTAGTTCCATCCATGTTGTCACAAATGGCAGAAGTTCCTTTTTTCTTTCTGCTACATAGTATTCCATTGTGTAAATGTAGCACAGTTTTTTAATCCATTTATCTACAGAGGGGCACTTAGGCTGTTTCCAGCACTTGGCTATTATAATAGCGCTGCTAAACATAGGGGTGCATAGGTTCTTTTGAATTGGTGTTTTGGAATTCTTCGGGTATAATCCTATCAGTGGAATTGCTGGTTCAAAAGGCAGTTCCATTTTTAGTTTTTTGAGGAAATTCCATATTGTTTTCCATAGTGGCTGCACCAGTCTGCATTCCACTGAGCGTGCACCAGGGTTCTCATTTCTCCACATCCTAGCCAGCACTTGCTGTTTGCTGATTTGTTGATGATGGCCATTCTTACTGGTGTAAAGTGGTATCTCATTGTGGTTTTTATTTGCATTTCTCTGATGGCTAGTGATGTTGAGCATTCTTTCATGTGTCTATGGACCCTCTGTATATCTTCCTTGGAGAAGTGTTTGTTCAGGTCCTTTGTCCATTTTTTAATTGGGCTGTCTTCTTTGTGTTGAGATGTGTAAGTTTTTCTTATATTTTGGAGATCAATCCTTTGTCTGAGGTATCATTGGCAAATATGTTTTCCCATATGGTTGGTTTTCTTTTCATCTTGCTGATGTTTTCTTTTGCTGAGCAGAAACTCTTTAGTTTGATGTAGTCCCATTTGTTTATTCTTTCCTTTATTTCTCTTGTCTTAGAAGATATATCGGCGAAAACACTGCTACATGAGATATCTGAAATTTTCCTGCCTATGTTTTTCTCTAGGACTTTTATGGTGTCACGGTTTACATTTAAGTCTTTGATCCATCTTGAGTGTATTCTGGTGTGTGGTGTAAGTTGGTGTTCTAGTTTCATTTTTTTGCATGTCCCTGTTCTGTTTTCCCAGCACCATTTGTTGAAGAGACTCTTTTCACTCCATTTTATGTTCCTTCCCCCTTTGTCAAATATTAGTTGACCATATAGACCTGGGTGAAGTGTTAAATATGGTCAGGGACACTGAGATAATTCCAGCAAGCAGGATGAATGGCCAGTACGCTTGGAGGACTGTGGCTCGCTCAGATCATCAGCGGAGAGCAGGAAGCCTCATTCTCCTTTTATTAGGATTTCAAAAGTTACTAAAAATAGAACGGGGTGTGAGCTTTATAGCCAACAATAAAAGAATTTTTACAGGTGAAAGAATTCTTACAAAGTATCATTAATATGTAAAATACAGCCAGGGTAACTTCTGGTTTTGATAACATCTATCAGGGAAACAAAGCAGATCCACTAATCATCAAGGCCAGCCTCAATTTAAGACTTTATCTTCAAGGAGGCAGATGGAGTACTCAACAGATCTCTTTGTCCTCAGGATTCCATGACCCAGTGGCCTTGACAGCCTAAAGCTGCAGGCAGAGACGAGATTAGCTCATCATCTCCTGAGTCACAGGACACATGGGCGGAGGGACATTGAAATGCCCCTACCCAGAGATCTGTGTTCCTGCAACACCTGGGTTTATTTCTGGGCTTTCTGTTCTGTTCCATTGATCTATATGTCTGTTCTTATGCCAGTATCAGAGACTGTTTTGATCACAGTGGCTTTGTAGTATAGTTTGATATCATGTATTGTGATTCCTCCTGCTGTGTTCTTTTGTCTCAAGATTGCTTTGGCTATTCGGAGTCTTTTTTGGTTCTATATAAATTTTTGAAGTATTTGTTCTAGGTCTGTGAAATATGTCACTGGTATTTTAATAGGGATTGCATTGAATCTATAAATCGCTTTGGGTAGTATGAACATTTTAATGATGTTGAATCTTCTCATCCATGAACATAGTATTACCTTCAATTTATTTGTATTTTTCTTAATTTCTTTCTTCAATGTTATGTAGTTTTCCAAGAACTGGTCTATTATCTCTTTGCTTAAGTTTATTCTTAAGTACTTTATTTTTCTTGTTGCTATATAAATGAGATTTTTTTAGATTTTATCTCTAATGTTTTATTGTTAGTGTACAGAAATACCTTTGATTTCTGAATATTGACTTTGTACTTTGTTATTTAGCAAAAATCAGTTATTATGTCGAGTAATTTTTTAGTGGAGTCTATAAGGTTTTCTAAGTACACTATCATGTCATCTGCAAATAATGACAGTTTTATTTTCTCTTTTCCACTTTGGATGCCTTTTATTTCTCTTTCTTGTCTGATTGCTGTGGCTAGAACTTCCAAGACTATGTTGAATAGGAGTGGAGAGTAGACATCCTTGTCTTGTTCCTGACCTCAGGGGAATGCTTTCTGTTTTGCCCTTTGAGTATTATGTTGGCTTCAGGTTTCTCACATATAGCCTTAATTATGTTGAGGTATGCCCCCTCTATTCCCATTTTGCTGAGTGTTTTCATCATAAATAAATGCTGTAATTTATCAAATGCTTTTTCAGCATCTATTGATATGATCAAGTGATTTTTGTCTTTCATTTTGTTTATGTGGTGTATTACATTTATTGATTTGTGAATATTAAACCATCTCTGCATTCATGGGATGAATCCCACTTAATCGTGGTGTATGATCTTTCTAAAGTGTTGCTGAACTTGGTTTGTCAATATTTTGTTAAGAATTTTTAGCATCTAATATTCATCAGTGATTTAGCCTGTATTTTTCTTTCTTTGTTGTGTCTTGACCTGGTTTTGGAATTAAGGTAATAGTGGTTTCATAGAACGAGTTTGGGAGTTTTCCCTCTTATTGGATTTTTTGGAATAGTTTGAAAAGGATAGGCATTAGTTCTTCATTAAATGTTTTGTAAAATTCACCTGTGAAGCCACCCGGGCCAGGGCTTTTGTGTGCCAGGAGTTTTATGATTACTGTTTTAATTTCACTCTTTGTTATCAGTCTGTTCAGGCTTTCTACTTCTTCTTGCTTCAGTTTTGGAAGATAATATGTTTCTATAAATTTATCCATCTCATCTAGGTTGTCAAGTTTCTTGCCATATAGTTTTTATTAGCAATTTCTTATAATCTTTTGTATTGCTATAATATCAGTTGTTATTTCTCCTCTTTTGTTTCTACTTTTTTCAATTTAGGTCCTCTCTCTCTCTCTTTTTTTTGATGAGGCTGGCTAAAGGCTTGTCAATTTTTTTTATCTCTCAGAGAACCAGCTCCTACTTTTGTTGATCTTTTGAATTGTTTGTTTAATCTCTATGTCATTTAATTCTACTCTGATCTTGATGATTTCCTTCCTTCTATTTGACCTGGGCTTAGTTTGTTGTTGTTCCTCTAGTTCTTTAGCTGTAGAATTAGATTTTTTATTTGAGGTTCTTCTCTCCTATTCAGGTAGGCCTGTATTGCTATGAACTTTTTTTCAGGCTGCTTTTGCTGTATCCCATAGTTTTTGGGCTGTTGTGTGTTCATTATCATTATTTTTCAGAAACTTCTTGATTTCATTGTTAACCCATTCATTATTTAATATCATGTTATTCATTCTCCATGAGTTTGAATATCTTTGAGTTTTATCCTTGAGGTTGATTTCTAGTTTCAAGGCATTGTGATCTGAGAAGATGCTTGATATAATTTCAATTTTCTTGAATTTGTTGAGGCTTGTTTTGTGTCCTACTATGTGGTTTATCTTTGAAAATGTCTCATGTGCATTTAAAAAGAATGTATATTTTGCTTCTATATATATATCAATTAAGACCCTGGCTGGTTTGGCTCAGTGGATTGAGCGTTGGCCTGCGAGCTAAGTGTCGCTGGTTCGATCTTCCAGTCAGGGTACATCAGAGAAGGAAAACTCTGACTCCAAAAAACCTCCGCTGCCTTGCGGCATACCTCTTCAGGGGAAAGGCTAAGGGAGTAAACCCCGACAGAAAATCCGGAGCCGGAGTCCCTAAGGTGGTTTGACGTTGTAGTCAACACCAGCAACTCCTGCGGCGCACCTGAAGCCAAGCTGTATTGACTCCATCTTTCCCTTGGATCCTTCAGCTGCGAAGAGAGGGGGGGTCTGCTGCATGGGCAACAGCAGACCCTCCATATCACCCTGCCCAGGCTCTGTAGCTTCAGCTTTACTGGAGAGGACACCCCAGTGTCATCGCAAGATGTCGATTCAACACGGGAGGAGACAGATACCGTGTCACTCCCGAGTCGGACTGCACAACCATTCTCGGCGGTGCAGATAGACTCTTAAGAAGCTACACCATCGTCTCTCGAGACGGACGGCTGCCGACGATATATCAATTAAATCCATTTGATCTAGTGTATTGTTCAATGCCTCAATATTTTTGGTGTTTCTTTTCTTCAAAGACTTGTCTATTGTTAATAATGGGGTGTTAAGGTCCCCTACGATGAGTTGTTGCTGTTGATATCCTTCTTGTAGTCTTCCAAGATTTTCCTTATATATTTGGGTGCACTTATGTTGGATGCATATATGTTTACCAGGATTATATCTTCTTGATAGATTTTTCTCTTAAGTATTATGAAATGTCCTTCTTTATCTCTTTTTATGGCTTTTGCTGTGAAATCAG
The DNA here is from genome assembly GCF_987537825.1 of Furipterus horrens. NCBI lineage: Eukaryota > Metazoa > Chordata > Mammalia > Chiroptera > Furipteridae > Furipterus > Furipterus horrens. The sequence continues at coordinate 49,879,323 of NW_028327177.1, forward strand.
TTTTGTCTAATATAAGTATTGCTACCCTAGGTTTTCTTTCATCACCATTTGCTTGGAATACCTTTTTCCATCCTTTCACTTTCAGTTTGTGTAAATCTTTTGTTTTGAGGTGTGTCTCTTGTAGACAGCATATATGTGGGTCATGTTTTCATATCTATTCCACTACCCTATGTATTTTGATTGGAGCATTTAATCCATTTACATTTAAGGTTGTTATTGACAGGTATTTATTCATTTCCCTTTGTACCTGTGTTCGTCTCCCTCTCTTTCTTCTTTTTCTTAAAACATTCCCTTTAGCATCTCTTGCAATGATGGTTTGGTGAAGATGTATCCTTTTAGTCTTCTTTTGTCTGGGAAACTTCTTATTTTACCTTCCATTTTGAAAGAGAGCCTTGCTGGTAGAGTAGTCTTGGTTGTAGGCCTTTGTGTTTCATTGTTTGAAATATTTTTTGCCATTCCCTTCTGGCTTGCAGTGTTTCTGTTGAAATCAATTGATAATCTTGCATGTTATTTGCTGTTTTTTTCTTTCTGCCTTTAGGATTTTCTCTTTGTTTGAAGTTTGCCATTTTAATTATGATGTGCCTTGGAGTGGGCCATTATGGGTTCATCTTATTGGGACCCTCTGTGCTCACTGGACTTGCATGACTTTTTCTCTCATCAAGTTAGGGAAATTTTCTGTCATTACTTATTCAATCAGATTTTTTTATCCCATGCTCCTCTTCTCCCCCTTTTTGTATCCCTATGATATGAATATTGTTTCATTTTATGTTTTCCTGCAGTTCTCTTAAATCCTCTTCATTCTCTTAAAATCTTTTTTCATTTTTTTACATTGTCTAAAAATTGTTTTCTCCATTGTCCTCTAATTCACTGATCTGATCCTCTGCTTCATTTAGCCTGCTATTGATTGATTCTATGGTGTCCTTCCATTCAGAAATTGTATTCTTTATTTCTTCCTCGTTTTATTGATCGTTTCTGTGTCCTTTTTTATGCTGGTGTAGTTCTCAGTACGTTCATTGTAGCTTCCCTGGAGTTCTTTGTAGTTTCCTTTGAGTTCTTTGTAATTCCCCTGGAGTTTGTTGTAGTCTGCTCTGAGTTTGTCAAGTTCATTGAGCTTCCTTATAACCGTTCTTCTGAATTTCATGTCTGATAGTTTGCTTATCTTTGTTTCATCTAGCTCTCTTTCTGGGGATTTCTCTTTTCCTTTCATTGGGAGGTTGTTTCTGTGTTTCCCCATGTTGGATGCTTCTTGTTTGTTTTTGTTTCTTAGGTTTGTTTGCTTTAATTTCCCACCTTCATGGTATGAGATTCTGTATAGGAGACCTGGGGAATTCAGTGATGCAGTCTCTTTGATCTCCTGAGCTTGATGCTCCTGGGATGCTCTTTATGCCATTTGTTTAATCTGTCTGGTTGTATTTAAGTTACTCTTTGGTGGAACCTTCCCTCTGACTAGTTGATTAAGAGCCACTCTGCCCACCTTGTCTTGGTTCTTTTGTGGAGATGCTGTTAAAACATAAGCACACAACCCAGGCAAAAAACCCACACCCTCAAAAATATTCCTCACCCACTATCACACTATCAACAGCAAATGAGCTAGTATTAATATAGATGTAAATAGGTTAAGACTATTATACTATATAAAAACATAAGAGTTGTTTTAACTGAAAGAAATATGATTTTTGGTAGGGAAGATGGTAGAGTAATAATAGTAGCAAGTAGGGTCAAGGCTATGAGAGACAGTAAGTAATATTTACATTGTATGTTCAAAAAGAGAGGGAAGAATGCAGAATGAAGTGAGAAAGTGGAAGTGTATAGTATTAGGTTTATATAGCAGTTATATACTATATATTTAGTGCCCGAGGGAGGATAAACAAAACAGAGAAACAATAAAAAATTAAAGAAGAAGAATAGGAGGGAGAGAAGGAAGGAAACAGATTAAAGGAAGAGTTTTTACCCAGTACAGCCTTTGGGCACTCTCTTCTTTTTCTGGATCCACCCCTGGTCAAAGTTCCATGGGTTTCAAATCTTCTTTTCTGGCTAGCTGGCTATGAAGAGATCTAGCTGGATCCTGAGGATGCTATTCTCTCACTCGTGGGCCTGCTGCAGCTTTCTGCTGTGAGCTGCACTTAGTTGAGTCCCACCTCTGAACCCCCGGTCCTGCGGCACACTTCAGCCCTCCTTAGTCTTGTCTAGCAATGCAGTTCTGCTGGCAAGCCAGTGCACATGCCCATAGTCCCTGCCCAGCTTCGGGTCCTGTCTTTGCTCCTCCTCCAAAAAAGTCTCTGTTTTGCCTTCAAGCTGTAGCACCAGCCTGCGTCCCTGCCTGGTGGAGCCTTGTGCACCACTTGCTTGCCTGGGGTCCCTACCAAGTCTGGGGTTCTGCCACAGCTTTGCCGTATGGGCTCCTCTCCACGGCTCAGTTCTGCATTTTTGGTTGGTGGAGCCTTGATGCAAGTGCCCAGAGTGCAGGGTTACCAGTCCAGCGAGTCCCCATCTAGACTCAGTTTGTATAGTTTTTCACAGTCTGGGCTGTTCACTGTCTTCCCACACCTCCGGCTGTTTCAACTAAACCTTCTCATTGACTCCCTCCAGGACTTTGCTGGTCAGGATACCTATGGCAGGGGGAGGTTTCCAAGCAGATCCCAGCTAATAAGCTGGTCAGCAGTTGACCCTTTCATGTTCAGTGAGGCAGAGGTGCCAGGCTAGAAAGCCCAGCGACTCTGCTTGGAGAACTCAGGCTGAGCTTTCTGCCCTCTTTCACGCTGTTCCCACACTCCCATCCCTGTTCACCCTATCTGAAATCCATACTCTCTCACTCTACTCCGTGTTTGTACTCCAAGTCCTTCTGCGATGGGAGCAAGCAGACAACACTGTTACCTGCTCCACCGCCATCTTCTTCCTCCCTTCATTGTGGTTTTTAAATAAGGTGTAATAAACTCTTTTAAGTTTATGAAGTTAAAATATTTTTGAAGTGATATGAATAGTTCCATTTGAGAGAAAGTGAAGGCTTATATGGGCAGTTCTCACCATTCTTAAGTATTCTTCTCTACATTCTCCCTTATCAACCCATTCTTGTCCCCTAGGAGATATTTCCCAGGTTCCCTATTGCTACCCACTGTTAGAAAGGTGCAAAGATTACTTTTTACTTCTTCATCTCTCATTGTAATTGTGTAATTCTGCTCAAAGGAGGCATATTCTGCAAATACATTCTGATTTCCCTTGTCTTCCCTACAGTACTTGGTAATATGTTTCATTAATAGAAATTTTTATTTTAAGCTTCCCCACATGACTTGGAGAAACCTCTCATGTGGCTCACATGCTATGTATATCCTCTCATGTGCTATTTATAAACTTGGTAGGCCTTCAGTTTTCTAGGATAGTGGTAGATGTAGCATGTGATGGCTGACACAGCCATATTTTTGTATAATATTCTAGCAATGATCAGTGCTGTGTATGAAATAATATCATTATAGGCAAGCAACAGCCTTCACTAGAGATAGAGACATTAGTTCAGGTAATATATTAAGGAAAAGCTGGATTAGTGTCTTTTTTATTTTTATTTCTTGCTATATTGTATACTTTTGAGTGTATAAAGAGGTAGGGTAGTATTTGTCACCTAAAGTTAAAGAAAGTCTAGAAGTGGGTGTTTGCCTGGTTAACAAGTATACTGTTATGTGTACTTGAAAAATACACTTTGTAATTATGGAATTATTTTTCTGGAGATAAGAGGGGTGCTAAGAAAACCAGGACAAAATGAGGAAAGTTAGTTTTTAAAATTTTTTATTTTTATTTTTAATTGTGGTAATGAACATATAACAATAAATTTACTGTCTTAAACATATTTAAGTGTACATTTTGAGAGTATTAGGTATATTCACGTTGTCATACACCAAATCTCTAGATCTTTTTCCATCTTACAGAGTTAAAATTCTATTTCTTCTTGTGTAAGTTTTGGCAGAGTGTTTCTTTCAAGGAATTGGTTCACTTCTTCTAGGTTATCAGATTTATTGGTACAGAGAGATCTGATTAAGATCACTGGGGAGAAGTAGGAGGGGCCATAGGAGGAGTTTGCTGAGGCAATGGAAAGCAGTCTAGGTCAGGATTGGCTGAGAAGCTGAATGCCTCCAGAGTCAATGGAAATAAAAAAAGAGCTTTTCTGGCTCCTGAGTGGGCTCTCTCTCAGCCTATGGCTCTGGTTTCATCTCTCTGGCTCCTGGACTGGCTGGCTCTTGCTCTCAAGCTTGCTGTCAAGCTTCCATTCAGGCTTTTTTTTCTTGAGGATGTCTGGATGATCATGCTGCAGCTGCCTGCATTTCCCAATGGATGGTATTTTGCATGGGAAGGAACGGGGCACAGCCTAGGATTGGGCTGGCTTGGCAGAGGGTGGCAGGTTTATCCTTTCTAGAGGGAACAGGCTCTGAGGCAGAAGCCTGCCATTCTTCCAGAATTGTGTAGCTTTTGTGTATTATGTTGCTTTAGTTTGTAAACTAACCCTATAGAAACAACCAGGGGGGTGGGGTGGAAATGATAGGAGAACCCAGGTGTTAGAGTTTAGCCTTAATTGATAGATTTAAATGATTTAGGCTGTGAGTTGATGTTTATGTGATTGTTTCTGAATCAAGACTCCTTTCCTTTATCACCACTCCTTTGCCTCTGGAATTTTGCCTAGAGGGTGACGGTGGAGGCAGGACCCCACTTGTTGTTTGGTAGCATTATGAACGTAGAGAGTTGCTCATAGTGTTCCTATATCATTTTAATTTCCCATGATATCTATAGTGATATGCCCTCTTTCATTTCTGATGTTAGTAATTTGTATTCTTTCTCTCTCGCTCCTCTTTTTTTTTTTTCAAGTCTTGCTAGAGGTTTATAGATTTTTATCAAACTTTTCAAAGAACCAACTTTTGGGTTGATTTTCTCTACTGCTTTTCTGCTCTGAGTCATTTCTTTTCTTGCTTACTTCAGATTTAATTTGTTCTTCATTTTCTAGTTTGCTAATGTGGAACCTTAGATGATTGATTTTTAGATTGTTCTTTTCAAATATATGCATTCAATGCTGTAAAACCCCTCTATAAACATTGTTTTGCTGCATCCCACACATTTTAACAAGTTGTGTTTTCATTTTCATTTATTTCAAATACTTTTACATTTTACTTGAGATTTCTTCTTTGACCCATGTGCTATTTAGAAGGTGGATTTTACAGCCCAGACTTTGGCCTGTCTTGGTGAATATCTCACGTGAGCTTGGGAAGAATATATATTCTTTTGTTGCTGAGTAAAGTAATCTATGATGTGAATTATTAATATTGATTCATAGTGTTATTGAGTTCACTTATGTTCTTATTGATTTTCTGGCTGCTGGATCTATCCATTTCTGACAGAGGGATGTTAAAGTATCCAACTATGATAGTGGATTCATCTGTTTCTCCTTGTAATTCTATCAGTTCTTCCCTCATGTAGTTGGATGCTCTGTTGTTAGGCATACACACATGAAGGATTGTCATGTCTTCTTGGAGAATTGACCCTTTAATCATTGTGTAATGCTCTTCTTTATCCCTGATAACTTGCCTTGCTTTGACACCTGCTCTGTCTGAAATTAATATAGCCACTCCTGCTTTCTTTTGATCAGTGTTAAAATGGTATATATTTTTTCAACTATGTGTGTCTTTATGTTTAAAGTGGGTTTCTTATAGATGACATATAATTGGTCTTACTTTTGATCTATTCTGACAATCTCTTATTTTAATTTGTTAATTTAGACCATTGATATAACTGAATTAATAGCTACCATATTTGCTACTATTTTCTGTTTGTTGCCCTTATTTTTTTCTATCTTTTCTATTTTACTCTTTTTCTGCCTGTTGTGGTTTTGAGTATTTAATTGATAAAATTATTCCAGTTTTCTCTCCTTAATTAACACATCAGTTATTCTTTTTAAAAATACTTTATTTAGTTGTTGCCTTAGAGCTTACAAATATACATTTACAACTAATTCAAGTCCACTTTCAAATAACACTATACCTAGTCACAAGGTAGTGTGAGTACCTTATAATAACAAAATAATCTAATTCCCCCCATTCCTTATATTACTGCTGTAATTCATTTCTCTTATAAATAAGCATACAGAACCATATGTTCTCTATGTATACCCAAACATACATAATCAAATACATTGTTGCTATAATTATTTTGAACAAACTGTTATCTTGTTAGTACAATTAAGGATAAGAAAAATAATGTTTACAAAAAGATTTATTTATTTTTAGAGAGAAGGGAAGGGAAGGAGAAAAAGGGAGGGAGACAAGAGACACATCAATCAGTTGCCTCTTACAGTATTCGAGCTGGGGACCTGGCATGTAACCCAGGTGTGTGCCCTGTCTGGGAATCAAACTGGTGACCTTTCAGCTTGCAGGATGATGTCCAACCCAGGGGCCCACACCAGTCAGGGCAGAGAAAGAAGAATGTTTCTTTTATCTTCACTTACTGCTTTTTCAATGCTTTTTCTTTCTTTATGAAGGTCTGAGTTTCTGACCTATGTTATTTTCTTTTTCTTTAAATGTTTAATGTTTCCTACAAGACAGGTCTACTGTCAACAGATTTACTTAATTTTTGTCTGTTTGAGAAAGTCTTCATTTGTCTTTTAATTTTGATGGATAATTTCACAAGGTTCAGAATTCTAGGTTTGTGCCATGTGTGTATTTTTGTTTTTGTTTTTTTTTTTTTGTTTGTTTGTTTTTACCACTTCAAGTATTTCACTCTCTTCTTGCTCTCATCGTTTCGGAGAAGTCAGATTTTTTTTTTTTTCTCTGAGTAAGGTGTTTTCTTTTCCTCTGTATTCCTTCAGGATTTTTTCTTTCTTTCTTTTTTTTTTTTTAGTTTCTGGAGCTTGAAAGTGATATGATTAATGTAGGTTCCCCCAGCTCCCTTTTTGGCTTTTATCCTGCTAATGTCCTCTGAGCTTCCAAGATCTGGTTTGGTGTCACAGATATTAATTTGTGAAAAATTTCAGTCATTATTGTCTCAAATATGTTTGTTCCTTTCCTTTTTTTTCCTCAGGTATTCCCACTAGGTGTATGTTACACTTTTCATAGTCCCACGGTCCTTGTTTTTCAGTCTATATTCTCTTTGCTTTTCAATTTTGGAGGGTTTAATTGATACATCTTCAAACTAAGTGATTCTTTGCTCAGCAGTGTAGTGTGTACTAAGCCCATCAAAGGCATACTTTGCTTGTTACAATATTTTGATCTCTGGTATTTCCTGTTGGTTCTTTCTTAGGATTTCCATCTCTGTTTAAATTGCCCATTTGATCCTACATGTTGTCTATGTAATATATTAAAATATTTAGCATATCAATCATAGTGTTTTAAACTTCCATTCTGATCATTCCAACAGCCCTGCCATGTCTAATTCTGATGCTTTTTCTGCCTCTTCAAATTGTGGGTTTGTTTGTTATTTTGTAATTTAGTATGCATTGTAATATTTTATTGATAGTTGGACATGCTGTACTGGCTAAAAGGAACTGTGCTCAATAGGCCTTTGTGGTAGAGAATGGGGTTTGGGGGGGGTTATAGTGGAACTGTCACAGGTGTGCACAGGTAACCTGGTTCCTGGTGATCGTGAACAAAGAATTAGATGGCTCGCACAAACCAAGTAAAGCAAAGCAAGCGAGCTTTATTAAAGACAGTACACTCCACAGAATATGGGAGTGGGCTAATCCCTGAAATGGAGAGAGGCCTCCTATTGTCTGAGGGGTTATACTTTTATAAGGCTTTTTACTTCCCTATTCTTAATATACTTTCTACTTCACTTGCATTAAGAGTTATACAATTTTTCTGCTTATCCCATGTGACTACTCGGTTCTCCCTGATTGCTTACTTAGGGGGTGAAAACCACAGGCTAATTTATTACAATCAGATTATACTGATGCTAAGGTGTACTATAAGTCATTCAGGATCAAAGTGCACAGGCCCGGATGTGGTTTTCAGTATTACTATGCTATTCCAAGACTATTTTCAGAATTCAGGATGTTGCTAAGTGTCAATGTCAGCTATTTACTTTGATGTCAGCCTCCCAGGACTTCCTCGTTTTTATTTTATCTACTGTCTCCAAGTCCCCTGCCTCAAGTCCACCTACTTGTAGGGTGTGAAGTAACTATTTCAGGAACTCAGGCTGTCTGGCATAGAATGTCTGGCCTAGAATGTGTGGCTTAGCTTTCTTTAGCATACTTTGCATTTGCTGAAGATACCTTTGGAACTTCCCCATTTCTGTCTGCCTGCCTCACTATGATTAGGTTTCTATCTTTTAATGAGCTTATGCATCTGGATTGTGAACTTCACAAGAGTTTCTCAATTTTTTCTACCTTTTTAGGTGGGAAAGGATGGCTTGAGCTGGGTATTTCATTTTTTCCATGTGGAAGGCTACAAGGGGCTGGAGTTGGATATTTCCCTTCTTACAAAAGTCAAAGGTTAGAGCTTGCTAGTGCTATTGTTCAGGCTCCAATAATACCATAGTAGATTAGGACATGGTTAACTTATTTCTTCTGAGCACAGGCCTTGTTAAGTAGACTATGTTCTCACTCTCTGCTCTTGAGAATAGAAGTGTTTGATAAGGTCAGGTCTCTGAAAATAGGTGTCAGTGATGGAAATGGGATAAAAGCAAGTGAAAGGGTGGAGGGTGAGCACTTAGTAATGTGGTTTTTTGGAGAGAAGTGGTTTCCATCTAGAAGTTGATAGACTTCTTCGTGTCATGTTCAAGTCCCTTTTCTGTCTATATACCTGGCCTGGGTTCCTTTACTTCTTACCCTTTAAAGTCTAGTGAAATGCGAGAAATTCACATTCTATAGGTTTAACTTCTTATGTTGGCTTGTTTGGCCCCAGAGTTCTGTACCAGTCTAATGTGGAATCATCACAGGACATAAGTACTCATTGGTGAATTGACTTGCCTGACCTCTGAATTTGCCTTTTTGATTAAAAAGAAGACCAGGATATTAAAATGTGGTCTTGCCCTGGCTGATGTGACTCAGTGGATTGAGTGCCGGCCTGTGAACCAAAGGGTCACTGGTTCGATTCCCAGTCAGGACACATGCCTGGGTTGTGGGCCAGGTCCCCAGTGGGGGCATATGAGAGGCAATCACACATTGATGTTTCTACCCCTCTCCTTTTCCCTCTCTTCCCCTCTCTCTAAAAATAAATAAATAAAATATTTAAAAAATTAGAGCTTGATGAAACTCTGGAAAGTTGAGGGAAATAGAGATATGTGATGTTAACACCAGTTTTAATAATTGGCTTTGTGGAGAATTTTTTTTTTTTTTTTTACTTTTAAAAATAAGAAGTCTTTTATTGTTTTGTACACAACTGGTTGTCAAATGTTAAAATACAGTTTGACTAAATTCAAGGGGATGTAAGGGTAGTTTGCTGATATCATTTCCTCCTTTAACATATTTGTGCCTCATATAATGACTAACCTCATGATTTCAGTTTAATGTTTATTCCTTTTGTTTCTAAGCACTTTCGTTTTTGTTGCTCTTTTCATTCTTGATGTTTCAAGTTTTCATTTGGTATTATTTGCCTTCTCTTTGAAGAATTTCCTTTAACAATTCTTTTAGAGCAGGCATTCTGGCGAGGAATTCTCTCAGTGTTTATTCGTCTGAGAATGGCTTTATGTTACCTTCATTCCTGAAGGACATTTTTGTTGAATATAGAATTCTTTGTTGACAGTGCTTTGCTTTCTGCTTTTAGTAATGTCATGCCACTTCCTTTGGGCTTCTGTAATTTCTGATGAGAAATCTACAGTCATTAAAATTATTTTTCCTTTATAGTAATGCACGTTTTCTATGGCTGCTTCCAATATATATATTTTTGTTCTTTGTTTTTAACAGTTTAATATGATATTTCTGGACATGGATGACTTGGATTCATTATGCTTAGGATTACAGAACTTCTTGAATCTGTGGATATGTCTTTTACCAAATATTGGAAGTTCTTAGTCACTTTTTCTTTGAATGCTTCTTTTGAGCTTCATACTTCTCTCTTTAGATACTATATGACGTGAATATTAATTTTGTATTACCTCCTACGGGTCCCTGATGCTCTATTCATTTTTTAAAGACATATTTTCTTTGTTTTTAGATTTTTTTTTCCTTTTCTGAGACTTACTTTTCTCCTTTAGTTTCAAGAGTGTTCATGTTAGTTTAAATAGCATTTGTATCATAGTTGCTCTAAAGTCTTTTTCAGATCATTTCAATACTGTTGTCATTTCTAATTTGGTGTCTCTTCATTGTCTTTTCCCATGCAAGTTGAATTTTTTTTTTCATGTGCTGAATAAGTTTGAATTATATCCTGGATATTTTCCACATTATGATTTGAGACACTGGATGTTATTTAAATCCTATGGTGAATATTTCTCTTTTTAACAGACAGTCAACCACTGGTTAGCTTCCAATCACATATTCTAACCTGTCATCTGTGGGCTGTGGTTCCAATGTCAGTTCAATTTTAAAAGCCGTGTGGTGCCATTTAGATAAGTCCTACATATGTACTATTCAGTGGTGAATCTAGGGCCTGGGTGGAGGTTAACCTGTTGGTTTAAATCTCTAAGTTTTTGGTATGCTGGACAGGATAATATTTATGCATCTTTAGCTTAGGGGAGAGCTCAGGAGTTCATAAACTACTTCAGGGATTTGCTTCTCTTCCCTCTGTGTAACATCTGTGGTACTTTCTGGTTCCCTGGCCCCTTTCTTTGGTTCATTGGCCCATTGGCCCATTAACTGGTGCTTTAGTTTTTCTCTTTTGCTGTGTACTCCTGCAGTCTTCCTGTGTCCAGGGCTAAACATTAGTGGGACATAGAGAGGAATGAAAGCAATGGATATTGGCTCTTCCCTATTGAACCCTAGCTCCTCTGAACAGAAACAAAAATTCTTTTCCCTTAGATGGTTGGCTTCATCTGCCCTGACACTGGGTTGTGAGAGAATGTAGAAATGACAGAATTTTGTTAGAATATCTGCTCCTTCTCTATGTGTTAGGTGTTCCCCTTCCTGCTCCTTGAGTCAGAGGAAGAGGACTTCTTCTGAGCTCCTGTGCCTACTTTCAGTTTTTGGAAATATCAGGTCCCAACTGGGGGATAAGAGAGGGTGAAGAACAAAAAATGGTAAAGTTATTGCCAATTGTTAGTACTTTAACTTTTGGTTTTAACCAACCCTCCCACTACTCTTTAATTTTTCAGAATTTTCATAAGCTTCTCGATGCATTCTGTCAAGATTTTATAGCTGTATTCAGGAGAGAGACTAGGTAGAATATGTCCCTCCATCTTACCTGAAACTGGAACTCTTGATCTTGTGTTATGTATTCTGAGAACCTGACATGTTAACTGAGGTATTCTTTTAGCAAAAGCATCAACTTGGAAACAAATTTATATTAATGATAGTTGCAATTGAAGGGAGAACACCTAATTTTTGTGTGTTGATTTTGTATCTACATTTTTGAGAGAAAGGAGGAGGTGGGAGAGACAGAGAGGAGGAGAGGAGAAGAGAAGAGAAGAGAAGAGAAGAGAAGAGAAGAGAAGAGAAGAGAGAAGAGAAAAGAGATTGAGGTGAGAAAGAAACATCAATCAGTTGCCTCTCATATGCACCCTGACTGGGGACTGAACATGCAACATAGGTATGTGCTCTGACTGGGGATTGTACCCTCCACTTCTTGGTATATGGAATGATGTTTCAACCAGCTGAGCCACCTGGAAAATCCTTTTATACTGTATTGTTTAATTTGGTTTCCTGGTGTTCTATTTAGGATTTTGCATCAATGTTTATCAAAGATATTGGTCTATAATTTTGTTATTATGTCTGTCTGGTGTAAGAGTAATAATGCTGGCTTCATTGAATGAGCTTGTAAGTGTTCCCTTTTTCTATATTTTGGAAGAGTTTGAGGATCATTGGTATCAATTCTTTTTTTAGATGTTTGGTGCAATTTTCCAGCAAGTTACCTGGTAGGGGACATTTATTTGCTGGGAGAATTTTGATTACTGTTCCAGTTTCCTTACTACTAATATGTCTTTTCTGATTTTCTATTTCTTCATGTTTCTTTCTTGGTAGGTTGTGTGTTTTTAGGAATTTATCTATTCCTTCTCAATTGTCCAATTTGTTGGCATACAATTGTTCACAGAATTCTCTTATATTTTTTATTTATCTACATCAGTTGTAATATTTTCTATTTCATTTCTTATATTAGTTATTTGAGTCTTTTTCTTAGTTAATCTAGCTAAGAGTTTGTCAGTTTTGTCGATCTTTAAAAAACCCAACCCTTAGTTTCCTTAATTTTTATCATTTTCTATTCTCTATTTGTTGCTATCTGATTAATTTTTATTATATTTTTAATGCCAACTTTTGGTTTAGTCTGTTCTTTTTTAGTTCCTTTATTTGTGAATTTAGTTTTTTATTTGAGGTATTTCTTCTTTTTTAATGTAAACACTTGATAAATATATGCTTCCCTCTTAGTAATGCTTCAGCTGCATCTCATAAGTTTTGTTATGTTGTGTTTTCATTTGTCTCTAGATAGTTTCTAATTTCTCTTGTGATTGCCTTTAAACTCGGTGCTTGTTTAATAGTGTGTTGTTCAATTTCTGTGTGTTTTAGATTTTCCAGTTTTTCTTCAGCTACTTTCTATTCTCCTCAATATTTTTTAATTTTATTGTTGTTCAATTATAGTTGTCCCAATTTTCCCCCCACTGCTCTCCCCTGCCCAGCCCCCCTCCCACAGTCAGTTCCCACCCTGTTGTTCATGGCCATGGGTCCTTTACACTTGTTCCTTGATTAGACTCTTCCCCTTCTTTCCCCATTATCCTCCTCCTCCCTCCCCGTGGTCGCTGTCAGTTTGTTCCTTATTTCCATGTACTGGTTCTATTTTGCTTGTTTGTTTGTTTTGTTCATTAGGTTCTAGTTTTCATTGTTGTTATAGAAGATACTTGGCTTATTTTAATATATTTAAATTTGTAGTTGATTTGTTTTGTGATATAACCTGGAAAGCATTCCATGTGCACTTGAGAGAATGTATATTTACTGTATTTTTGGGTGAAGAGTTTTATGTCTGTTAGGTTCTGTTGTTTGATAGTGTTGTTCAAGTTTTCTGCTTCCTTATTGGATCCTCTGTCTAGTTCTTGCATCCATGTTGAAAGTGGGGTGTTGACATATCCTACTATTATTATGTTACTGTAACCAAAATGCAGGTTTGGCTGCCTGCTACAATGAAAACCAAATTTGTGAGACACATGCTGGTGCAAAAGGAAAGAGGTTTATTCAGGTGCTATGATCTTGGAGAGTGTTAGACTCCTGTCTCAAAGACCATTCCCCCTTCCTGCTCAAGCTCTTGGTTCTAATAGAGTTGGGGAGAGGAGGGCTTATTTTCTACCCAATTATTTTGTCAGCTTTTGGTGTGCTTGGTTCCTGTCCATTGATCTTTCTAGCTTTTGATATGCTGGACCCTATCCATTCATCTTTCTAGCTTCGCATGCATTCAGTGTAAGAACCTCCCCTTGTGCCATCTTGGTTAGTGGGAGAGACTCCTGGGTGCTCTGACTGACCATCTAGGATAACATTACTATTTGTTTCTCCTTTGAATTCTGTTAATGTTTGTTTCATATATTTGAGAAGTTTTTTTCCTTTTGTGTATATTCTACATATATTTTCTTCATGGTTACTATTTGTGGTTAATAAAACATTTTAAAGTTTTAACAATCAATTTTCAACTGATAACTTAAATCAAACTTCAGTATGAAAACTCTACTCCTTAACAGCTCATGCTTTTTACTTTGTCATTGATGTCACAAAGTATATCTTTTGTACATTGTATACCTATTAAAATAGTTTTTAATACTTTTTTATTTTATACAAGAATTAAAAATGGACTTATGCATCAAAATTATAATAATACAAGTTACTGTATTTGTCCATTAGAAAATTTTATTTTATTTATTTTATTTATTTTAATTATTTATTTGTTTATTTGTTTATTTATTTATTTTAGTTTTAGAGAGGGGGGAAGGAGAAAGAGAGGGAGAGAAACATCACTGCGTGGTTGCCTCTCACTTGCGCCCCTAGCTGGGGACCTGATGTGCAACCTAGCCATGTACCCTGACTGGGAATCGAACCAGCGACACTTGTCTCACAGGCCGACACTCAATTCACTGAGCCACAGCAGCCAGGGCAGGAAATTTTATTTTTATATGGCCTTGTGTTGCTAGCTACTATCCTTTTTTCAGATTGAAGTTTCCCTTTAACATTTCAGGTAGGGCAATCTAATGTTATTGTATTCTTTCAGCTTTTGTTTTATCTGAAAAACTCTTAATATTTCTCCATTTTTGAAGGGCAGTTACATCTGAAATAGAATTCTTAGTTGACAAGTTTTTCTTTCAGAAATTTTAACATATTATCCCATTGCTTTCTAGTCTGCATAATTTTGCTCAGGAATCCACCCATAAACATATAGGAGCTCACTAATATGGTACAAGATGAGTCACTTTTCTCTTTTTGCTTTCAAGATTGTCTCTTTATCTTTAAGTTTTAACAATTTGGTTGTAATGTGTCCTAGTTTGGTTCTTGTAGTATCCTTTTCTGACTTTGGTATTAGGGTCATGCTGGCCTTGAAAAATGAGTTATAATGCTCTTGGAGAAGCTCTCTTTGAGTTGAATCTGGGAACTTACAAGCTTCATGAAAATGAATGTCTACATCTCTCAGCAGATTTGTGAATTCTCATTCATTATTTCTTTAATAATACTCTTGTCCCTTTATCTCTTAAATATGTTCAATAAGCTGAAAGATAACACAGAAAATCAACTAAACTAAATCAGGAAACAAATGCATGAACAAAATGAAAATATCAACAATAAGATATATATAGGAAGGCAGCCGTCCGTCTCGAGAGACGATGGTGTAGCTTCTTAAGAGTCTATCTGCACCGCCGAGAATGGTTGTGCAGTCCGACTCGGGAGTGATACGGTATCTGTCTCCTCCCGTGTTGAATCGACATCTTGTGATGACGCTGGAGTGTCCTCTCCAGTGAAGCTGAAGCTACAGAGCCTGGGCAGGGTGATATGGAGGGTCTGCTGTTGCCCATGCAGCAGACCCCCCCTCTCTTCGCAGCTGAAGGATCCAAGGGAAAGATGGAGTCAATACAGCTTGGCTTCAGGTGCGCCGCAGGAGTTGCCGGTGTTGACTACAACGTCAAACCGCCTTAGGGACTCCGGCTCCGGATTTTCTGTCGGGGTTTACTCCCTTAGCCTTTCCCCAGAAGAGGTATGCCGCAAGGCAGCGGAGGTTTTTTGGAATCAGAGTTTTCCTTCTCTCTCTCTCTCTCTCTCTCTCTCTCTCTCTCTCTCTCTCTCTCTATATATATATATATATATATATATATACACACACACACATACACACACATGCAAATATATATTTGTTTGGAAAACAATATACATATATATTTTGTTTGGAAAGCACCAAACAAAATCTGGAGTTGATAAATACAGTAAGTGAATTGACAAATCCATTAGATTATTACAATAGCAGTCTTGATCAGGCAGAATAAGTAAAGCATACTTGAAATAGATCATTTGAAAT
Source organism: Furipterus horrens (assembly GCF_987537825.1). NCBI lineage: Eukaryota > Metazoa > Chordata > Mammalia > Chiroptera > Furipteridae > Furipterus > Furipterus horrens. The sequence continues at coordinate 49,894,916 of NW_028327177.1, forward strand.
CATCCAAATGGGAAGAAAAAAAAAAGAATAAAGGAAAGTGGAGAGCCTAAGTGACTTATGCAAATGGAACAGAATATATATACAGGAATCCTTTATATGCCTTATGATATTTTGTTGAGATTTGGTCTGTGCTGGGGAAGATCTTCACCAATGGGTGCAGTTAGAGTTTCTAGGACCTCTCAAAATTTTTCTGGCTATGTGTCTTCTCTGGACTTGTATATGTGCTTTTAACTGACTCAATTTCTTTTAGCTACTTGTTGCTATTTCTTCTCCAATGCTCATAATTTGTTTCACACTCTAGCTTTGCCATGTCTGCCTGCTGTACTGAAGAATCTCTGTAGCTCTAACATGCCGCAGTACTCTTCTCTTTTATCTTCCAAATTATGCTGCCATTATTATTAGTACTCCAACTTAAATGAGAGAGAAATCAGTTCCCCGAACAGCCCCCAGAGAAGCCAGTGTTTTGTATTACATGATCTATTATTCTTTTTCTGTCATAAGATAGCATCTGTGGTATAGAAGCTTTTCTCTATATGCCAAGTTGTGGGAGGACCATGGACACTCAAAATGTCACAAACTTTCTTACCTCTTTTAATGGAGTTTCTTCTTTATTAGGCATTGGACTGGGTACTATAGCTTTCCTTCTGGTGTCTACAGTTTTCATAGATGTATTCTAGTCCATTTATTGTTGTTAAATGGTGTCTCCATGGGAGAGTGGGGGCTTGGGTCTGTCTAGTCCAGCATATTGATGAAGTCATTTCCCATTGTCTAAATTTTAAATGTAACCTTATGTCATTAAATGAGGATTGTTATATGTATCAACTTTCATTGTCAAATGTAGAAACTAAATACATTACATTATTTTTATTATTACTAATATTAATATTCAAGTAATAGTTATTTTTTAACTGAGTAAAGCATAGAGGTCCATTATTATATTTTAGTAATCTTCGCTTTTATTAATGACCCAAATAGCATTTAAGTGAGTATGTCAAAATATTTTCATTATGTTTTCTCTCTTTTGATAGCATTCCCTACATCAATTATCATATTATAACTAATAGTCTTCTCTGCCAGTATTTTCTGTTATTACATAGAAATTCCTCCTTTTCTAGAAGATCTGTTTCATGGATAAAGAGATGACAATGTTACTTATTAATCTGTAGCAGGCACAGAGAGTATTATTTTGTAAATGAATGTTAATGGCTTTACTGTTATTTATATTCTTTATAGTCTATTTTTACAGAGGTAGAGTGGTTATAAAGAAAAGTAGTGTTACTACATATCAGAGGAACTGAGCTCTAATCCTGGTTTTATTTTCTTCTTAAACTCCCCCTTCTCCCATTTGGGAACTGAGTCCCTAAATATAGCCCCATGCCATCTCTTGCTCTGAATATTCTTTTTTTCTTTTTTAAGATATTATTTATTTTTAGAGAGATGAGAAAGAGATGGAGGGAAACATCGATGTGTGAGAGATACATTGCCCCATTGCCTCTTGCACACACCCAACTGAGGACCTGGCCCATAGCCCAGCATGTGCCCTGATTAGGAATCAAACTGGCAACCCTTTGGTTTGCAGGATGGTACTCAATCCACTGAGCCACACCAGCCAAGGCTGACTATTTCTTTCATATTCTTTGATCTAGTCCTTCTCATTCTTAATAGTCATGTCATATTAGACTGTCTCCATAGCCTCCCAAATGGTGTTCAGGCCTCTCTCTGGTCCTGCCCCACTCTGAGTCACTTTCCTGTTGGCATCCATATATAAGAAATATCTATTATTATTTCTAAAATCAAAGACTGATCATATTAAACATCTGCCTGACACCCTCCAGTGGTCCCTTAGGGCTTTAAGGATCAAGTCCCAAGTCTGAGTATGGCCCACAGGCTGTAGAACTTGAGGACAGTTGTCTAAACAACCTCTCAAATCTAGAATATCATAGCAACATCTGCAAAAATGCCTGCACAAGAAAAACAAATTCATTCACCTTTCCCTTGGTAACCAAACGTAAAAGTTATTAAGCTCAGGCCTTTTCTTCTTTATCATCTTTGGCATTTTCTCTACACCAGTAAGCAATCATCCACATTTAAATAAAAGTTAAATATTCTCCCTTTTAGAAACCTAATTATAAAACTCAAAATTTTAATTATGACTCCCTACAAAAAAAGGCAAGGAGAAATAAAAGCATATAATTTACCTGTAATTTCTAAAACACATATAGAAATTCTTCCAGAATGGCTTAATCAAGAGAGGTAAAGTTTGGAATAATCAGAGCAAAAGACCTAGTATCACCGAGAGCCTATTGTTTGATACTGCTTATTAGTAAATATGGCTTCTGTTTGTGCTGGTCAAAGGGAAAGTGATGTTTGTGTTGTCACCTGTATTACTTGTAGCAACAACAAACACTTCACATAACTCCCAAACCACCCACTGGGAAAGAACACAGCTAGTCTGAGGTTCATGACTGTTTTTATGTATTGGTGAGTGGATTTCTCTTATTCTGATAAAGAAACATACAAACTACAGCACATATAACTGTGTCTCCTTATCTCTCTCATTCCTCTATAATATCCAATAACCTATTCTAAGTAAAAATTAAATTTTATTAATGGCCAAAAAATTCTATTTTATTCTTATTCTAATCAGTAGATCTATTGTGGCATATAAATATGTGACACACAAATAGATGAGCTTTTTACTTTATTTTGGTATTTTAAATACTTATCTTTAAAAATATATGCTTTAGTTTAGTTAGACACTGTGAAGTGGAGGTCAAGTCACCATAATAAGTAAACTGATTAAATTTAACAGACATTTGTTTTAAGTTTGTTATATTTAAACATGGGCCTGCCATGAATTCACAAGCTAATTATCTTTCATGCTAGATAATTATCCACATGCACATATTCTCTCTACTTTTCACCTATCCTCTCAACAACCATATACAAGGTCTGTCCAGAAGCAGTCCAGCCATTGTTAACATGCTGAGAATGGCTTGTGCAACATCGATGTAACCTGGCAGCCAGGGAGAGTGGACTGGAATGTGCATGCATAAACAATGATGACTTCACTGTACTAGTCAGTGGGGGTGGTAGATGCCATTGAGTGATCATGTGTACTGTGTGGCTGTTGCATGCAAAATGACTGAGAGAGTAGAGCAACAAAATTGCATCAAATTTTGCGTTAAGCTTGAACATTCCTTTGCAGAAACTATTCAGATGATTCAGAAGGCTTTCAGGGATGATACAATTAGTACAGCACAATAAAATTGTGACACAAATGCCTCAAAATGATTGAGAATCTTTTGAAAATAACCCATATTCTGGAAGACCTGAAACAAGGAGAATGTTGAATGTGTATTGGCTGCAATCAACAAAAATATGCAACTGACAGTGTGGGAACTAGAAGCTAATCTGGAGCTTCCAAAAACTACTGTGTCTGAGATTTTAATGTAAGATCTTGGCATGAGATGTGTCATGGCAAAACTTGTTCTGTGACTTCTGCTACCAGAGTGGAAGAAACATTGTGCTGCAGTTGCTAATTACTTGATTCCAACCACTTTCAATGAACCAGATTCCCTCAAGAAGCTCATAACCAGATATGACTTGTGAGTCTATGGCCATGATTCAGAAACGAAGACCCAGTCTTCCCAATGGTAGTCACCTGGTTCTCCAAACCCAAAATAGGTGTGGCAAAGTCACAGCAAGATCAAGACCATGTTAACTGTCAATTTTTATTCAGAAGTTGTTGTTCATCATGAGTACACCTCTCCAGGACAAGCAATTAATAAGGAGTACTATTTTAATGTTCTTTGTCAGTTGAGAGATGCAACCTGACAAAAACGGGTGCAGCTATAAACAACTGGTGATTGGCAACTTCATCACAACAATGCACTCAGTCATACATCCTATCTCGTGCAGAGTTTTTTTGGCAAAACATCAAATCACCTAGGTGTTTCAGGCCCTTTACAGCCCAGATTAGGTGCCTTGTGAATTCTGGCTCTTCCTGAAACTTAAAATCACCTTTGAAAGGAAAGAGATTTCAGATCATAGATGAGATTCAGAAAAATATGATGGGGCAGCTGATGGTGATTCTAACAGGATTTTGCAGAGAGTTTTGAACACTGGAAGAGATGCTGGGAGAACTGTGTGAGGTTCCCAGGGTACCTACCTGCAGAGGACTGAGGCACCATTGTCCTATGTACAGTGTTTCTTGTATCTTGTATCTTCTTCAATAAATGTCTCTATTTTTCATATTACATGGCTGGATACTTTCAGGCCCGGTTCTAATAGGCTGTGAGCACTGTCAGCAGCCTAGGTAGGTGGAGCCCATGCAGATAATAAATGTATGAAATCAGTTGTCATCATCATTACCTTCATGTTAGTCACCAGAGCCCCAAGTTGAAGGTCTTATTTAGTTTTGTGTTTACATAACAGCTTTATTGAGAAATAATTGATATATTAATGTGTACAGTTTCACGAATTTGGACACATGCAAGCACCTGTGATACCATCACCACAATCAAGGGAACAGTCATATCTATTACATCCCTGTGTCCTTTGTGTCCTTTTGTTTTTGTTTTTGTTTTTTGTGGGGAAGAGGTTTGTTTCTGGCAAAAACACTTAACATGCAATCTACACTTTCAACGAATTTTGAAGGGGAAAATATCACATTGTTATCAAAAGCACTATGTTATGCAGCAGATCATTAGGACATATTCATCTAGCATAACTGAAATTTATACCCGTTGAACACTCTCCTTTTCCACTCCCTCCTTCAGCCCTTGGTAACTAATATTATATTCTCTGCTTCCATGATTTTGACTATTTTAGATACCATATATAAGTAGAATCAAGCATTATTTTTCCTCCTGTAATTCACTTATTTCCCTTAGTATTACATCCTCTAGGTTTACTCATGTCATAACAAGTGGCAGGATTTCCTTCTTTTTAAAAGCTGAATAATATTCCATTGTATGTATATGCCTCATCTTCTGTATTCAATCATCTGTCAATGAACATCTGGGATATTTTTATTTCTTGGCTATTTAACAATGCTGCAGTAAACATAAGAGTGCATATATCTCTTCAAGGTCCTAATTTCAATTATTTTGGGTATATATCCAGAAGTGGGATTGTTAGATCATATGGTAGTTTTGTTTTAAATTTTTAAAAAGAATCTCCACATTGTTTTCCATTGCTGCTGCGCTATTTTACATTCATACCAATAGTGTACAAAGGACTCAATTTCCCCAAAACCTCACCAACACTTATCTTTTTTAAAAAATGACAGCCATTTTAACAGGTGTGAGGTAATGTCTCATTGTATTGTAGTTTTGATTTGCATTTCCCTATACTTAATGGTGTTGAACATCTTTTCATATACCTATTGGCTATTTGTATATTTTCTTTTGAGAAATATCTGTTCAAATCTTTTGCCCATTTTAAAATCAGGTTTTGTTTTGTTTTGCTATGAGTTGTAGTCTTATTATTGGTTTTAATGCTTAAAGAGAAGGCACAATCTGTTCAGTTTTTTCTTTGGTATGGAAAATATCTTTCTTTTTTCTTTTTTATGTTGGAACACACAAGAAGCAAAGATTTTTCAAACATGATCTTAGAATGTTAAATCCAGAAAACAAGAAATTCTATCTGGAAGAACCTGTGCTTTTTAAAACACTTAACTAGTTCTAACAATTAAAGCAGTAGAGGGCAGGATGGTTCAGGAGAAAAATCAGAAGCCCATCAGCCAAAAACCTAGGCCTTGTCCCATTCCTGCCAGAAGTCTTGGAAGTCTTTCCACCTCTGCTGGGTGTTTGTTAATTCACCTGCAAAATAAGGAGCTGGACTGTATACACTTCCATATACCTAGCATATGAAGAATAACATGAGATGGAGGTGAAAGCTAAAGGGTACCTGGTCTCAGGCATATGACCATTGGCCCAAGGAGTGGAGCATTTTCCTAAGATCAAATGAACCTTTAGTAGTAGAGTCTGATCTTTACCTCTTGACTATTTATTCCCTTGGGAGACAGCTGCTACATCCATATGTACAGGTTTAAGTTCAAGATCTAAGTAAACAACAGAGCAAAGAAAATTTTTTATATTTCTCTACCCCCCCACACACATATTTATTGAGGGCCTATTTGACTGGGTACAAACATTTTAGAAGTTACAGATATGATAAGCCTCCCAAAGAGATCTATAGATGTTTGAAAAAACTACACCAGCCTTGTCCTAATCTCTGCATAATTACTATATTATGCCACCTAGCCCAGCTGATGTGAAGTAGGGAAGTTGCCCTGCACCAAGGCCTGCTTCAACAGGAGCCAGGGCACATGGAGGAGCTGGCCAAAACTCTGCAACTTGTCAGTCCAGGTTCCCACCATGAAAGCAATGGCCCTGGGGAAAGGCAATTGGGCAGCAAAGTCAGAGTCCTGGTATTCTCCTTCTACACTCCCCTCCCAGGGCACCCTTGTGGGAGATAGGGACTCTTGCCCACCCTGGCCTATCCTTGTGTGAGCCATTTGCCACCTCTAACCCCTGTGTGGATGTGCTGGGACTAACAGGCCTGGTGATACAGCTCATTTAACACAGAGTCTGTGTGGGTCTTCCTTCTCAGTGCCATTTCTCTGGAAGGTCCTGTACATTGCCCACCCCAACCCCACATGCACCTGCTCATCTGGACTGAGGATTGAGACAGACTGGTGAGCAGGCTTTTGACCACACCTCCTGTTTTGAGCCTGATGATGGTGGAACAGTTCCTTACAAAAGTTCTGCAAGGATAAAGTTGGGTACTGAGCCAGTAGGCATCTGGAAACTTCCATCCAATCTGTGGTCATATATAAAGGCAGACCTAGCAAGCCAAGACACAGTCTATCAGGCTTTGGTGAAAATATTCCTGGTTGCTCCTCTATAATCACAGCAGAATTGAATCATGTTAAGACAGAAAGAGTAAAAGGATAAATCACTGAGCAAAATTACCTCCTTTATGGGATATGATGGAGGGCAATAAGGCCACAGCTTCTCACCTGGCCAAACTACAACATGTTTTCATGTTCAATGAGATGACAAATTGCGAAGAAGTGTTAGAATATTGTAATCCCAACCCATTTTTTTTCATACAAACCACCCTATCAAGTGCGATGATGTTTAGACCTGAAGAAGTTCAAGGACAGTCAAGCTACTGCTCCACAGGATACATGGGATGGGTAGATAAAGAATTTAAATGAGCACATGCAAAGGGAGGAAGAATATTTTTCTTTCTATGATTCAAACAAATAGGTTAAATCTGTACTTCTACCCTAGCGAGAAGCGGTAGAGAAAATTGGGGGCACAGATTTATTTGGAGGTTGGCCTGGGAAAACTCCATGCCCCATATTAGAGTCTCATTTCTGGTCTCACTACAGGCATCCCAGGGTCCTTGGTGTGGGCCAGCTCTCACCTCAGACTGGCACTGGTCTGTTTTCCTGACCTGGTACACTTGTTTTTTGTGGCAGTTGACAGCATAAGTGAACATGTCAGCCAACTCCTATACTACATCTTCATTGGAGTTCTGCAAAGACAGAGCCTGGTACCAAGCCAGGAGACATCAGGGGCTTGACTGGGCATTGCCACTGGGGGAGATACCCACCAGAAATTCTCCCCCCAGATCATACAAGCACAGAGAGTTACTTGAAAAAACCTCCATCCAGGGAAGAATGAGATGACACCTTGAGAGCTCAGGATTCACAAGTGAGTAGAGGAGCTTGGTGCCCAGCACTCAGCTTCATTCCTTGCCAGCTATGAGTTCAGGGGTGAACATGACAGACCCTCCAGGCTTTAAACGCCTAACAACCATCCCATGTTTTCCCTCACCATTCCCAACAAACACACACACATACGCAGGCCGAGAGCTAAAGGGTGTGGTGCTGCCCAAGTGGGATACCAGTTAAGGCCTAGCCTTGATGGGCTTGCCCTAGTTTTCCCTCCATAACCTGAGGGTACCTCATGCCAGAGGGCAAGAGTGTCAGTGACGGAACTGGCACCAAAGCCTACAGCAACAGAAACATTTCTCACTCTGGGCTTTCTTGAGCTGAGAGCCTTGGAAAGTCAGGAGACAGCAAAGAAACATCTTATGCTCCTGACTATCTCCAATCAACAGAGCTGGATAGGCAGTTTTGTCTCCAATGTGGGTGCCTAGTTACCAAAGTACTAACTTTTCTTGGTGGTCTGCCACCAGGAAGTGAGGTCAGTCCTTGAAGTTTCCATGGCCTGAGCCCATTCAACCAATCAGAGCCACCTAAAGCCCCCTCTGGGTTGGTCACTGCTCACCCTCCTTACCCATGTCATCTCCTTATCTGTACACCAATACCTACACAGTCCCCTCCACAGCTCCCTGGGAATGTACCGGGATCTTGGCTTAGAGGAGAAAGCAGAGTTCAGAACTCTGTTTTATTATCAGTTTTGTCCACTGGAGAAGCCTATGTGTGTCTCAGGGCCTCCCCAGTCTTCCAACCTGTACAATGAGGATGATGCTGGACACCATTTCCTAAGGACATGCCAACATGTGAATGAGATAATGCTTCTAACACCCATGGGCTAACATCCCATAAATGTGATGCACACATTTACTGGTGTAAGAGTTACAAAAATGCGTGTGATATAGCAGAGAACACCAATATAAACAGGCCTGGGGTCCAGAGTGTGATCTCGGAGAAGTCATTGCTCATCTTGGCCTCTTTTTCAGCTCTGGAACTTCAAGGGGTTGATGTAATAGGAAATTCAGATATTATTATCCATTGGCCTAAAACATTTGAGTGGCATTTTGTCAAATTTAGAATCAGAACAAGTACCTCATGTTCCATGTGGTGGGAGCCTTCACAGTGGCTCTAGTGATTCCTGCTCCTGGTGGGAACATCCTTGTGGATCCACTGAGTTTTAGTAACTCGCTTCTAAACACCGTAGAATACAGCCAAGGCCATGGGATGTCAGGTCCTGGTTGTCACTCATACACTCATTGTTGAGTAGATTTCTGTCCTCTCAGCATCTGTTTTATTCTCTATGCACGTGTGTCTCTGTGTCTCTGTTCCTGTCTGTCTGTCTGTCTGTCTCATATGCCTGGATTTGGGAAAGCAAGCACCCATGTTTTGAGCCATCCTCTGTGGAGATCCCATAGGAGGGAACCATGTGCATACCCAGGCTAACAGATAGGACCTTGGGCTCTCTTTCCAAACTGCATCCTGAAGAAAGCCATGTGAGTGACCTTTGGAGGAAAATTCCCTACAGTTGAGCCTCAGTTAAAACGGATCTCCTGGTCCACAGAAGTTGTGAGGTGTTCATATGTATTTGTACATTACAGGCACAAGTCTGGAAAGCTGTGCGGTTTCACCTCTGTTTCCCCATCTAACATTTGGTGATTAAAAAACAAAACATACCTTCTCTGAGGTTATAGAAAGTGTTAAAGAATGAGAGCTTGAAAGTTGGTGGGAACACCTAGCACGTCACAAGAGCTGTGCCTCCATGTTATAAGCCAGTGTCTGTAAGCTTAGAGGATGCAGACTACCACACCACTCAGGGTAGGAACCACTCCAGAATATATGATGAATAGGTAACCAAGTGATATTTTGGAAAGCCTTTGCAAATGTTCTCTCCTCTCCTGGCCTTCAGCCATGGGAAGAATGTGTCTGATCATAGATTACTGGGGCTCTTTCTATGCTTTGAAGACAGAAATCCTCTGTATCCTGGGTGAAGTGGAGGTGATAGACAGGGTGAGCCAGGCCCTCTCCAGGAGAAGGCAGCTGACAGCAGAACCTACCTTAGCCAAGGGCCTGGAAGCCAAGTAGTGGAGCAGTCTATCCAGGGAGCTCAAGGGAAATAGGCAGAAGCCAAGAGGAGGCTCTTGGGGTTTACTTCATGAAATGCTCCTGCTGCATGGTTTGCCTTGGGCTCAGATATTTGAAAGCCTCTATTTAACTCTAGATATTCAACCTGTCATTGTTCAAAAGTATACATGTGCCCAACATTTAAAATAGTGCACCTCATTGCTGAATGGAAGCTGTGGAGTTCACAACACAGATTATAAGGAGGCTCTGTAAATTTAGTGAAAATCTCAAAAGTATACAAAAGAACCAGTCAGAATGAAAAATGCACTAATTGAAATATGAATAAGTACAGGGAACCAATAGTAGAGTGGATGAAGGCAACAATCCAATCAGTGACTTGCAATATAAGTAAGCCAAAAACACGCAATCAGGAGCACAAGAAGAAAAAAGAATTGAAAAACGGATTTGGACTTGAAGGAGCCCCTGGAAAACCTTTAAGCATACCAACATCCCTAGGATGGGGGTGCCAGAGGAGAAGAGAGAGTAAGAAATTGAAAACTTATTTGGGAAAATAAGAGCAGAAACTTCCCTAACTTGGTGAAGGAAATAGACATACAAGTTCAAGAAGCTCAATGTTCCAAACAAATTGTACCCAGATAGGACCACACCAGGACACATTATAATTAAAATGCCAATGGTTAAAAAGAAAGACAGAACCCTGAAAGCAGAAAGAGAAAGCACTTAGTGATCTACAAGAGAGTTTCCATAAGACTGTCAGATTATTTCTCAAAAGAAACTTTTTAGGCCAAAAAGGAGTGACAAAAATTATTCAAGTGGTGAAAAGCAGGACCTAACAGCCAAGATTCCTCAAACCACCAAAACAATCATTTAGAACCAAGGGACAGAATAAGAACTTTTCAAACAAGATAAAGCTAAAGGAGTTCCTCACCACCACCAAGCAGTATTACATGAAATGTTAAAGGTTCTTCTGCAAGAAGAGGAAGAATATCAAAATATGAACAACAAAATGACAATAAATGTATATCTATCAACACTTGAGTCTAAAACTTCTAAATAAACAAACAAGCAGAACAGAAAAAGAATCCTAGATACAAAGAATGTTTTGATGGTTGCTACATGAGAGAGGAGATGAAAAGATGGGAGAAACATTGAAGAGATAAAGAAGTACAGATTTGTTGTTACATAACAGTCACGGAGATGTAAATTATAGCATGGGGAATATAATCAATAACAGTGCAATGACTAAGTATAGTGTCAGACGGGTGTGAATTTTATCAGGATGCTCGCCTATTAAGTTATGTGATATCTGATCACTGGTGTGTATGCCTGGAACTAATATTATAATGTGTGTCAATTATAATTGAATATAAAAATGATTTAAAAAATTTTAAGTAGGGATAATAATGGTGATACTGCACATGATTAATTACACTCACTTTGAAATACCCTCTAACTTCTGGGGCCACTTTCTTACTCTTTCTCAGTCTTTTAGCCATTTTAAAATTTCTAAATATTGGATGCCTCAGAGCATTGTCTTTGAACTGCGTTTTTATTTATGTGGATTTGCTATTTTGTGATTTTGAAATGTCCTAAATAAATACATAACCCAACACAAAAGAGACGCATTTGAAATATCTTGGCATTTAATTTGTTACCCTAATTTTGAGAACTAGGGTCTGTTCAGAGAACAATTAATGGCTGATTTTTTTTTTTTATTATGGCTTGCATATTGTCAACAGAAGTTACAGTACAGGAACTAGACACTTACAGCAAAGGCTTTAGAAAACCATGGCACTCACAAATGAAGAAATCCCATTCAACTTATGGGGCAGATTAGGTGCCTGAAAAATAAGAGGTAGTGTCCAAAGCATTGGAATTCAGGAATTTTACCTGCAAGCTAAGGGTAGGGAAGGCAGGAGAATATTAAATAAGGCCTTTCCTCTGTTTTGGGGCATTGCATCTTATCCCTCAAGTTCAACAGCAGATAAAAACCCTGAAATATTTTAAGCAACATTCGAGATGTTAACAAAAAGATACGGTTGGAAAAGACAGACAATAAATAGATTCCTAGTAGTTATCAGTTGGATAACTACTGTACTAAGAAAAGAATTAAATCATGGGCCCTGGCTGGGTGGCTCAGTTGGTTAGGGCATTGTCCCTTGCACCAAAAGGTTGTTTTTTCAATTCCCAGTCAGGGCACATACCCAGGTAGCAGGTTCAATCCTTACAGGAGACAACAGATCGATGTTACTCTCACATCTCTCTCCCTCTCTCCCTCCCTCACTCTCTCTCTTCTTCCCTACCTCACTAAATATCAATAAACATATCCTCAAGTGAGGATTACAAAGGAAAATTAGAAACAGATATAAATCATAGGATAGAGTATGATTGTGTAAAAATGCTATTTTTTATATAGTGTTCAGGGAGGAACTAAAGATAGTATTTGACAAAAGATTTTAATAAAAAGTTGCCGAGGCAGTTTAGAGATGCCCATTAGCAACCTTTTGAGTTTTATTTGGCTGTTTGTCATGCACATATGGTTGACAGGTGGTAGTCCAAGCTGGAGATACAGAATTAGGAGTCATTGGCACATAGCAGGCATTGAAAGCCATTGGGAAAAGTGAGGTTCATAGTGAGTGTGCAGAGGCCCTAAAAGAGCAAGGTCTTAAAGGGAAGTGTGGAGCACCTCAGAGGATATGCCACACTGCTACCTATGACTAAGGGACCAAGTAGGGAGTCAGGAAATGGAAGTGCAGTGTCAAGAAATGCAAAAGAAAAGGTGTTTCAAGAAAGAGAATCTAACCGATGGATCTTAGTTATTGTGAAATCAAGTAAGAATTGTGAACTAGCCATTATGTAGACAGCTTCAAAGATGGCCCCCGTCGATGTCTTCCACCCCATATACACATACTTCTCCTTATATCAAGAGGTGGAATTTTATTTCCCTCCATTTGAATCACGGCTGGCCTTATTGACTCACCTTAGCAAGAGAAGGCATGAAAATGAGGTTGAGACCTTGAAAAACCAGGTCATAAGAGACCTTGCCGCTTCAGCCTGTGTTTGCTGGAGGATATGCTCTTGAGATGGCCCTTTCAAAGCCTGTGCCATGCTCTGAGCAGATGAGGACACCTGCAGAGGCCACAGCTAGGCTCACTGATGGACGATCCCAACTTACCTCCTGGACAACAGCCAGCCTCAACTGCCAATGTGCTGCTTCAGCCATGTTGGTCATGGTACCCTGTGGAGGCTTCAGATGATTTCAGCTGATGATACGGCACTGTGAGACATCTCCCATGGGAGCCACCCAGATGAGTCCAGTCAACTCACCAAACTGGGAGATCGTATTAAATTGTTATTTTAAAGCACTATTTTAAGTCACTGTATTTGAGATTTGTCATCTGAAAATTCTTATTAATGGTACCAACTTCATGTCTATTTTGAAGATTAAGTGAATATGGTAATACTATTGGTAAAATTTTTAGCATTAATATTATTTTTTTGTGGACTATCACAAATACTATTTCCTTTTTCTTTTCAAAGCAACGTACACAGTTGCATCACTTTTGTTCATGTTTTTGTGAACACATAACTATGGTTTATATGAGATTTTAAAATTTATAGTTATGACTTCTGGTAAACTTGGAGGCATGGGTAGACATGCTTCACTTCCTCACACAACAACAAGAAGAATTACAAGTAACCTCAAAACAAATAACATTCTAATCAGTGTGAAGTGGTATCTCCTTGTGATTTTTATTTGCATCTCTCTAATGGCTAGTGATGTTGAGCATTCTTTCTTATGCCTATGTACTCTCTGTATGTCCTCTTTTGGAGAAGTGTTTGTTCAGGTCCTTTTCCCATTTTTTAGTTGGGCTGTCTGTCTTCTTTGTGTTGAGATGTGTAAGTTCTTTATATGTTTTGGAGATCAATCCCTTGTCTGAGGTATCATTGGCAAATATGTTTTTCCATATGGTCAGAATGGCCATCATCAACAAATCAACAAACAAGAAGTGCTGGCAAGGATGTTGAGAAAAGGGAATCCTAGTTCACTATTGGTGGGAATGCAGCCCTGTGCAGTCTTTATGGGAACAGTATGGAATTTCCTTAAAAAACTAAAAATGGAACTGTCTTTTGATCCAGCAATTCCATTGCTAGGATTATATCCAAAGAATCCCGAAACACGAATTCAAAAGAACCTATGCACCCCTATGTTCATAGCGGTGCTGTTTACAATAGCCAAGTGCTAGAAAGAGCCTGAGTGCCTATCTGTAAAAAAGTAGATACATAAACGGTGGTACATTTACACAATGGAGTACTATGTTGCAGAAAGAAAAAAGAAACTCCTACCATTTTTGACAACATGGATGGAACTAGAGAGAATTATGCTTAGTGAAATAAGCCAGGCAACAAAAGACATACAGTATTCCCTCACTTATCACGGGTATTATGTTATTGACCCCCACCTTGAGATAGGTGAAAATCTGCAAATTAGGAACCTTACATTTATTTTAGTATTTATATATAGTTAAGGCTTTATAAACCCTTCTGACACACTTATAAACCATTCCCAGTCCCTTATTAACCTTTCCCACTCCCTTCCTTATTAACCTTTTCCACACTTATATAAACACAACTTATGTTCTTAAACATATTCTACACTCTTAAACCTATGTAACTTTAACAACCTATGTATATAGTACTGCAAAATCCCACAATATAGCGAAAAATCCACGATAAATAATTAAATATAATATTTTTTAAAATCCCGCAATACAGTGAGGCCGCGATAAGTGAACCACGATATAGAGAGGGACTACTGTACCATATCATCTCACTTAATACAGGAACCTAATGACCAAAACAAACAAATGACCAAAATATAAACAGAGTCAGGGAATCAAGGAACAGAGTGCCAGTGACCAGAAGGGAGAAGGAGAAGTGGGGAAAGAAGGGTAAGGGTCTAGTTCAAGGAACTAATATAAATGACTCATGGACATGGACAACAGAGTGAGGATTGACTGTGGAAGAGAGGGGAGGTGCCCTGGGCTGGGAAGACCAATGGAGGAAAAATAGGACAACTATAATAAAACAACAATAAAAAAATGAAAAAGACATAAAAATTAAGAGGAAAAAATAGCTATTTTTTTAATTAAAAAGTTTAATTGTATTGAATATTGACCTTCAATAATAAGGAATATAATTTTATTAATGTTATTTATCAAATACAGGTTTCAGAAATGTAGTAGTTACACAATTACACCATATGCTAGTACTGATACACTGTGCTAGAAATATTATAGATATTTAAATATTTTTAAATAAAGTCACAACATATAAAAGATTATTTGGCAAAAACCAATAATTTCCTCTAGTTACATCACCATAAATGGATTGAGCAGGACAGATCATCCAGAAAAAACTTCTTTTTTAATATGAAGACGTGACTTCTGGCCAAGATGGAGGCCTAGACTGACATGCTCCATCTCCCTCCACAACTAAGAAGGAATACAACTACCACAAAACCAGAAATAACCAGAAGTTCCAGAATATAAAGCTACATGGAAGTCCAACATATGAAGTTATAAAGAAGTGGTGCTATTCTGATGGGTAGGAGGGGTGAAGCCAGGGCATAGAGGTCAAGCTCTGCTGGCCATGGCAGCTGCGGCGAAGGTGGCAGGACCGCAGTAAGCACAGACACCCATATTTAAGGGGAGGTGAGACGTGCCTTGGGAGCACCCCCGGCTGCAGACCAAACTCATCAGCTCGCAATTCCAACACCAGGGAAGGCAGACCCCCATTGCCTCAGACTGTGAGGCCCAGAGGGCATGGGGACAGAGGAGGAGGCTCCCGGTCTCTCAGTGGAGAGTGAACAGCAGGAATCCATCTTGGACCCCTGCCCCCACACAAAGTGCCACAGTGTGGTGAGAAGGGTCACCTGGTTGTGACGAGTGCATGGGGATCGACCCCATATAGTGTGGGAGGTGTGACTGCCATGCACAGGAAACAAAGGTAAACACAAATTGTCAGGATGGCAGGGATCATGATTGAGATCCCAATCATGCAGCTGACCAGACAGCAAATATATGATCTGTCAGACCAGCAGGTAGGAAATCATTCTGAGGCTCAGTTCAGAGCTCTGGTTATGAGAAAGCTTACTGATCTAACAGCAGATCTTAAACAAGATGGGGAAGGAATGAAGGCTAGTCCTCCTGATATGAACAAAAATACATACGAAACTAGTGGTGAGGGAAGGAAAACCAGGGATCAAATCAACAAATCAGAACATAGGGAAGGAACAAACAGTCAACCAGTGCAGAAATACAAAACGAGAAGTAAGGAAAATGAGGAGAGGCTCAGAAAGCTATGGGACAGCTATAAGTGGGCCAACATCAAAATAATAGGGTTGCCAGAAGGTGAAGAAGAACTAGAAATGGAAAAATTATGTGAAAAAAATAATAAAGCAGGACTTCCCTAACTTGGGAAAGGAAATAGACTTACAGGTCCAGGAAGCATAGAGAGTTCCAAAAAAACTGGACCCACGAGAACCACACCAAGACACATTATTATTAAAATGTCAAAAATTAAGGATAAAGAGAGAATATTAAAAGCAGCAAGAGAGAAGAAGAGAATTACACACAAAGGGGTCCCAATAAGACTATGAGCTGATTTCTCAAAAGAAACTGCAGGCAAGAAGGGACTGGCAAGAAAAATTCAAAGTAATGAAAAGCAAAAACCTACAACCGCAATTACTCTATCCAGTGAGGCTGTCATTCAGAATAGAAAGTGCTTCCAGGACAAAGTAAAACTAAAGGAGTTCATCAGATCCAAACCACTGTTATATGAAATGTTAAAGGGACTTGTTTAGAAGAAGGAGGATCAAAACTATGAACATTAAAATGAAAACTATCACAACAACCAACAACAGAAGCTAGGGAATCGAAACAAAGGCAAACTAAGTAGGCAACGAGAGTAGAAAAAGAATTATAGGTATGCAGAACATATTGGGGGGAGGTCAGCTGGGAGGGGGAAGGGGGGAAAGGGAAGGATATGGTACAGGAATTAAGAAGCATAGTAGGAGGGAGTGGAGTAGATAGGAAGAAATTGAGAAGAACTATAGGCACAACCAATGGGCATGGACTAAGGGCAGGGGACAATTGGAGGCAGGGGGTTCACTTGGTGGAGGGGAAAAAAGGGAAAAGAAATTGGGACAACTGTAATAGCATAATCCATAAAGCATATTTAAAAAAAATATGATGTTGATAGTTTAAATTTTGCATACACCACAGAGCAAAGTAATGCCAAGCTTAAATTTGCAGTTACTGGGAACAATGCTTAAGTGGAATCCAGGCTGTTGTTCTCTGGCTGTTGACACAGTGGCAATTACTCACTTTGCCCTGTGTGACCCTGCCTTCTCACTTCTCTGCCTTCCTTCTGAGAACCAATATCCTGAATTTGGTTTTTATTATCTCCATGCATGCATTTGTTTATTTTTAAAATAATAATGTATATAATAGTAAATAAAATATAGTACTGCTTTTTACACTTTAAATAGTTCAGTTAAGCAGTTTAAATAAACTATGCACACTTCTGTAACTTACCATTTTGCCCAGTGTAACCTTTGACATTTATTAATGTTAATACTTAGAGCTCTACTTTATGTATTTTCATAAAAGTACACAATATTCTATTATATTAAAGGAGCATAATTTGTGTACCCATTTTCCTGTTGATGGATGTTTTAGACATTCTCAATTTTTTACTTTTGGAAAGAGTGGTAAAATGATCTTCTCTGCACATCTTTGCTGCAGTAATGCATCTTTGTGTATCTCAGTTAAGAATTGAATTATGAGATTGTAGTTTGTTGAGCATTTTAATTTTATTAAATGTTATAAAATTGTTCAAAGAGTAGTGTACAAATTTATATGTCTACCAGCAGCGTGAGTTTCCTTTTGCCTTACAATTTCAGTACATTTTTGCCTATCTGGTGGGTGAGAAATAGTCTACATTGCAGCTCCAGTTGGATTTTATTTGCCTGATATCTGGGAGGTTGAGCATCTTGTACAGGATAGGCAAAAATAGGTTTACAATTGCACTGTGACATTCTTTTGAGTTACTAGAGCTGTTGTAATAATCATAACCTGTATGCCTTTTTCCCTATGAACAACTGTAAATCTACTTACTGACAATTCCAGTTCTCATCCTGTGGCTTGCCTATTTAGATCTTCTGCATGTTTCCCTCCCGGGTTGCTTCTCTTTCTCTTGATTTTTTTAGGAACTTGTTACATATTGATTGTACTAAAGCTTTGTCAATTTATACAATGCAAATATTTTTTCCAGTTTTGTTTTTTAACTTTGCTGATGGTGTCTCAATATTACAAACATTTAAATTTTTAATTTACTTGAACTTATCTGTTACAATTTGTGATTTTTGTTTGTGTTTTGTCCCCAGAATGACTCTGTGCCCTCCTATTATAAAGTGTTACCCTATTTTTCCAAAACTTTCAAAATACGTTTTTTCAAATAAAATTCTGAAGTCTACCTTGAGCTATGTGTGTGTGTGTGTAATATTATGAGATCGTTTTTACTTTCTTCCATATCCATTAATGAATTTTACCTTTTCATCAACTCAAGATAGATGTTATCAGGGTTGACATATGTGGAAAATAACAAACTGGAAATATACTTAATTGGCCCAAGGACACACAGCTTGTCAGTGACCAAGAAAATCAAAGTGAGCATCTCCAACTCAATGACCCTCAGGCATATCAAGTTCATGAATATTTAAATCTGGAATCTTATCTTTACACCCTACTTCACATTCCCACCCACATTGCTCCTCCACAGGCCAAGTTCCCTGTTCCAGCCACAGCTCCGCCACCAGACCAAGTGATGCAGCGTCAAATCTGCAGAGCTGGTTGCAATCTGGCTTCCTAAAACTGCCCTGCGTCATCCTCCCCCTCCCCTGCCATGGGTTAGAATATAATCAGTCTGGGTGAGGTCAGATATTGATAACTCCTAAAGCAGCTGAGATGATTTTAATATTTACCAGGGCTATGAATCATTAGAGAACAGTGCCCGCCATCACCATTCTTGTGTCCCCTCCCCCAATTCGGTTTTGCCTGAAGATATTTTTGGTTATTCCCTTGGTGGTTATACTGTTACCTAGTGACCAGTAGCCTGGGATGCTGCTAAACATCCTATAATGCACAAAATGTCCCCCACTCCTATAACAGAAAATTATGTGGTCCAAAATGCCAATATTTGAGGTTGAAAAACTTGGACCTAGGGTATGTTACCCCCACCCTTGCTACTTAAAATCTAGTGCCTGAACGCAGTATCATGTCACCATTACTAGAGAGCTTGTTATTGGTGTGGGATCTCTGGCTCCTCTCAGACCTACTAGTCAGAAACTACATTTTAGCAGCATCCCAAGATCATTTATGGAACATTACAGTTTGAGAAGCTGTGACTACTCCCTCCTCTTCCCCCCGCAAATCTAATCAGATTATAAACCCTGTCAGCACCACCTCTTAATTATTCCTGAAATTGTCTTTGCCTTTCATCCCCAGGGTCACATTCTTAATCCAGATCTTCATTACTTGTCATTGCAGTTACTGCAATGATATTCCAGTCTGACAGCCCTCTTGTACCTTAGTAGAGGGCTTTCCTCTTTTTGAGAGTTATGGAACAGTTTAGGATGGAAGGGAAGAGCTAAGCCTTCCCAGGAGAAACAGACACACACACACACACACACACACACACATTCCTACAATATTGCATACAATTTTAAAGGGTTCACAGAATCCCTGAAGCCCTCCTCAGACACACTTGCAAGCCACCTTAGTCTCTGAGAGGAGTGCTTGTTCTAAAAAGCAGATGTGATTGTTTGAATCCCTCCTGAAAGTCCCAGCTCTTAGCTTAGCCTACTCAAGCCAAACCAAGCTTTAGCAGTTACCCCGTGTGCCAGTGCTTTGCCGAACCTCAGAGTCTCTGCAGATGCTGCTTCCCCTGCCTGACACACCCTTCCTCTCCTGTGTGTCCACCTCAGCCTTCTCCTTGCAGAAGCAGCTAAGGATCACTTTTCCTGAGAAGCCTTTACTGACCACTCACCCCCTATCCCCATCTTCCACTCTGAGTTACATTTTCCTTTGTGGTCCCTTGGTTTCCAGGGCTTCTATCTGCCATAACACTTGTGGAGTGTATTATGTTGTGCTTTTTTTCTTCTTTCCTTTTGAGCCTTCCATCATATCTGAGTCAGCAAGTGTATTTTTCATCTCCAATCTCAGTGCGCGCTGACACAAATAAGAAGTCCATAAACGTTACTGATAAATGTAAAGGAACAATAAAGCATTGTTTCCAATGTCATATATTGTTTTCAGTGACTATAATTAATGTGTGATGCCTTATGTTTTAAATGAGGCTGATGAGTGGGCATTCATAATATTTTTGTATTTTTATAGTCCTGAAATAGTTTATACTTATAAGTAAAAATGATTTAAAAGTCTGATCACAGCAAATGAGTGCCTGTGTTTCCAACATTCTGTTTCTGTAATATTGTATCCTGAGACCCAGTTCTGACTTCTCCAAGAGTCTTTCTCTGTGGTCAAAGAACCATGCTCAACTGATTGCAGAAGGTGAGAATTTAGAAACATTTTTTCATGTTTGAGTGTCCAAGTGAAAAATCTAATCAAGAACAGAAGAAACAAAACTTGAATTAAAATAAAAGAGAAAGATTTGGAGCCAGAAATTTTACACAGAAAACATTTTAGTACCTCCATGGAGATTATGAATTAAAGTATTCTGTTCATTTTAAAGTCATAAGAACCTCACTAACACTGGATTACAATTTTTCAGGTAAAACTAAAATTTCCACACTCCCCATCCTCATTTAGAAAAATATAGGGAATCTTGCTTAATAAGAATAGAGCATACTCATTAAAAAAAAGGCTTTTACAAATATCTTAAAATTATTCCATGGAGTGTTGTTTTATATCTACCCTTTTACCATTACAATAACATATTTCTCTTTACCTTCTAAAACAAACAAAAATCTTGTTTGCTTTTAAAATATCAACTCTTTTTCACTTTGATTTACTGCCCTTTGGCTAGTAGCCCACTGGTCCCAAGCCAAGTCATCAGACTCCTCTGGGCTGCCTTGGCAAGGGAGGGACACCGAATTGCTGCTCAGGAAGCCTGCTCGAGGCCAGCATTCCTACAAAGTGTCCTCTACGTGTCAGCTGACATCTGTCTGGCTTTCTCTCCTTGGACAGAGCAGGTCCTCAGGGATGCTGCTGGTTCCCTTCCCCCTATGGCAAAGGCTCTGTCCACAGCCCCAGAGATCCAGGGTGGAAAAGGAGGGTTTTCTTAGGGACCGACTTAGAGGAAGCAGCCTCTTTGTATTTGTAAGTGTTGACAATCGCCTATTCCAGAAAAACAACAACTGACATATAACAAAACAAAACAACCCTCTTTTCTTTCAAGGACCCTAAGTTCTCAATGCTGGAATCATTTCCTTGCTATCTATGTGAGTTAGAGCTGCACATGAGTCTGTCACAACAGACAGCTTAGATCAGAGGATAGCAAGTCAACAGACTCATAAAGAAGCTTTTTGGCCTTACATAAAGAGCACATATGAAAGTATTGGAAGTTCCCCGGTTTAGATCACTACAACCCACTGGCTACCTTGAACAAATGATAATTTCATTGAGTGCTGTAGGAGTTTTCTCCCCTACTTTAAAGTTTCTCCTGAATTTTGCATGAATTATCAGAGTATGGATTTAAAATATCCAATTCTCTTTGCTATATAAAGAGAATTTTTTAAGAGTGACAAGTTTTTTTTTGTTTGTTTGTTTGTTTTTTTGTATTGAGGCAAGTTCTCTGAGAGAAAACTTATCTAGGTTGATATTTTCCCAGATTAGCACTATAAAGAAGTACCAGTTATGGAGTATGAAGAAGAAATATTTTTCTCCCTTTTGAACCTATACCCTTTGAATATACATTCCCTAACAGTTTGAAAAATGGGGATATATATATATATATATATATCCATGATAAAATGATTTTTTAAAGATTAAAGCAAGAAAAACTTCAGATTGGTTTGGGATGTCTGTCCAATTGTGCATAAAATCAGCTAAAATTCCTATGGCACCTCATGGACATATGCATGCACACATACAGATATGGGTATGAAGGAGTATAGGTATTAGAATAGAAACTAATGTGTTTCTCTTTCTTGCATAACAACCTTGGAACACTTTATCATTCAATATTGCAGATGCTCTATCTCTTCACCTGGAAGGTAAGCCTAAAAGAGTACATGATGTACAATTCAGTTCTGATCAATAGAGCATCAATACAACACTTTCCAAGTGCAAAAATCCTTGCATCCAAGGATCTATTTATGTCTAAGGCTCTGAGGTCAATGATTCTCTTCCATTAAATAACTTCCTGTTTTGTTTTATAATATCGTTTATCACACTGGACCCTTTGACTGCACTATTTTTGTTCTGCTTTTTTTTTTCTACCAGCAAAATCATTGCACCTGAACAAGAAACTTTTTTTTTAAATCTAGTTTTCTCACAGAATCAATGACATAAGAGAATTAATTGTTTGTTTTCAATCCTGACTTCTTTTTCTTCTCATAGATCTATTTTTGAAACAAATTTTATTTTGGGATGATACTAAATTGGAAACCTGGTGCAAATTTTATTGACCTCCATTTCCTACTATAAAGGATGTTCCCACTAATCTGTCATGTACAGGGCAGACAAAGGTCAGAGGCAAGGGAAGCCAGGCCAGATGGTGTGTTCAAGAAGCCTAGGGCCAGACTCTAAGTTTTGTTGGTGTGTTTTTAAATATATGGTCACCTCAAAAGAGGAAAAAATATTTGGGCAGCCTTATTCTTGTTTCAAGATACGTTAAACTAAATGTTAATTGTGATATGCATTGCAGGTACGATGTCTGAGAAGAGGTACTTATTAAATGTGCTTGAATATGATAGACTAAATGGATGAAATTATGAATGGATGGGTGAATAGATGGGGGAGTAAATGGATGGATAGATGGATGGGTGGGTGGATGAGTAGATGAATTAATTAATATTAGTTATGTTTTATTTAAACAACGCAGAAAACCAAAAAAAAAAAAAGTTACCACTTTGAAAACTATATGAATTTTTTAAAAAATCTCTGGGAATATGTAAGAAATTTTAAAAGAAGAAAAGTATAATGTGTTCCATATATCTTTCATCATGTAACTTTCATGAAGAATAAATTTCATGAAAGACAGTGAGGAAATATACCTTTTAATTCAAGCACACATTAATCTATCTCTTGTAGATAGATAAATAAAATAGAAAATGGTACATTTCCTCTCAAATCTAGCTGCCTTGCCCTACAATGGTAAGATGTCTGCATGCAGTGAGATATTAGATAAAAATATATATTTATATTATTCAGCATAAATACTACTAATAAGTTAATTTCAGTATAATTTAATTTTTAGTGCAAATGTGGAGATGTTAAAACAGTATATTTATTTTAAGTGTATCGACAGATAAAACTTGTAAAAAAATATTTTCAGAGAAAAATAATGTTAACAGTTTTCCCCATATCTGCCCTATTTTGTCATATTATATTATATTAATTTTATATTTATATTATTTTTCAATAATCTATCTATATAATTATTTTTAACTAATTTTAGTTTTTTCCCAAATTATAGTCACATTGTCCATAGTGATTTACATCTCTTTTTTTTTTTCACTTTTATATCAAGGGACCCTGTTTATGTCCATTTAGAGAGCTAGTTCATCTTCTTTTAATGACTGCATGGTATTCTGTTGTATAGATACACCAAATACAATTCAGTCAGATACATATTGAGAATTGAATTGTTTTCCATTTTTATGTTATTACCAACAATACTGCAATGTACTTCTTTGTACATATTGTCAACTAACCATCTGTATTTTTGAATTTTCAGTTATCTTCGCTATGTTCTCTATTAATTTGTCATTTTTTATTAATAGAAACTCTGCATATTAGGAATTTTAATGTTTTTCCCTTTACATATTTGACAAATATTTTCTCTTTATCTGTTGCTTGCCCTTTAAGTTTGTTGGGCTTTTTTGTTTGTTTGTTTGTTTGTTTTTGGCATCTTTGTTGTTTATGGCCTTTAAAACTTTTTGTAGTCAAATCTATTTTTCCTTTTGTTGCTTTTTCTTTTCTGGATATTCATAAGAGATCCTCCTCTGAGTTTATAAAAAATGTGTATGTGTATCTGACTATAGCATTTTTAAAATGGAGATTATTATTTTCTTTTTTAGAGAGAAGGAGAGAAGGAAACATTAATATGAGAGAGAAACATCAATTTGTCGCCTCTCATATGTGCCCTGACCACATGATCAAGCCCACAGCCAAGTTATATGCCCTAACCAGAAGCTGAACCCACAACATTTTGGTGCATGGGAACACACTCCAACCAAGCCACCTGGCCAGGGCTTTACAAAGACTTTTACTGCTGATTGAATTTCAATGTCCTCTACCACATTTTCCAGGCTCTTTTACACTTAGGTTGTAAGTATATGAGTAGTTCTAGCCAATAGGATGTGGGTAGCAATAACACACACAATCTATGTTATTTCTACCCCTGTCTGACCCTCCAGCTGTCTCTTCTCCTTCAAATAGCACACCTCAAAACCAAACGCACCAAATTGTCTCGGTGTTACACTTAAACCATTTATGTTCAAAGTGATTATTGATATAGTTGGGTTAATACCTGCCATATTTGTTTCCCTTGTTCTTTATTTCTTTTTTTGTCTTCCATTCTTTTTCTGTCTTCTGTGGGTTTTTCTTAGTATATTTGTTATACTTCTTTTTGTACTTTTTTCAGTGTCTGCTCTAGAGTTTGCAATATACCTTTACAGTTAATCCAGATTCACTTTCAAATAACCCTATACGACTTTACACCTAATAATGACAGAAGAATCCTAATTCCTCCCTCCCATCTGTTGTGTCATTTCCTTGCTGTCATTTCTATATACACACATTTTTATATACATACATTGTTGGTGTTGTTATTTTGAACATACTGTTACCTCTTAGATAAATTAAGAATAAGAAAAATAAAAGTTTTTATTTTATCTCCACTTGTTACTTCTTCAGTGCTCTTTTTCTTTTTTCTTTATTTATTTTAAGTATATTTTATTGACTATGCTATTACAATTGCCCCAATATTACCCCTTGAACCTCTCCACCTGGTACCCCCATTTCCTCCAGCAATTTCCTCCCTTAGTTCATGTAATGAGTCATGCATTAAGTTATTTGGCTTCTCCCTTTCTTATACTGTTCTTGACATCCCCCTATTTTGTACCTACCAATTTGTACTTACCTCGTTCTCCCCCTTCCCCCTCCCCGCTTATAACCCTCCAAATGATCTCCATATCTATGATTCTGTTCCTGTTCTGTTTGCTTAGTTTGTGTTTTAGATACAGTTTTTGATAGTTGTGAATTTGTTGCAATTTTAATGTTCACAGTTTTGATCTTCTTTTTCTTACATAGTTCCTTTTAACATTTCATATAGTAAGGGTTGGTGATAATGAACTCCATTAGTTTTACTTTGTCTGGGAAGCACTTTATCTACCCTTCCATTCTAAATGATAGCTTTGTTGGTTAGAGTAGTTTAGGTTGTATGTCCTTGCTCTTCATCACTTTGAATACTTCTTGCCAGTCCCTTCTTGCCTGAAAAGTTTCTTTTGAGAAATCAGCTGACAGTCATATGGGAACTCCTTTATTAGGTAACTCTTTGCTTTTCTCTTGTTGCTTTTAAGATTCTCTCTTTATCTTTAATCTTTGGCATTTAATTATGATGTATTGGTGTGGTCCACATTGAGCCCATCTTGTTTGGGATTCTCTGTGCTTCTTGGACTTGTATGTCTATTTCCTTTGCCAAATTAGGGACTTTCCCTTTAATTATTTTTTCAAATAAGTTTTTATTTTCTTGCTCTTCCTCTTCTCCTTCTGGCACCCCTATGATTCAGATGTTGTTATGTTTAAAGATGTCCCAGAAGTTCCTAAATCTGTCCTTGTTTTTCTGAATTCCTTTTCTTCCTGCTGTTCTGATTGAATATATTTTCCTTCCTTGAGTTCCAAATTATTGATTTTATTCTTGGTTTCATCCCCTCCACTGTTGATTCCCTGTAAATTTTTCTTTATTTCACTTAATGCACCCTTCATTTCTGCCTGGGTCTTTTTTATGCTGTTGCAGTATCCAGTGATTTTTTGATCATTTTCATAACCAGTGTTTTGAACTCTGCATCTGATAGGTTGCTTATTTCCATTTCATTTAGTTATTTTCCTGGAGTTTTATTTTGTTCTTTCATTTGGGCCATATTTCTTTGTCTCCTCAATTTGGCAGTTTCCCTGTGCTTACTTCTATGTATTAGGTAGACCCATTTTGACTCCCTGTCTTAGTAGCATGGTCTGTTGTGGAAAAGGCACCTGTAAATTATGTGGGTTGGAGCCTTAGGTAATCACCCAGGCAGGGCAACCTATTTCACTGTTTTTGTGGTTCTGTGTGGGGGAGAGGTCAGAGAGGGGACAATGCTGCTGTCTGGCCTCTAAAGATTGCCCTGGAAGAAGCTATCTCCCAGCACTCACACTTCATTTTCTCCTTCTATGCCACTGGTACCCTTCCAGCTGTTGCACTGATGCTGAATCCAAGAAAGGGTGGATCTGCATGAGTCCTAAATCCATTGCAGGCCTTTTAAGAGGAGTCTCTTGAGAATTCCATAGTTTCTTCCACCACCCAACCCCCCACTTGTTTTTACAGCCAGAACTTATGGGGACTTATTTTCCTTTTGCTGGAACCTGGGCTGGGTGTTCTGATCTGGGACTAGGATCACTTGCTCCCAAGATATCCCTCTTGATTTTTATGCACCACACATGAATGTGGGGGCACCTATTTTGCAGGTTCTCTGTGCCACTCCACCTCTCCATGCCTCTCTGCATCTCCACACCTCTCTGCATTGCTGCCCTTCCTACCCATCGAGATGAATATGGCTTTTTAAAATTCTTGGTTGTCAGACTTCCATACAGCCGATTTTCTGATAAATATGGATGATATTTGTTTTGTAGTCTAGTTGTAATTTTTATTGTAGTTATCCATGGAGGTGAAGCATGTTTACCTCCACCTCCATCTTTATTGGAAGTGTGCTCTTTATTTTTTCTTTATGTAAAATGAGTTTCTTACCTATATTATTTTTCTTTTCTCTAAATAAGTGTTTTTTATTTTCTAGAAGATTTTATTTATTTATTTTTAGAGAAAGAGGAAGGGAGGGAGAAAGAAAGGGAGAGAAACATCAATGTGCAAGAGATACATCAATCAGTTACATCTTGCATGGCCCCAGCCAGGGGCCTGGCTCACAACTCAGGCATGTGCCCTGACCGGGAATCAAACCAGTGACCTTCTAGTTCGCAGGCCAGCACACAATCCACTGAGCCACACCAGCCAGGGCTAGAACTTCTTTTAACATTCTTGCAAATTATGTCTACTGGAAACAACTTACCTCAATTTTTTTTGTCTAAGAATATCTATTTCTCTTTCATTTTTGAAGGATAATTTCACAAAGTACAGAATTCTAAATTGGTGGAGGTTTTATTTTCTCTCAATACTTTAAATACGTCACCTTAGTCCCTTCTTGCTTACATGGTGTCTGCGACATCTGAAATTACTTTTATCTTTGTTTTTCTATAGATGAAGTTTTCCCCTCTGGCCTCTTTCAGAATTTTTTTTTTTTAATCTTTGACTTTCTATAGTTTGAAAATAATATGCTTAGCTATAGTTTTATTTAATTGTTGTTGTTGTTTGGTATTTATCCTGCTTGGCCCTTTCCTAAGCCTCCTGGATCTGTGGTTTGGTGTCTGATATTTATCTGGGGAAATTCTAGTCATTGTTTCAAATATTTCTTTTGTTCCTTTCTGTTTTCTCCTCTGGTATTCTCATTAAGTATACATTGCATACTTTGTAGTTTTCCCAGAGTCCTTATATATTTTATTATTTTTTTTTTCAAAATTTGATTTCTTTCCTTTTTGTTTTTTTAGGATTCTATTGATATATTTTTCAACTCAGAGTTTCTACCTTCTAATCTATTAATATCCTCTAATCTACTAATAAACCCATCAAAGGCATTTTTTTTTCATTTCTGTTAGTGGTTTTTTTAATGGCTTTCTTTCTTTTTTTTTTGTTTTATTTATTTATTTAAATGGTTTTTTTGAGAGAGGGGAAAGGAGAAAGAGAGGGAGAAAAACATCAATGTGTGGTTGCCTCTCACAGGTCCCCAACTGGGAACCTGACATGCAACCTGGTCATGTGTCCTGACTGGGAATCAAACCAGTGACACTTGGTTTACAGGCCAACACTCAATCCACTGAGCCACAGCAGCCAGGGCTCTATTAGTGTTTTTTTATCTCTAGCCCTTCTTTAGTATATCCCTTCCTCTTATCAGTTAGCCTCTGATAATGTCCCAACAGGTTAAGCTCTAGTCAGCTGGTTTTCCCTGGGGGCAGGCCTTGTTAAGAACAAAGTGCCCTGGTATATTTTAAAATGGTTCCTCTCCCTCTTCTCCTGCCAGAAACACAAGAGGATTTTTCTTTGATACTCTAGAAGTCTGGTCAAGTTTCTAATTAAATCTCATAAAATTGTGGGTTTCCCTTGAGTTTTTAACTCTCAGAATGTTAGAAACAAGGTCATAGTGACTCCCAAACCAGTAGCAAAGTCATTGGTAACAAAAGGCAAATGTAATTGAAGGGTCTTAAGGGCAAATGTAATTAAAGGATCTCTGAGAAGGGAGTGGATAACATTAGCATATTCACAAATCACAATAGGGGCATTTAGATGAACGGGTTAGATTGTACCTCCGGAGTATCCAGTCATGGAGAAACGGGGAAGGAGGAGAGGGGAGGGGAAACTAGTTGCGTTAGGGTGGGGAAGCTAAGACTATAAAACCAGGTTCCTTTGTCTACTTGGGGCGCACATTCTCCTGGCTATGAGGGTGCGCCCGGCTCTGCAGACTCGTGAATAAAGGCCTCGCTTTACTGCTCAAGTCCTGTGTCCCAGTTTTTATTGTGAGCGTTTCTCACAAGAATTGTCCATTGTGAGCATCGAGCAATTTGCTAATTACATTTCAGGTTTTCCTATCTTTGCTCTGGGAAGCTGTGAAACTATGTATTTATATGTCTGTCTCTCCATTCTTGGTTGCAGTGGTTTGCCTTGTGTCCTTGTTACAGAACCCCTGGGCTACTCCAATTGAAGCAGAACCCACGGGCTCTTTAGTTAGGGCCCCGATTGCCCGCTGCCAGAATTATAACTCTCAATACCAGAGTTTGTTGAAAAGAAAAAGAATTGTTTATTTAACAGTTATATAGATTTAGATTATTTGGGGATTTCTGCTGTTAAGTCTTATGTTCTTTAAAACACCCATAAACACATATCCTTTCCTCCCCCCTACCAAACCTGGCCAGTCTTAGGAAGGTCAGAAACACCATTACCCTACTTTCCAAACACAGTTCAGCTTTACCAGCAGCTGCCAATCACTCAATTCTGATTGGGGAGGTCCTTTCTGTGCTGTGGTGCCCTCCAGCTCTCAATATAGAGCCGCCTGGATTCCCAGCCTCCTTGTAAATTGCCTTCTTCCTGCAAACTGCATGGATCTCCTCTCCTTCTCAAAACCGCATGGCTAGAGCCTCTTCTTAAAGCAGCCTGGAGACCCCTTCTTCAAGCCACATGGAGGGAGCACACGAGAGTGAAAGAGTGAGCTAAAATGCCTGCAGCTGCTTATATATCCCTGACTGCGTCCTCTGACGCAGTGGATGTTGCAAACAGTTCTGACCATTCACAGAACCTTACGTAGGCTCTGTGTGCTTTTTCCATACCATCCTCTAGTCCAAGACCCCTCCCATCTATCTGAGGCTTTGGATGCATTAAAGCCATTTTGCATAAGAAAGACACTAGCCACCAGCCTCAGGCATGTGGAGGCATTCTGAAAGCTGCTTCCTTCTCCCTATCTCCAGCTACAAACTCTGGGGATTTTTGGACTCCCCTGTTTCTGTAACATCCTCCCCTTCATTCCTGAATGATATGTTCACTGGATATAGAAGTTCAGGTTCTCTTCTTTCAGTTCTTGAAAATGCCACTTCTTTTTGGCCTCCATTGTTTCTGATTAGAAATGTACTGTCATTTGAATTGTTTTCCTCTGTAGGCAATGAAGCCTTTCTCTCTGCCTGCTTTCAATTTTTTAAAATTTGCTTTTATTAATTAATTTTGTTTATATATAGAGAGAGAAACATCAAATTGTTGTGCCACTTTCATTATGTATTTATTAGTTGATTCCTGTATGTGTCCCAACTGCGGATCAGCCAGCAGCCTTGGTGCATCAGGATGATGCTTCAATTGACCAAACTACTAGGAGAGGGCCTCATTTTTTTTTTGTTTGTTTTGAGTTTTTAGAAATTTAACTATGATGTGTCTTGGTACAGAAATATTTGTGTTTATCCTCTTTGTGTATCAATCAGCTTCTCTAATCTACAGGTTTATGTCTTTTGCCAAATTTTGGGACTTTTAAGCTATTAGTTTTTATACTTTTCAATCTCACCTGTCTTCTCTCCTTTTAGCACTTTGATATCATGAATGTTAGATTTTTATTATAGTCCCACATATCACTGAGGCCCTGTTCTTTTTTATAGTATATTTTTTCTTTGTTAACCAGATTAAATAATTTCTAGTTTTCTGTCTTCACATTCATATATTTCTTCATCTATATTCCCCATTCTGTTGTTGAGTCCACCCATGATGTTTGTTTTTTGTATTTGGGTATTTTTGTTTTTGGGGGATTTTTTTTTTCTTATTATATTTCTCAGTTCCAAAACTTCAGTTTGGTTCTTCTTCATATCTTATTTCTGAGATTTTTATATGTCTTTTCTGAGACTTTTTTTTTTCATTTGTTTCAAGTGTGTTTGCAACTTCTCATTTAAACATATTTATAATGACTGCTTTAAATTTTCTATTAGATGATCCTAATATCTGTATCACCTCAGTTTTGCCTTCATTGATTGCCTTTTTTATTCTAGGTGAGGTTTTTGTTTTTTGTTTTTGCAATTACGAGTGATATTCTGTTGAAATTTGGACATTTGGAGTATTATATTATAGAGTCCAGTACTTATTTAAATCTTACATTTTAGCAGGTCTCCTCTGACACCAGGCTGGTTGAAGAAGAAAGGTGCCACTCATAAATACCAGGTTTTCTACTTGGTCTTTGTTGAGAACTAGAGGGATGGGCTCTTCATTGCTGCTCCCCATGTAGTCTGTATTCACACTGTAGAAGGTGACCTCATTACTACTTAGCAATAGTGAGAGCCCTGGTTCTTACTTGGCTTTCTCTGATACTACCCTAGCAACAGGGGAAGGTGGAAATTCAGTCATTCTATGCAAAGTGGAGGGAGTGAAAAGTCCACACTCCCCACTCAGCCCTCACTGAAGCTACATCAATGGGGTGGGAGCACCTTGTTATTACTGGGTGCATGGCAAGGATGGAAGTGTTGGCCTTTGTAAGAGGATGATGGAGGGAAGATAGTACCACTTTTTTTTTTCCTGTAGTGTTTGGTTGGAGTAAAACAGATATTAACTAAAAGTTTTGTTGCTAGTGTCCTTTCCTTGGTTCTTTGGCGAGAAAGTGCAGATTTTTCTTGAGCCTTGTTTAGTCTATGTCTATTGATATTTCCAAGTTGCCAATTTCTCTAATGTCCTTTCTGTGATAAAACAAAATAAATCTTAGGTCCCAAGGTCTCCAGTTAGTCTACCTTCTGTTCTCCAACTTGTAACATTTTTAAAAATTTATTTTATATTTAATGTTTGGTGCTTTTAGTTAGCAAGAAGAATAGGAAAGAGGTTGTCTGTCTACTCCATTGTCCTACAGGCAGAAGTCAAGATGGGTTGTCTTTTACAAGTTTGAAATGACTTTTTCACTGCAGTCAATTTTATCCTTGCCTGATGTAAAGTTTAATTAGCACACATCTTTAATAGCACATTATGTTGTGTGAACCTTCCCTCTTATTTTACTCATTTTACTTTAATAAAGAGATATTTGAGAATGAATAAAAGAATATGTAACATGAATGTTCATGTGGCTTTTACTTTTTTAATAGTCCAACAACATTAGTTAAATATCAATAAAGGACATGTATTTTCCTTTCATGCAAGAAATTGTATGTAGCCACTTAAAAATTAGATGTAAATTTATGTATAAAAAAGTCTAGGATGTATTGCTATGGGGTAAAAACAATTAAATTGCATATTATTTGTTTTAACTTTGTGCTTTTGTTTAAAATTTTTTAAAGATATTTGAAAATACATAAGTGATGTTTCTGCCAAAAAAATAAGAAATGTTTTAGTTTTTCAAGAGCAATGCTCTCAAAGGAATTTCATATGGCTTATCTTATTTGATATTCACAACATGTATAGCCAGGGCAGGCATTAGTCCCAGTTATCTGCTAGTTTAACACAGTCTCTAGATACCACCCAATTTTCTATATGAATTTCTTGGTTCCAAATGCAATCATATTTGCCTTTTTAAAATCACGTACTTGAGAACACTTGAAAAGCATCTTATTATGTAAGATAAACAAATGTGACATTGTATAGAGTATTAAAACCTGCAAAACTTCTGCTCTCTTATTCTTAGAGATCATTTTCAACAAACAGGAGTTTCTTCTTTTCTATGTGCTCGACATACACATCAGATACACAGCCTTAAAGTTTTTAATCACAAGGTCTATGATATATGACTTTTCTAGTTCAAAGGACTCTAATAATAGCACATGCATAGAAATATAGCTCTGAACAGAGTAAATAAACACTTCTCTCTCCGGAGAGGGATCAGATGAATCCGCTTATGTCAGTTCTCTCCCAGAATTCCATTGTTGTTTCTCCAAACATGCTTTAAGGAAAACCACCAAATCTGGGATCAGGAGCTCTGCTCAAACGTGTTTCCTTTAAAAACACAGGGAAACAGGATTTTTGCTCACAGGAGGTCAAGGTCAGCAATCTAACAGAAATGGTCCTTTTGAACTTCCTTTCTGAGAAACACATGTTATCGGAGGAAAACTATTACATTGAAAATTTCTGTTGACACTCAAGCAATGATCAATTTTTTCATTGCACAAGGAATGATTTCAGAAACCATACCTATAAAATCCAGAAATCAGTCTAATGATACTAATATGTAAATTTCCAAGATAATGAAAACAGTGTAAGTTTAGTGAGGACTGGAACAGTGTTTCAGCATTTTTGTGTGCCCCACAAAGAACTGTAACAGTGCCGTTCACATAGTAATTAATCAATAATTAACTACTTACTGAATGATTGTATTTTTAACAATAAAAGAAAAAGAAAAGAATGGGAAAAAAAACAAGAATGCAGACTTCTAGCCAAGATGGAGGTGTAAATACACATGCTGCTTCTCCTCACAACTAAGAAGAAATTTACAACCACTTCAAAAATAAAATAAAAATACAGAAAATCCAAAAAATCAAAACTACAGGGAAGTCCAGCAAGAAATAAAGAAGAAATAATCAACCAGAAAGGTAGAAGGGGTGGAGCCAGAACACAGAAAGAAAGGAGTGGAGGAGCAGCTTCAGGGCGGTGCTTGGCAGCAGCACGGCTAGAGGCGGTGTGGTTTGAAGGAGGGCGGTGGGTGGATGCAGCTAGCAGCAGCCCTGACGAAAAACACAGCCATACCGTTTAAACCTGAGAAATGATCCCAGCCCCAAACTAGACCACACAGCTTGCAGTTCCAGAGTCTGGGAAAATAGAGCTGCATTGATTCTGACTGTGAAATGGGGGCTAGGGCAGAGGAAGAAGCTGCCAATCACAAAAAGGAGGCAGTTTGCTTAGAATGGGAAGAGGAAGAATTGCCTGGAAAAGCAGGGGCAACTGGCACTTTTCCCTCTCAGACCCCTCCCCCACATACAGCACCAAAACACTCGAACTGGTCGTCAGCACTAACAAATACCTAACGCTCTGCCCCCTATAACATAAGAGGTGCAACAGCCCTTGCCAAAATCACAGAAGCAAACACAGAAAGATGAGGAGATGGAGAAGTACGACCCAGAAGCGGGGGCAGATCAAGGTCCCACTTACACAACTAAGCAATGAACAGATAGCACGCCTAACAGATGAGGAGATAGAGAGCTTAACTTATGCACAGTTTAAGACACTGGTGATTAGGATGCTCACAGACTTGACAGCAAAGATTAAACAGGATGGGGAAGGAATGAAGCTATCCTTGCTGAAATAAAGGAAAATCCATATGAAACAAGTGGTGAAGGAAAGGAAACCAGGGTTCAAATCAACAAATTGGAACATAATGAGGAAACAAACAGTCAACCAGTACAGAAGAAGGAAATGAGAATTTTTAAAAATGAGGAAAGGCTTAGAAACCTCTGGGACAGCTATAAACGTGCCAACATCTGAATAATAGCATTGCCAGAATGTGAGGAAGGAGAGCAAGAAATTGAAAAATTATGTGAAAAAATAATGAAGGAAAACTTCCCTAATTTGGGGAAGGAAATGGACATACGGTTCCAGGAAGCACAGAGAGCCCCAAACAAATGACCCAGAGAGGACCACACCAAGACACGTCATAATCAAAATGCCAAAGGTTAAGGATAAAGAGAGAATCTTAAAAGCAGCAAGAGAGAAGAGGAGAATTATCTACAAAGGGGTACCTCTAAGACTGTCAGCTAATTTCTCAAAAGAAACTTTGCAGGCAAGAAGGGACTGGCAGGAAATATTCAAAGTAATGAAAAACAAGGCCCTACAACTAAGATTACTCTATCCAGCAAAGCTATCATTCAGACTGAAAGGGCAGAGTGAGTGCTTCCCAAACAAAGTAAAGCTGAATGAGTTCATCATCACCAAGCCATTATTATATGACATGTTAAAGGGACTTATTTAAGAAAAAGAAGATCAAAACTATGAACATTAAAATGAAAATAGTATCACAACTATTAACAACAGAAGCTAGGAAACAGAACAAAGGTAAACTAAGCAGACAATTAGAGTGGAAACAGAATCATAGGTATGAGGAGCATGTGAGGGAAGTCAGCTGGGAGGGGGAAGGGGTAGTGGGAGGGAAATGGTGCAGGAATTAAGAAGCAAAGTAGAAAGGTGGAGAATGAACAGAAGGACAGTAGAAGAGCTTTATGCACAACCCATGGACATGGAATAAGGGTGCGGGGCTGCTGGAGGGAAGGGGGTTGCTGTGTGGAGAGAAGCAAAGGGAAAAGAAATTGGGACAGCTGTAACAGCATAATCAATAAAACATACAAAAAAAAAAAAGACTGCAAAAGATGCAAATATAACACTCAAATTCGGTTTCTCACATACTGTGTTGCTTTCAGAGACCTGAATTTATATGAAATTATTTGCAAATATGGGTATTGTTAACAAATAAAATATAAATACATTTTTATTTAAATGGTTTAGTGCCACTGTCTTAGGTGTGTAGTCTTTTTTGAGAATTTAAGGAAATTTCCAATAAATTAGTTTATTTTAGTGTTACAGAAATTTCAATACAGTATCATTATTTTCATCTTAAAAATAAAAAAGTTCAGATGAGATTTACCCAAAAGCACCTGATGAGTGTGCTGCAGAATTTGACCTTTGCCCCTGTAGATGTAACTGTCTCCAATTTCTGTAAAGGAAGACAGCTCCTGAAGCTCACATCTTAGTAAGAAAGGCTTAAAGTTTATGCTACCCTGAATCATACAATTCACTCTTTAATCATTTTATGCTGCAGTTTGACCTGCTTTCTCTCTGATATTAAAGCATCACTGAGCTTTGGTTTAGTTTTAAGTAAGAAGCAGCAAAGAGGAGGAAAATACATCAAGTAGGGGAGGTAGATACTTTGTCACATTTGTAGGTTTTCTTCCCATCTGATGGCCACAGTTTCAGTTAACACTGCCCACTTCCTGCCCAGAAGGAGAATGTTCAAGGAAAATGTCTGAAACACAGTTCCCTTTGCTTTAAACTGAATCATGAAAACACATAAAATTTTCTCATTGTACACTAGAAATTGCATATTCCCAGATATTGTAGCAATTCTAAATTAAAAAATAAGAAGCATTAAACAACAGAGTAGTTTGTTTACATGAAATACCATAATATTGTTATTTATCACTTGGACTTACTTAGGTTTAACTAAGTTGGTTTATTTCCATTTAATATGAGGAAACTTCTATTTTCTCTCTTTAAAAACTCATTTCAGTAAGAATCAATATTGAAACTATTCCTTAAAAAAAAAATTCACATGACATCTGTCATCACCTTATATTTGGAAATTACAATAAGAGGAGAGTTAACAATTGACCACTATTCTTACCTTACCTAAAATTTCCTTTCAATGCTTAAAACATACAGATTTTGCCTCCTTATATGTTAATTAGGGACTAGTTTAAAATGTTTTCTAGAAAGGTACAAAATGTCTCTCCTCTGATGAGATTAACTGGATCCAAATGCTAAAAGCAGTTAGCATCAAGTTATAGTGAAACTTGCCTGTTAGGTGAATGACACAAAGTTGCCAATGCAGTGGGCATATGCATCCCAAACTACAATGTTGAGAGGTAAAACATCCTAGGGATTTTATAATTTTATAGTTATCTTCGATCTTGGCCTAATATACAAGGCAGTCCATGATCCTAACACAGCAGGTAGCCTCAGAAGGAGTTCTGTTCTCTATCAAGGCTCTTGCTTCCTCTCCTGTCCCAGACTCAAAATTCCCATGGGCAGAAGCAGGAGTCTGAGATTCAAGGTAATGCAGACCCAGTGTAAATGTATTACTACTCTAGATAATTTGTAATTTTTGTTAGCAACCATGAAAATAAATATAAGTTGACTCCTCCTAGAACAGTATCTTGTGCATGGAGACTACTCAATAAAGGCATGCCCAATTATATAAATAGAATTATATTGGGTAACAATATAATTAGCTTTTTGTTAGTATATCTGATCTCCTCTTTGAAAGTTTTGTCATAACATAACATTTGGTTTGAAAACATCTGTGTTCTTTGAACTTAGAAGATACTCTTTATGTCAAAAGTGATAGCTTGAATGCCACAATTTTGCAGCTTTAAGTGACCAAAATGCTTATGTTGTCCAGTAATTTCCAAAAGTAATCTAAGTCATTGCCTAGTTTACAATGAATCATCCTAGAGGCTTTGCAGGTTCCTTCCCTACCACATGTAGAGGTCAAGTGAGGTGTTCTGAACAACAGCCAGACATGAGGAGGAAGAAGCCATAGGAATGACTTCAGGAGACATACTCAATAGTGAAAGTCAAATTTTTGTATTCTAAGATCAGAAGCGAAACAGGGATGTTTTCATTCACTACTTTAATCCAACATTATACCTGAAGTTCTAGACAGTGCAATGGGGCAAGGAAAAGAGATAAAAGTAATCCAAATTAGAAAAAAAGCACAATCTTTTATTCACATATGACATAATCATATATATAGAAAAATCCAACAAAATTTACAGAAGACTGAGAAAACCAAGAGTGAGTTTAGCAAGATTTCAGGCTACAAGATCAATATACAAAAACAAAATATATTTCTACATACTAGCAATAGAAACTAAGAAAATTAAATTTAAAAAAATCACAATAGCATTGAATATATGAAATACTTGGAGATAAATCTAATAGAACACGTAAAAGACCTATATTCTACACATTATAAAGTATTGCTGACAGAAATTAAAGAAGACAAATAAGTTGGCAGATATATCTTGACCGTGGTTTGAAAGACTGAATATTTTAATTTATTTTTTAATGTACTTTTATCCTCACAAGAGGACATGTTTATTGATTTCAGAAAGAGGGGAAGGGAAGGAGAAAAAAAAGGAGAGAATCATCGATGCAAGAGAGAAACATCTATCAGTTGCCTTTCTTACAAAGCCAGACTAGGGCCAAATCTGCAACTCAAACATGTGCCCTGAGCAGGAATCAAACCCGTGATCTTCCCATTCATGGGACAATGCTCCAACCAATTGAGCTACACTGGCCAGAGCAACTAAATATTTTTAAAGTATCAGTCCTCCCCAAATTGACCCATAGATTCTTGGATCCCCAATCCAATGAAATCCCAATCAAAATCCCAATAGCTAGTTTGTAAAAATTTAGAATCTCATTTTAAAATTCACATGGAAACGAAAATGACAAAAAGTAACTAAAACACTTGTGAAAAAGAACAAAGTTCAAAGATTAATACAATGTAATTTCAAGACTTATACAAAGTTATATCAATCAAACAGCAGTTATTGTTGTAAATAGATCAATGGAACAAATAGGGAATCCAGAAATAACCCACACATGATTTTTTATAAATGCACAAAAACAATGCAGTGGAGAAAGAAACTAATGGTGCTAGAACAATTTGATATCAACATGCAAAATAAATAAAATTTGATTTTTATTTAATATCATATGCAAAGATTTAACATAAAATAGGTCATACACCTAAATGGAACACCTAAAGCTATAAAACTTCTAGGAGAAAATCTATATGACTTGGGTCACAGATTTAGATACAACACTAAAAGCATAATCCATTTAAAAAAAAAACTGAGGCAGAGAAATCTAGAAAGATGGCAGATTTGGAATTATCAGAAATCTGTCTTCTTACTTACACAATTGTACTGGCCGAATCTCTCTGATGTAACTATTTTGGAACTCTGAAGCATATTGAAAGACTGCTACTTCCAAGGGAAGACTTATAGAGTAAATTGTGGTTAATTTCAATCATTTTAATTTCTTAGCACAGTAGCAGCTAACCATCCCCTACCACCATGGCAGATAGCTATGTGCATGTTCCTGGAGCAGCTTAAACACAGGCTTTAGGAGGACAGAATGAGCAAAAAGAACTGCCCTCCAAATATTGGGGATCTAAATTCTGATCACTATTGTTTCCTCTGATCACAGAAGTGCAGACAAAAAAAAAAAAAAAGTTCAACCGTTCTTGTTGCTCCTCTGCTCATTGTTTTAAGTTCCTCCACCTCTGGCTGATATGACTTCTGGGGAATGTAAAGTGTCAGTGCCCATTTCCCCCCGCCTTTTGTTTTTTGCTTTCTGTTTTTCCACTTAGAGGAGCCAGACATTCAAAACTAATATATTCAAAATCTATTGCATGCATCTGGAAAACTGGAAAGTTTGATGAATATCCAGAAAAAGGCTCAGAAAAGATCTGAGGAAACATTACATTTACACCTCAGAATTATCCTCAACACAGAGACAACTTGCAACAAAGAAACAAAAACAATAAACAAAAATAATAAAATCCAGCAAACCCTGGATAAGGGAGAGACTCATATAACCAAAGTTACCACGTTTTTGGATTCAAATGTCTAATGTTCAACAAAAAATCACAAGAAACTAAAAATAAACAAGAAACTGTAGCCCATTTAAATAAATAAATAAACTGAAATTGTTCCTGAACAAAAGGCCTAATGGCAGACACACTAGGAAAAAAAAAAAACTATAAAACAACTGTCTTAAAAATGCTCAAAGAACTAAAGAAAGATGTGGAGGAAGTCAACAAAGTGTTTTGTGAATAAAATGAAAACATCAGTAAAAACCTATAAAACCTAAAAAGAAAAATTATGGAGCTGAAAAAGTAATAGGAAAAATCAGTTAGTTGAATTCAAAGCAAATTTGAGCAGGCAGAAGAAAGAATTAGTGAATTTGAAGCTAGGATAATGAAAACTATCAAGGTTGAGGAACAGAAAGTAAAAACTTAAAGATGAGTGTTAGAGTACTATGGACCTGTGAAACACCATTGAGCAGACCAACATAGGCACAGTGAGAGTCCCAGAAGGCAAAAAGAGAGAGGAAAGTTAGAGAGGCTACTTGAAGAAATTATGGTGAAAACTTCCCAAATATGATGAAAGATATGAATATTAACATCCAAGAAGCTCAACTTCAATATGGATAAAGTCAGAGACCAACAATGAGACACATTATAATCAAACTTTTAAATGCCAAAAACAAAAAGAGACTCTTGAAAGTAGCAAGAAAATAGTAAATAATCATATACAGGAAATACTCAATAAAATTGTGATTATATTTCTCATCAAAAACTTTGAGAGACTTCCAGCCAAGATGGAGGCCTAGACTGACACACTCCATCTCCCTCCACAACTAAGAAGGAATACAACTACTGCAAAACCAGAAATAACCGGAAGTTCCAGAAAATAAATGGAAGTCCAACGTATGAAGTTATAAAGAAGTGGTGCTTGTCCAGACAAGTAGGAGGGGTGAAGCCGGGGAGGAGAGTTCAAGCTGTGCTGACTGCGGCGGCAGCAGCGATGGAGGCAGGACAGCGGTAAGCATGGACACCCATATTTAGAGGGAGGCAAGAAGCACCTGTGGAGCACCCTTGGCTGCAGACCAGACCTGTCAGTTTGTGATTCCAAAGCCAGAGAAGGCAGACCTTCATTTCCTTGGACTGTGAGGCCCAGAGTAAGTGGGGACAGAGGAGGAGACTCCCAGTCACTCAGTGGAGAGTGAACGGCAAGAATCCATCTAGAACCCCCACCCCCACAGAAAACGCCACAGCGTGGTGAGAAAGGTCACCTTGTTGTGACAAGTGCATGGGACTCCACCTCCTATAGCATAGGAGGTGTGACAGCCCTGTCCAGAAAGCAAAGGTAAACACAAAACGGTCAGGATGGCACAGATCATGATAGAGATCCCAGTGACACAGCTGACCAGACAGCAAATATATGATCTGGCGAACCAGCATATAGGAAATCTTTCTGAGACCCAATTCAGAGCTTTGGTTATAAAAATGCTTACAGACCTAACAGCAGATCTTAGACAAGACGTGGAAGGAATAAAGGCTAGTCCTGCTGAAATGAACAAAAACACATACGAAACTAGTGGTGAAAGAAAACCAGGGATCAAATAAACAAATCAGAACATAGGGAAGGAACAAACAGTCAACCAGTGCAGAAATACAAAACAAGAAGTGAGGAAAATGAGGAGAGGCCCAAAAACTTATAGCTATAAGAGGGCCAACATACAAATCATAGGGCTGCCAGAAGGTGAAGAAGAGAAACTAGAAATTGAAAAATTATGTGAAAAAATAATGAAGCAGAACTCCCCAAACTTGGGGAAGAAAATAGACGTACAGGTCCAGGAAGCATAGAGAGTTACAAAAAAACTAGACCCAGGGAGAACCACACCAAGACACGTTATAATCAAAATGTTAAAAATTAAAGATAAAGAGAGAATCTTAAAAGCAGCAAGAGAGAAGAAGAGAATTACATATAAATGGGTCCCAATAAGGCTATCAGCTGATTTCTCAAAAGAAACTCTGCAGGTAAGAAGGGACTGGCAAGAAATATTCAAAGTAATGTAAAGCAAAAACCTACGACCACGAATACTCTATCCAGCAAAACTGTCATTCAAAATAGAAAGGCAGAGAAAGTGCTTCCAGGACAAAGTAGAAATGAAGGGGGTTCATAAGATCCAAACCATTGTAATAAGAAATGTTTTAAAGGGACTTGTTTAGAAGAAGGAGGATCAAAACTATGAACGTTAAAATGGAAACTATCACAACAACCAACAACAGAAGCTAGGGAATTGAAACAAAGGCAGACTAAGTAGGCAGTGAGAGTGGGTAAAGAATTATAGATATGGGGAAAATTTTGAGGGGGGTCAGTGTAGGGGGTGAAGGGGAAAAGGGAGGGATGTTGTACAGGAATTAAACATAGTAGGAGGGAGTGGAGTAGATAGAAAGATGTTGAGAAGAACTGTATGCACAACCAATGGGCATGGACTAAGGGGAGAGGGACTGCTGGAGGGAGGGGGGACACTGTGTGGAGGCGAACAAAGGGAAAAAAAATTGGGACAACTGTAATAGCATAAACAATAAAGCATATTAAAAAATAATAAAACAACTTTGAAAGCCAGAAGATAGTAGGTCAAGACATTCAAAGTGTAAACAGAAAACATCATCAGCCAAGACTCCTATAGTTACCAAAATTGTCTTTCAAAAGTGAAGGATAATAAGAATATTCCTAGATAAAAGTTGAGGAAATTTATAACCACTAGGTAGTACTAAGGGGAAATATAGAGCCTTAAATTTTACATTGAAGTACAAGAAATATTTTAAATCAAGAACCCAACTTTACAACTTAAGGAAGTAGGAAAAGAAGGACACACTATATCTAAAGTTAGCAGAAGGAATGAAATAACAAAGATTAGAGCAGAGATAAATGAAATACCAAAAAGAAAAACAAGATAGAAACAATTAATAAAACAAAAGGTTGGTTCTTCAAAAGATAAACAAAATGGACAAACCTTTAGCTAAACAGACTAAGAAAAAAAAAGAGGAGACTCAAAATACTAAAACCATAAATAAAAGTGGGTATATTAATATAGATTCTACAAAAAAAAATTATGAGAGTACTGTGAACAATTGTACACTATAATATTGGATAACCTGGATAAAATAGAAAAGCAAACACAAAGACATTGCCAAATTAAGGAGAGAAAAAAATATGACCCATACAAAAAAACAGATCAAAATTCCAGAAAAAGACATAAGCAAAACAGAGATAGAAAACCTATCAGATACAAAGTTCAACACATTGGAAATAAGGGTGCTCAGAGAACTCATTCAGTATGGCAAATGCATAAGGGAAGAAATGAAGGCTACACTAAGTGAAATAAAGAAAAATACACGGGGAGCTCATAGTGAATGGAAGGAAGCTTGGGTTCAAATCAATGAATTATAAGGAAGAAATGAACAGTCAACCAACACAGAATGAAGATACAAGAATTGAAAAATACAAGGAAAGAATAAAAAGACACTACGGTATCTTCAAAAGTGCCAACATTTGAATCATAAGAGTGCCAGAAGGAGAAGATGAAGAGGAAGAAACTTAAAACTTATTTGAAAATATAATGAAAGAAAACTTCCTTAATTTGGCAAAGGAAATAGACATACAAGTCCAGGAAGCACAGAGAGTCCCAAACAAGTTGGACCCAAAGAGGACCACACCAAGGCACAACATAATTAAAATGCCAGAGGTTAAAGATAAAGAGAGAATCTTAAAAGCAACAAGAGAAAAGAAGAGAGAGTTACCTACAAAGGAGTTCCCATAAAAATGTCAGTTGATTTCACAACAGAAACTTTGTACGCAAGAAGAGACTGGCAAGAAGTATTCAAACTGATGAAAGTAAGGAAATACAAACTAGATTACTCTATCCAGCAAAGGTATTATTTAGAATGGAAGAGAAGATAGAGTGCTTCCCAGACAAGATAAAGCTAAAGGAGTTCATCATCACCAAGCCCCTATTATATGAAATGTTAAAGGGACTTATTTAAGAAAGAGAAAATCAAAACTATGAACAGTAAAATGACACAAACACAACCATCAAAAACTGAATCTAAAACAAAACAAAAACTAAGCAAACAATTAGAACAGGAACAGAATCATAGATATGGAGATCACTTGGAGGGTTTTCGGTGGGGATTGGGAAGGGAGATAATGAGGGAAAAGGTACAGAGATGAAGAAGCATAATTGGTAGGTACAAAATAGACAGAGGGATATTAAGTATAGTAAAGGAAATGGAGAAGCCAAACAACTTATATGCATGACCTATGGACATAAACTAAGGGGGTGGAGGGTTGCTGGAGGAAAGAGGGGGTACTGGGTGGAGGGAGGAAAGGGAAAAACTTGGGACAACTGTAATAACATAATAAATAAAATGTACTTAAAAGAAGGATACAATTCTTGGGAATTGACCAAGAGGCTGAAAGAATTGTGCAATGAAAACTACAAACATTGATGAAAGAAATTAAATGAAGTATAAATAAATGAAAACACACCAGGGTCATGGATTGGAAGACAATATTGTTAAAATCCAGCAGTCTACAGATTCAATGCAATCCACATCAAACTTTCAGTGATTTTTTTTTTTAAATAGAAAAACCCATCCTAAAATTCATATGGAATCTCAAGGGGCTCAAATAGCCAAAACAATCTAAAAAAAAAAAAAAAAGTAGGATTTACAAAGTTTTACAAAACTTGCTACTTAGTACAGTAATTACAACAGTGTTGTATTTGTATAAAGATAGACATACACCAATGGAA
This sequence comes from Furipterus horrens, assembly GCF_987537825.1. NCBI lineage: Eukaryota > Metazoa > Chordata > Mammalia > Chiroptera > Furipteridae > Furipterus > Furipterus horrens. The sequence continues at coordinate 49,938,945 of NW_028327177.1, forward strand.
TAAAATAAAAAAACATTAATATGTTTCACGTATACAGTTGAATAATTTTTTACAAGGGTTCTAAGACCATTCAATGGGGAAACAATAATCTTTTAAACAAATGGTGCTCATAACTGGATATCCACAGATAAAAGAATAAAGTAGCATCCTTACATAACACATATACAAAATTAATTCAACAAGGACTAAGCACCTAAATGTAAAAACCTCAATATACTTAGGTGAAAGCATAAAACAAAGCTTCATAGCATTGGGTTTGGAAATCACTTCTTGGATACTACACCAAAGGCATGGGTAACAAAAGAAGAAGTAGATAAATTGGACTTCTTTAAAAAAATTTAAATTGTATGCCTCAAAAGACACTATACACAGAGAAAGGCTGCAACCTTTGCCCATTCAAAAATGGGCAAAGAATAGATATTTCTTCAAAGAAGGTATATAAAAGGCCAAGGAGCACATAAAAAGATGCTCAACATCACTATTAGTGAAATTCAAATAAAAAATACAAGATACCACTTTACACCCATTAGGATGACTGCAATAAAAAAAATAGAAAATAAAAAATGTTAGCAAGGATGGTGAGAAATTGGAATCCTTGTGCACTGATGATGTGAATGCAAAATGTAAGTCACTGTGGAAAACAAGATGGCAACTTTTCAAAAAAATAAAATAAAACTAGATATACCCTATGATCCAGCAATTCCCCTTTTGGGTAGGTACCCAAATGATTTGAAAGCAGGATCTTGGAGTCATATTTCACACCTATGTTGGTAGCAGCATTATTCATAATAGCTAAAATGAAAAAGCAACCCATTGCCCATCAACCAATGAGTTGCAGTATATAAGCAAATTGCAGTATATGCAAACAATGAAATACTATTATTTAGCCTTAAAATAGAAAAAAACTCTACAGTACACAACAACATAGAAGAACCTTGAGGATATTATACTGAGTGAAGTAAATAGTCACAAAAAGACAAACACTGTATAATTCCACTTCAATAATGTACTTATAGAGGTCAAAATTAAAAAAACAAAAACAGAAATTGTAATGGTAATTACCAGGAACTAAGGGGATGGGATATTGGGCAGTTATTGTTTAATAAGTATAGCGTTTCAGTTTTACAAGATTAAAAGAGTTATGGGGTGGATGGTGGTCTTCATTGTACAACAATTTGAATGTATTTAATAGCACTGACCTGTACACTTAAAAGTGGTTGAGATGTTAAATATTACATTATGTGTATTTTACATAATAAGAAGAGAAATAAAATGTAGTATGTGATATATGATTGAATGTTACTTCATAATAAAAATAAATGAAATACTAACATGCTACAACATAGATGAATCTTGAAAACACGCTTAGTCAAAGAAGCCACAAAGAACATATATTATATGGTATTTTTTATGTAAAGTCCAGAATAGTCAAATTCATAGAGATAGAAAGTAGATTAGTGGTTTCCAGAGGCTAGGGAGGTTGGGGAAAATGGGGAGTGATTGCTAATGGGTATGGGGCTTCTTTTTGAGGGGACAAAATTATTTCAATATTGGTTGTGGTGATGATTTCACAGCTCGGTGAATATACTAAAAACCATTATAATTATACAGTTCAAATGGGTGGGTTATATATCTCAATTATGTTTAAATAAAGCTATTATAAAAATAAAAACAAATTGATAAATTGTACTTCTTCAAAATTTAACATTTCTGCTTTTCAAAAGACATTGCAAAGAATAAAAAGGCAATCCACAGGAAGATGATCTTTGCAAAGCACATAGTCTATGGAGGGTCATCAGTGGGGTGGGGAAAAAGGAGAATGGGGGAAAAGGTGTAAGGATTAAGAAACATAACCGATAGGTAAAAAATAGACAGGGGGATGCAAAGAATAGTAAATGAAGAAGCCAAAGAACTTATATGCATGACCCATGGATGTTAACTAAGGAAGAAGGAGGGATTCCTGGAGAAAAGGAGGTACTGGGCAAAGGCAGGCTGAGGGAAAATAATTGAGACAACTGTAACAGCATAATTAATAAAATATACATTAAAAAAGACTTTTATACACAATATATAAAGGTTTCTAATTACTCAACAAACAAATAAAAAAGCAAACAGTCAAAAAATGAGCAAGGCAGTCTGGAGAAATCATCTGGAATAACGAACTGAACACTAGCTGGAGCGAAGTTTTATAACCACGGAGAGACAGAAAAGGCCGCTTCATAACAATGTAACCAGTAGAAAGTGTGGAGATATGAGAGGGCTAGCTGGGCTCCCACGGGTGGCAGCTGAAGGGACTGAGAAATAGCTCAGCAGCTGGAGGTTCCCCCTGAGAAGGGCAGGGTCTAAACTCACAGCTGGGCTTCCCAGCCTACAGAAACAGAGTGGAAAGTAAAATAGTATCCAGCTGTGAAAAGCAAAAAGCCACAGTGTTTCTTGCTAGTCTGAGAGAAACAGCTGGAGGAAAAGAGCACTTAAGCAGATCAGGTATGAAAATATTATAGCACCCACTTACACTGGGCTCAAGCAAAGGGAAGGCAGAGAGGACTGGAGACACTTAGGGACAACTGGGGGAGTAGCTGACCGAGTACCAGCACTGTCTCATTCACCGTGCAGAAGGCAGATCATTTCCCTCCAAGTGGCATCACCCTGAGGAGAAGCAAAAGCCCCGCCTACATGAATTAAGTTGCCACACCCTCGATCCTCAAACCTGACAGCTGATCACAGACTTAATAGATGAACAGCTAAAGAAGACAGACAAAAGCAGTAGATCTCTGGTAGTCTCCAACAGGCTGCCTAGGCCCAGACTGGTACATGATCTGATGCCACCAGGCGCAGATCCAAAAAGTACAGATCAATATAAGAAGCAGCAACAAACAAGAAGAGTCACAAAAATGGGAAGACAGAGAAACAATCCCCCATCAAAAGGAAAGGAAGAATCCCCAGAAAGAGTGCTAAGTGAAATAGATGGAAGCAAACTATCAGATATGAAATTCAAAAGATGGTTTATAGGGAAGCTCAATGAGATCAGTGAACCAAAAAAAAAAACCAACAACAACAACAACAAAAAAAAACTACAAAGAACTGCAGGGAAACTACAAGGAACTTACTGAGAATTACACCAGTATGAAAAAGGACATAGAAGCTATCAATAAGAGCCAGGAGGGAATGAAGAATACAATTTCTGAATTGAAGAACACAGTAGAAGGAATTAAAAGCAGGCTAGAGAAAGCAGAAGATTGGATTAGCGAACTGGAGGACAATATAGCAAAAAATTCCCAGACAGTACAACAAAATGAAAAAAGACTGAAAAAGAATGAAGAGATTTTAAGACAGCTGCAGGACACCATAAAATGTAATATCTATATCATAAAAATTCCAGAAGGAGAAGAAGAGCAAGGGATAGAAAACCTCTTTGAAAAACTAATGACAGAAAACTTCCCTAACTTGATAAGAGAAATAGTCACGCAAGTCCAGGAAGCACAGAGGGTCCCAATGAAGATGAACGCCAATAGGCCCACTTCAAGACACATCATAATTAAAATGGCAACATTCAAAGACAAAGAGAGAATTCTAAAAGCAGCAAGAGAGAAACAGCTAATAACATACAAGGGAGCTCCAATAAGGCTATATCATCAGATTTCTCAGCAGAAACACTACAAGCCAGAAGAGAATGGCCAAAAATATTCCAAGGAATGAAAAACAAAGGCCTACAACCAAGAATACTCTACCTAGCTAGACTCTCATTCAAAATGGAAGGTGAAATAAGGAGCTTCCAAGACAAAAGAAGGTTAAAAGAATACATATCCACCAAACCAGCATTGCAAGAGATGCTAAAGGGTCTGCTTTAAGAAGATGAAGAAACAGAGAGAGACAGAGAGGAACACGAGTACAAAGGGGGAAAATAACAATGAATAAGTACTTATCAGTAATAACCTTAAATGTAAATGGATTAAATGCTCCAATCAAAAGACATAGGGTAGCTGAATGGACTATGTAGCAGAAAGAAAGAAGGAACTTTTACCATTTGCAATAACATGGATGGAACTACAGAGAATTATGCTTAGCGAAATAAGTCAGGCAATGAAAGAAAAATACCTTATGCTGTCACCTATTACAGGAAACTAATGAACAACACAAACAAATGAGCAAAATTGAACCAGAGGTATGTAAACAAGGAGTAGACTAACAGTGACAAAGGGGCAGGCGGGAGGGAGAGAAGGGGGTAAGAAGGGGAAGGGTCTAGTCAAAGAACATGTATAAATGACCCACGGACATGGACAACTGAGTGGGGACTGAATGTGGGAGAAGGGAGGAACAGGGTGCAGGGAAGCTGGAGGGGGAAAAATGTGGGACAATAGTAAAGGAAAAACAAACAAAAAAAATTTTAGTGGGGGAAAAATGAAAATATGAAGAATGGAAAGTCCAGTTCAGTGAATATTAGAAGGACAAGGATTTTCCTTCACACTGTATATTTTTCTCCCTATCTGATGCCTCCAGAGTTTGGCATTCTAAAGAATTAAGTAATGACATAAGTTTCTTTGCATAAAACTAATAAGACCAGTTGTTAATCGAGATTTTTTTTTTTACCAAGACGTTGACTGGAATGTCATGCCTAAAGGAGACATGCTTGGGCTCTGGTTGTTACCAAAAAGCCCTGAGGAACTGGGAATGACTTTTGAAGGTAATAAAAGTCCATGAGATAAAAGGCCTGGTACCATGGTTGGTTGTGCGGTCCACAGCAATCTTTCCAGGGAAGGAATGAAGGTTGTTTTCCTGAAAGATGGCTAGAAGAGACCTTAAGGCACAATGGAAAACCTGAAGGACTTGGAAAAGACAGGTGTGTACAGGCAAGGCTGAATGCCAGGTATGTGGCTCAGCTTCTGTGCCCTGAAGGGCAGACTGAAGGTCACCCTAAATGTTCCTTGCATAAGTTCCAGCAAAGCAGAACTAAAGATCATAAGTGATCATTTGCTGCTCTTGTTGTGTTTATGCAAATGAACAGGATAAATTAAAAATGGACTTAATGCAGTCAGTTTCATAGGGTAATCTTAGGGAGAAAAATTGTTATTCAAAGAAAATCACAATGGTCAGTGGCAGACTATAAAGTAGTGCAGCTAACTGTCTTTAAAGTTTCTTTTCATTTGAAATATGTTTTCATTTGAAAGTTAAACTATGTCTGTGGTATCATCGAAGATGTTTAATTTACAGGCAAGAAGAATGTCAAATGCCTTGCAACTTGATGTCTTCCCAATAAGACAGTCTTACAGATTTAGAGACTTGTTTGTGGGTTACGTTACAGAAATTAACATGTGTTTTCTGTTTTAAAAGAGCATAAGCCTATGATCTCATTACCTGAGTGATTGTGTGTACGTATAGGCCTCACTTAATCCTGTCTGCAGCACTGCCTCCTGAGACTCAATGGTTTGGTTGAACTAAGTGACTGGGTTGGTGAAGTATGGGGTGGTCTGTGGGCTTCACTTTACAAAACCCGGTTCTCTTTTTTACCCTAATGGCTTGAACCGAAAGGGCCCAGGGGTCTGAGAAGGGAAAAACCTAAAATATTTCCCTTAGCCCAAACTAAGTATAATGGGCAAAAGTGTTTTGGGCAGGTGAGATGTGCCTGGCACACCTTCCTCCAAAGAAGCCCTTTTTTCCCCTAATGTGGGACATTGAAAAATTAATCCCTGCCTTCTGTTATTTAGTGGTTATGGATTGAATTATTTCCCTGGCTGGTTTGGCTCAGTGGATTGAGCGTCGGCCTGCGAGCTAAGTGTCGCTGGTTCGATCTTCCAGTCAGGGCACATCAGAGAAGGAAAACTCTGACTCCAAAAAACCTCCGCTGCCTTGCGGCATACCTCTTCAGGGGAAAGGCTAAGGGAGTAAACCCCGACAGAAAATCCGGAGCCGGAGTCCCTAAGGCGGTTTGACGTTGTAGTCAACACCAGCAACTCCTGCGGCGCACCTGAAGCCAAGCTGTATTGACTCCATCTTTCCCTTGGATCCTTCAGCTGCGAAGAGAGGGGGGGTCTGCTGCATGGGCAACAGCAGACCCTCCATATCACCCTGCCCAGGCTCTGTAGCTTCAGCTTCACTGGAGAGGACACTCCAGCGTCATCGCAAGATGTCGATTCAACACGGGAGGAGACAGATACCGTGTCACTCCCAAGTCGGACTGCACAACCATTCTCGGCGGTGCAGATAGACTCTTAAGAAGCTACACCATTGTCTCTCGAGATGGACGGCTGCCGACGATGGATTGAATTATGTGTTTTAACCGTTTTGCCAAATCTGTTGCCTCCAGAATACAACGGTTTTGCCAGCCTTTTAAACCAAGCACGCCGTTTTCCGGGGACAGGCAACTGACCTGGAGTCTGCATGATCCTTCCCCATATGGGAAGGCCACCCTCCCCTCCACATCCCCACTCCTATAGGGATTTCTGGAACCAAGGGTAGGTAGGATGACGACCATGTCCAGCTCGAAGTAGCTAGAGGAGCTTGAGACCATTGCCCATTGTCCTTTATAAAATTATAAAGGGTCTTAAGTCTGAGAGGGAGGGATTGTTATTTTTTATTGTTAAAATAATTAATTATTCATTTATTTATTTAAAAAAAGAAGAAGAGTATATAAAACGGTGAAGCGGGAGAGCTTGTATGTATGACCCATGGGTGTGGACTTGGGGGGGGATTTCTGGGGAAGGGATGGTGCTGGGTGGAGGGGAGCAAAGGGGAAATAATTGGAACTATTTTAACAATATAATCAATAAAATATACTTAATAAAGAAATTATATTTTAAAACTATTGATTTAAAACATTTCACTTTATTATAGTAGTTATGTGAATAAACAATTTCTACCTAATTACTACAAAAAAGAAATATCTGCTGTCAGGTCTTTTTTTTTTATGATAGTGAAAATATACTCTATTTTAATACAATAGCTGGCAGAAATATACTGGCTCCAGAGACAAAAGAAAATACAAGCATTCTATAATAATCTTTTATTTGTCTTTTCAAGTAAGTCTAAAGAAAATACTCCAATTATGTTCAACATTATGACTTAGGGAGTTGAAATTTTTTTACGATAAAAATATAACTTTGACAGCCCCCATTTTTGATAATTTGTAAAGAATGGAATAAAAAATCCCATATAGTATATCAATAACAAATGTTCCCCTCTTTGAATCAAATACAATTATAAGCAGTGTAAGAAATTGGTTAATCAATAAATTTGATAAAATATTTATCAAAATGTTCACAAAAAATACCTTTTTATTTCTTATTTTTACCTTACAGATATTTTCTAAATGGATATTTTAAATGCACAGAAATAAAAAGCTAACTACATGCAACTCTGTAAAGATTCAAAACTCATCAGAAGTAAATCTGCCTAAATTAGAGTTGACCAACTTAGGGTAAGAATAAATGTCAGAAATCTCTTAATCATATACCATTGCTCAAGGGTTTCAAGATAAGTTGTTTAAGACAAAGTTACCAAGAATTAAAATCTTAAGATGAATTTTATCATAAATCATTGATTCTAGTAAAAGGTAACATAACTGTATACAAAAATCTGCATTTACACTTTTTATAAAGAAGCCATCAACTGAAACAGCAGAGAGCTTTCCAACTGTTGAACATGAAACTTCTCAGAATCCCTTGGGAAACAGGAAAAGCTTCCATTCAGAATCTAACCTCCGTGTTGGCTTCAATGAAGGAGCAAATGTTCCAGTAGTTGCAGAAATAATATCAGATGATTCCCATTATGTCAACCCACACACTACAGAATTTCTTTTATTCCCAAATCTCCTAAGATATTAAGTTATGAACTTTCTATAAATATAAGATGGGTTAGAAAACCACTTGCTGGGACCATCCTATTTTCTGGCTTTCGTCCATGTGCCAATCTCAATTTCATCTAACTTCCCTGATAAAGTAATATGGTCTTTCTACACACACACACACACACATACACACACACACAAAATGATTTTGCTTGCCTTCATCAAAATCCTAACTGACCTACCTTCCTTGGACATTAAGAAGGACAGGCAAGGAAATCAAGGGATAAATTTTTTTTTAAGATAGAGACTAAATATTCAAAATGCTTCACAAAGGAGTTTCAGAATGTGTTTTTCATCACTCTCTTTTAAGGAATGTTGCTCGTTCCTCATTAGCCCTCTACTCTGCACTGCTTAGTCCACCATTCACTGGAGAGAAGAGACAACCTTCTTCTGAATCCTGTTCATGCTTTAAGCTATGAGGCAAGGTTCACCATCACCTGAATGCCAAGTTACCACTATTTAAAAATAGAGGAAAAGTGACGATGGTTATCTGTGTACTGGTGCAGATGTGACATTTTTCACCCACTGAAGCTACTGCTATGGTATTTTGCAATAGACAACCTGATAGTGCTTCTTCCTGGAACCAGATAAATCAGATCCAATATTTAACTGTAAAAAGGTGTGTGCTCAAACTTTTGATGAGCAATAAAGAGTTTTAGGAAAGGTGAAGCAAATCTCCCTGAACCAAATGGATACAATATGGAGCTTTTCTTATCTCTCTGAACTAAGCTAATTACTCACAGGTTATAAAACGCAGTATGCTCATAAAAATCAGGCTGCTTCCATAAAGTCAGTGCTTGCTGTCAGCATATCCAAGGGAGGAAATCATTGCCATTTCAAAACAAAATACTTAAAATTTACAAAAAACAACCTATGAGAAATAGCCCTTCTTAAATAAGTTAGGGATAAAAAATTACCAAAAGTATATTACAGTCACACCCCCTGGCTGGTTCGGCTCAGTGGATTGAGCGTCGGCCTGCGAGCTAAGTGTCGCTGGTTCGATCTTCCAGTCAGGGCACATCAGAGAAGGAAAACTCTGATTTCAAAAACCTCCGCTGCCTTGCGGCATACCTCTTCAGGGGAAAGGCTAAGGGAGTAAACCCCGACAGAAAATCCGGAGCCGGAGTCCCTAAGGCGGTTTGACGTTGTAGTCAACACCGGCAACTCCTGCGGCGCACCTGAAGCCAAGCTGTATTGACTCCGTCTTTCCCTTGGACCCTTCAGCTGCGAAGAGAGGGGGGGGTCTGCTGCATGGGCAACAGCAGACCCTCCATATCACCCTGCCCAGGCTCTGTAGCTTCAGCTTCACTGGAGAGGACACTCCAGCGTCATTGCAAGATGTTGATTCAACACGAGAGGAGACAGATACCGTGTCACTCCCGAGTCGGACTGCACAGCCATTCTCGGGGGTGCAGATAGACTCTTAAGAAGCTACACCATCGTCTCTCGAGACGGACGGCTGCCGACGATTACAGTCACAACCCCATCTTTAGAGCAGTCCTTAAAAAAGTCTAATTTTATTTTAAAAAATGAACAAATATACAGCAAGCTTTTGTTTTACTTTCACCAAGTTCATCCTCCCTTGTTAGAGTGCAAATAATTTCTGGGTCAGAGCTTCAATTTAAAAACAAACAAACAAACATGCAGAGCTCTATTCCTCAGTATGGCTGCAGAAAAATTTAATTAAAGGGAACAAAATGACTGACATTAGGCAAAACTGCAGTAAATATGTACTCACCATAACAACTACAGTTTAGTCCCAAAGGAGTGAGCCATCCTCTACTCAAAGTCTAACAGTAAATGAGGGTGGAATGGAAAAGCTGCTAATCTCTGTGCTATCTTATTTTTAATACAGGGTGCATAATGCAGTCTTTACATTACCCACATTAAATATACTTTAGAAACAAAATTCTTCTTGATATTTTGACAAACCCACCCTATGTTCCTTAGGTTAATTTCTGTGTTAATTTTTACCTTACTAATCATTGTACTGCTACAGCTACATCAACTAAATATCAGTATTTGTAGTGTTGCTCGGAAGATACACAGACAGTAAAATCTATGTTTACCTAAAAAGGAGCCTTTTAAAATAAAGGAAGAAAGCAATAATGTTCCAAATGAATGACACTGGGCAAAATGCAAATAGCAAACACCACATTCAGACAGAGTATCAGGTGCCCATTAATTTATCTTGTATAGATAAAATTCTTGAGAAAAATTGAGAATATTATCCCTCCCGCTAAACTTTTAGCTTCTAGATAGTGTCGGATGTTATAAGTGGTATAATGGATAGATGCTTTTAGGAAAAGTAAAAACCCATGTACAAAGTAAAATATCAAAATCTGTAGTGACATCGGTAGAAGGCTCTCTTCTCTGGTGATAACACCCTTTAATACATATTCAGGATAGACTAAACTGAAACAGAGTACAGTATTTTGATACAGTATCAATCTTTTCATATACTTTTACTAAATATTATAAAATTCCAAAAATACATAAATATTCCTTGTACCATGCATTATGCACCAGTTTGGGGCTGACTGATGAGGCCATGGTTACTATTTTAACAGTTAACTATTGCACCTCAGAAGTCCTGCTGTCTATACACAGTAAATGGGCACAATGGTGAGGGCTCGAGAGAATGGCAAACTGCCTCTAAAGTAAAAAGTTTGTGGTGAAGTGTCTCTAAATTAGAAGAGAAGGGGATATGAGGTAGGGGAGGTAGGCAGGGTAAAAAAAATTTTAATAATACTGCTTAGGAGTGTATATTTAAAGAGAGCTACTATAGCTTATCTACCCTTTATCCTAGTCTTGAATAACTGCCATGTTCATGCAAAATAAAATTTCTACTTTATAGGAAGAGACTCAGTCTGTTAGGAAAAGCATATTCTTAATCAGGAAAAGATGTGAAGACTTCTCTCTCATAGATGCTATTTTACTTGGTAAGTCTTTTGGCTATGTCACTATATGCTATTTCAACCTTCCTATCGCTGGGACAGGTATTAGTGAACTCGTCCCTAATGTAAGCATTCATTAAGTATCCCCAGATGCCACTCATCCTTTTTGGAATATCAAAGTTGTGGTATTTTTTTGGCCACCACCTTGACAAAGTGCAATTTGGGCAACAGGTTGCAATCAGCCAATGTCATTTTATTGCCATCCAGAAACTTACGTGAGGAAAACTTAATGTCCTCCATACTATTCTCATCAATTTCATCAGGGAGGGGAGAATTCAGATAGTCATCCAGTTTCTGCAGTGTTTTCAAGAGACCTCTCTCCGATGCTTCATTAGCCTCTGGCCTTGAATTCTTAATATATGCAGAGAATTTGGCAAAGATGTCCATTCCAGCAGTATTTGATTTTGGGTGTTTTGGTGAAAGCTTTAAGTACTTGGGAGGGCATAAGACTTCTTCAAGAAATTCTTCAATCTTATTTACATCTGTTTTGACTTCATTGTTGAAAGTTATAAATGGTGGGTGGGTCCCGGAAGCCAAGTCCTGCAGGGCTACAGGCTTCCTTTTCAGGTCAACAGTTGTGACACTAAATACAACTCTTTTGAGCCAAAGAATCATGAAGAGCCTCTGGGAAAAGGAGCAGTTTCCTATGCTTTCACCATCACTGCCAGCCTTGATGAAGAGCTCAATGATGGGCTCTTTGTCTTCCTCCTTCAGCCCATTCAGCAGCATCGACAAGCCATGGCCAGCTCGGTGATCTCTGCGGACACTGGTAGTGGCGGATGCTTCTGGTCCGGGGTTGCTCTGGAGTGGCCTCCCGCTGCGCTGTGCCTTCCAGGACAGTGCCTGCATAGAGCTCGCCTCAGTCTGGGACCTCAGCGCCACCCCACACCTCCAGCACAACTCTGGGGCTGCCCCAGCAGGAGCTGCTTCAAACCACTGGGCAGGACCCAGGGGCGGGGTCTCCCAGGTCTTTAAGCATTTGTATAACCAAAGCTCTGAACTGTACCTCCAGAAAGATATCCTATCTGCTGCTTTGTTAGATTAGATACTTGCTGTCTGGTCAGATGTGTCACCAGGATCTCTATCATGATGTGTGCCATCCTGACCATTTTGTGTTTACCTTTGCTTCCTGGGTGAGGCTGTCACAACTCCTACGCTATAGGGGCGGAGCCCCATGCACTCATCACAACTAGGTGACCCTTCTCACCATGCTGTGGCATTTTCTGTGTGAGTGGTGGTCCAAGATGGATTCTTGCCATTCACTCTCTGCTTAGAGACCAGGAGCCTCTTCCTCCATCCCCACCCCTTCCAGGCATCACAGCCCAAGGCAATGGGGGCTGCCTTCCCTGGCATTGGAATTGCAAGCTGAAGGGTCTAGTCTGTAGCCAAGGGTGCTCCCCAGGCACTTCTCACCTCCCCTTAAATATGGGTGTTTGTGTTTACCGTCATCCTGCCGCCATCACTGCTGCTGCCACTGCCGCCAGCACAGCTTGACTTCTCCACCCCAGCTTCGCCCCTCCTACACATCTGGATGAGTACCACTTCTTTATAAATTAATCTGTTGGACTTCCATTTATTTTCTGAAGCTTCTGGTTATTTCTAGTTTTGCAGGAGTTGTATTCCTTCTTAGTTGTGGGGGGAGATGGAGCGTGTCGTTCTAGGCATCCATCTTGGCCAGAAGTCTCCTGTGTGTAAAAAAATTCACAAATTTTGATGTTTTTTAAATGCATGCTGATATGGAAGCTGTCACAATACAATCTAACAAAAGTGTTTTGATTGAAATTAAAGACAACTGAGGACTACAAGAGCCATCTTACAGAAAAAAAAAAAAACTTTTGGCCAACCCAATATGTAATTTCACTTATAGGAAGTGCTAGAAACTCAAATCTAATTTATAGTGACAGAAAGCAGATTCTGTCTCTTTGCTTGGGGATAAAAGAAGCAAGAAGGAAGGTCTACAAAGAGGCATATGAAAAGTTCTAGGTTTTGTTGACATCTGTGTCTTGATTATGGCAAATGGTGTCCCAGGAGTGAGTATTTCAAAGCTTATCAAATAGTATACTTTAAATAAGTGTTTATTGCATGTCACACCTCAATACAACTATTTAATATTTTTTAATTTCTTTTTTATTGTTTTTCTATTACAGTTGTCCCATTTCCCTCCCTTTTTTCTCCCTTGTTCCACCCCCTCCCCCCTCTCCCACAGTCCAACCCCATTTAGTTGTCCATGTCCATGTGTCATTTACATTAGATCCTTGACTAGATCCCTCTCCACTCCCCTCTGGTCACTGTCAGTCTGTTCCCTGTTTACATGTCTGGTTCTATTTTGCTCATTTGTTCATTTTGTTCATTGTATTTCTGTATTAGGTGAGATCATATGATATTTATCTTTTGCTGCCTGGCTTATTTCACTTAGCATAATACTCTCAAGTTCCATCAATGCTGTAGCAAAATGTAGGTGTTCTTTCTTTCTGCTGTATAATATTCCATTGTGTAAACATACCACAGTTTTTTGATCCACTCATCCAATGATGGGCACTTAGGCTGTTTCCAGCACTTGGTTATTGAAAATAGTGTTGCTATTAACATAGGGGTGCATAGGTTCTTTTGAATTGGTGTTTCAGTGTTCTTTGGGTATAATCCTAGCAATGGAATGCTGGTTCAAAAGGCTGTTCCATTTTTAGTTTTTTTGAGGCAATTCCTTACTATTTTCCATAGTGGCTGCACCAGTCTGCATTCCCACCAACAGTGCACTATGATTCCCTCTTCTCCGCATCCTTGCCAGCATTCGTTGTTTGTTGATTTGTTAATGATGGCCATTCTGACCAGTGTGAAGTGGTATCTCATTGTGGTTTTAATGTGTATCTCTCTGATGACTAGTGATGTTAAGCATTCTTTCATGTGCCTATTGGGTCCTCTGCATATCCTCCTTGGTGAAGTGTCTGTCCAGGTCCTTTGCCAATTTTAATTGGATTATCTGTCTTCTTGGCGTTGAGTTGTATAAGTTCTCTATATATTTTGGAGGTCAAACCCTTGTCTGAGGTATTATGGGCAAATATGTTTTCCAATACAGTTGGTTCCCTTTTCATCTTGCTGATGTTTTCTTTTACTGAGCAGAACCAATGGCACATTTCACAGACTTAGAACAAATATTTCAAAAATTCATATGGAGCCATATAAGACCCCGAATAGCCTCAGCAATCTTGAGAAAGAAAAACACAGTAAGAGGAATCACAATACCTGATATAAAACTATACTACAAGGCCACTGTAATAAAACAATCAAGTACTGACATAAGAAGAGAAATATAGACAAATGGAAGAGAATAAAGATCCCAGAAATAAACCGAAGTCTCCATGGTCAGTTAATATTTGACAAAGGGGGAAGGAGCATAAAATGGAGTAAAAATAGCTTCTTCAACAAATGGTGTGAGAGAACTGGACAGGGACATGCAAAAAAATGAAACTAGACCACCAAATTACACCATACACCCGAATAAACTCAAGATGGATAAAAGACTTAAATATAAGACATGACACCATAAAAGTCCTAGAAGAAAACATAGGCAGGAAATTTTCAGATATCCCACGTAGCAAGATTTTCACTGATATATCTCGTAGGGTAAGGGAAATAAAGGAAAGAATAACCAAATAGGACTGCATCAAACTATTTAATCTTTTTAAGAACCAATTTTCCTGTACAAAATAAGACATATTTTGCATTTGATTTAATCTTAGTTTCCAAAATAGCATTATAAAATATTCTTCATATAGCCTTTGTATATTTCTTATAAAGCTCATTTCTATATATTTTTGTATGAGTCATAAGTGAAATTACCCCTGGCTGGTTTGGCTCAGTGGATTGAGCGTCGGCCTGCGAGCTAAGTGTCGCTGGTTCGATCTTCCAGTCAGGGCACATCAGAGAAGGAAAACTCTGACTCCAAAAAACCTCCGCCGCCTTGCGGCATACCTCTTCAGGGGAAAGGCTAAGGGAGTAAACCCCGACAGAAAATCCGGAGCCGGAGTCCCTAAGGCTGTTTGACGTTGTAGTCAACACCGGCAACTCCTGCGGCGCACCTGAAACCAAGCTGTATTGACTCCGTCTTTCCCTTGGACCCTTCAGCTGCGAAGAGAGGGGGGGTCTGCTGCATGGGCAACAGCAGACCCTCCATATCACCCTGCCCAGGCTCTGTAGCTTCAGCTTCACTGGAGAGGACACTCCAGCGTCATCACAAGATGTCGATTCAACACGGGAGGAGACAGATACCGTGTCACTCCCGAGTCGGACTGCACAGCCATTCTCGGCGGTGCAGATAGACTCTTAAGAAGCTACACCATCGTCTCTCGAGACGGACGGCTGCCGACGACAGAAGTGAAATCTCTCTACTCCATTTTATGATTGGTTTTGATTTTTTTATAAGAAAACTTTTGATTTTTGCTATAACAAATTAATAAGGGTGAAATATTTTTTATCCATTCTTAATTCTTTATTTTGACTCATTTCTTATTGGACTTGACTTCATATTGCCAAGCAATTTTTAAAAGAGGATTCATAAGTAGTTTATTCCCTCAGTTATTTCATGTTTAAAATAACCTGCCTGTTGCTTTAGTTGGTAGATTGTGTATTGGCAATTTTTTATTCTCCCTTTCCCAGTGACTTTGGAAAGTTTTAATAAGAAAAGGATGAGTAGTCACTTAAAAAGAGAATTATAAAAATTAAGCAGAAAAAGGAGATAGTAATTTTAAAAAGCAAGTATATATTTAACATTTATTGGTTTCCAGATATTCATTTGATATTAAGTAACCATATCTATCTAATATCTATTGGGCCTAGACAGGCTTCACCAATAAGTTCACCAATAAGTTCAATAAGTTATTGAAGACCAGCCACATGCCAGGCAATAAAAAAAAAAGGTATAGATTAAAAGGAAACTGCTATTCCAGGCTCACGGTTCCAGCAGACACATGAAAGCAGTAAACAACATGGCATATTCTACAAATTATAAGCAGTTTTACAGTATATATAGTTAATTCACTTAATCCTCAAAACGACTCTATGGGAAGGTGTTATTACCCTTTCTTATTGTGGTAAGACCACTTAACTTTAGATTTACCCTCTTCATAAAATTTCAAGTATTTAATATAGCATTGTTAACCATTGGAACAATGTTGTACAGTAGATCTATAAGACATATTCATCTTGCATAACTGAAAATTTACATCCATTGCACAGCAACTCTCCATTCTCCTCTCCTCATAGTCACTGGGAACCTCCATCCTACTCTCTGCCTCTCTGAGTTTGACTATTTTAGATACCTCATATCTAAGTGGAATCATACAGTATTTGTCCTTCTATAATGGCTTATTTCACTTAGCATAATGTCTTCAGGATTAATCCATGTTGCTGCATATGGCAGGATTTTATTTTTCCACCATATATATCAAGTTTTGTTTACCCACTTATCCATAAATGAACATTTAGATTATTTCTACGTCTTGGCTGTTGTGAATAATGTTGCAATGTACATAGGGGTGCAAATATTACTTCAAGACTATGACTTTAATTTTTGGTTAAATACCCAGAAGTAGGATTACAGAATCTACTTCTAATTTTTTTTGAGGAATCTCCCTACTGTGTTCCATAATGGCTATACCATCTTATATTCCCACCAAGGATTTACAAGTCTTCCAATTTCTCCACATCAGCAATGCTTGTTATCTCTTGTTGTGTTTCTATGATAGCCATTGTAACAGGTGTGAGGTGATGTCATCATTATAGTTATGATTTGCATTTTGCTGTTTATTAGTGGTGTGGAGCACCTTCTCATATATCTGTTGTCCATTTGTTTTATTTTCTTTGAATAAATGTCTATTCAAGTCTTTTGCCCGTTTTTTAAAATCAGATTGTTTGTTTTCATGCTATTGAGCTGTAAAGAGTTTCTTATGGTTTTTTTTAATATTGCCCCTTATAAAAGATAAGATTTGCAAATACTTTCCACCATTTTATAGGTTGCCTTTTCACCTTATTAATTATTTCTCTTGTTGTATGAAAGCTTTTAAGTTAGATGTAGTCCCACTTTGTTTTTGTTTCTGTTACTGGTGCTTTTGGTGTTATATCCAAAAATCATTGCCAAGATCAATGTCATAAAGCTTTTTCTCTGTTTCATTTTAGTTTTACAAGTCTTTAACCCATCTTGAGTTGATTTCTGTATATGGTGTAATATAGTGGTCCAATTTTATACTTTTGTATGTGGATGTCTAGTTTTCCTAACACCATTTGTTAAAGAGAGTATCCTTTCCCCATTTTATATTTTTAGTATTCTTGTTGAAGATCAGTTGACCAAGCATGCACAGGTTTATTTCTGGACTTTATTTTGTTCTGTTGGTTTAAGTGTTTATCTTTATATCAGGACAACATTGTTTAAATTACCACAGTTTTGTAATATATTTTAAAATCAGAAACTGTGATGCCTCCAGCTTTGTTCTTCTTTCTCAAGATTGTTTTGGTTATTCAGGGTTCTTTGTAGTTTCATGTGAACTTTAGAATTGTCTTTTCTGTTTCTGTTTTTTAAAATACCCTTGGTATTTTGTTAGGAATTGCATTATGCCTGTAGGTTGTTTTGGGTAGTGTCCATATTTTAACAATATTAAGTCTTCTAATCTATGAATACAAGATATCTTTACATTTATGTACATCTTCCATAATTTCTTTCAACAATATTTTATAATTTTCAATGTATAAATTTTTACTTCCTTGGCTGAGTTTATACCTAAGAATTTTATTATTTTTGATGCTATTGTAAAAGAGATTGATTTCTTTATTTACTTTTCAGATAGTTTATTGTTTGTGTAAAAAATGCAATTGATTTATGTATGTTGATTTTAAGTCCTGCAACTGTACTATTATTATTTGCTCTAACAGTTTTTTGTGTAGGGAATTTTTAGGATTTTCTTCCTACAGTATCATGCAACTCTAGGCAGAAATAATTTTACTTCATTCTTTTCTATTTTAATGCCTTTTGTCTTTTCTTGCTTAATTTTTTTGGCTAGAATGCACAATACCATATTGAATAGAAGTAGTGAGAGTGGACATACTTGCCTTGTTCAGGATCTTAGAAAAAAATGTCTCAAACTTCCACCATTGAGTATTATGTTAGCTATGTGTTTTTCATATAGGACCTTTATTATGTTGCAGTAATTCTCTGTTCCTATTTTAGTGCAAGTTTTTATCATGAGAGTGTGTTAAATTCTATCAAATACTTTTTTTGGTATCTGTTAGAATGATCCCAATAGTTTTTAATGTTTGTTCTGTTAGTGTGGTGTAATCACATTAACTGATTTTTGTATGTTGAAACATACATTCATCACTGAGACAAATCACACTTGATCATGGTATATGATCATGTGTTGTTGAATTTGTTTTGTTATTTTGTTGAAGATTTTGCATGAGTGTCCGTCAAGGATATTGACTCTTTTGTTTCTTTGTTTGTTTGTTTTGTAGTATCTCTTGGGCTTTGGTTTAAGGGTAATACTGTCCTAATGAAATGAGATCGGAAGTTTTCCCTCATCTTTATTTTTTGGAAGTTTGAAAAGAGTGGTTGCTAATTCTTTTTAAAATGTTTTGTAGAATTCACCAGTGAAGCCACCTGGTCCTGAACTTTACTTTGTTAGGAGGTTTTGATTACTGACTGGACCCTCTGTGTATCCTTCTCAGAGAAGTGTTTGTTCAAGTCCTTTGCCCATTTTTTAAATTGGGTTGTCTGTCTTCTTGGTGTTGAGATGTGTAAGTTCTTTATATATTTTGGAGATCAATCCCTTGTCTGATGTATCCCATATATGTTTTCCCATGCTGTTTGTTCCCTTTTCATCTTGCTGATGTTTTATTTTGCTGAGCAGAAACTCTTTAGTTTAATGTAGTCCCATTTGTTTATTCTTTCCTTTATTTCTCTTGCTTTAAGGGATGTATCCGTGAAGATATTGTTACGTGGGATATCTGAAATTTTCCTGCCTATGTTTTTCTCTAGGACTTTTATGGTATCACGGCTTACATTTAAGTCTTTGATCCATTTTGAGTTTATTCTGGTGTATGGTGTAAATTGGTGGTCTAGTTTCATTTTTTTGCATGTCCATGTCCAGTTCTCCCAACACCAATTGTTGAAGAGGCTCTTCTCACTCCATTTTATGGTCCTTCCTCTTTTGTCAAATATTAATTGACCATATAGACTGGGGTTTTTTCTGGGCTCTCTATTCTGTTTCATTGATCTATATGTCTGTTCTTATGCCAGTACCAGACTATCTTGATCACAGTGGCTTTGTAGTATAGTTTGATGTCAGGTATTGTAATTTCTCCTGCTGTGTTCTTCTGTCTCAAGATTGCTTTGGCTATTCTAGGTCTTTTTTTTTGGTTCCATATACATTTTTGAAGTATTTGTTCTAGGTCTGTGAAATGTCACTGGTATTTTAATAGGGATTGTGTTGAATCTGTAACTTGCTTTGGGTAGTATGGACATTTTAATGATGTTGATTCTTCCCATCCACGAATGTGGTATTAATTAGCTTCCATTTATTTGCATCTTCCATAATTTCTTTCTTCAGTGTTATGTAGTTTTCTGAGTACAGGTCTTTTTAACTCTTTGGTTAAGTTTATTCCTAGGTACATTATTTTTTTGCTGTTATAGCAAATGGGATTTTTTTTTTTTTTTTTTTTTAGTTTCTATCTCTGATATTTTATTGTTGGTGTACAGAAATGCCTTTAATTTCTGAATATTGACTTCATACCCTGCTATTTTGCCAAATTCACTTATTAGGTTGAGTAGTTTTTTAGTGGGGGTCTATATAGGATTTTCTATGTACACTATCGTGTTATCTGCAAATAATGACAGTTTTACTCCCTCCTTTCCAATTTGGATGTCTTCTATTTTATTTTCTTGTCAGATTGCTGTGGCTAGAACTTCAAACACTATGTTGAATATGAGCAGAGAGAGTGGATATCTTTGTCTTGTTCCTGATCTCAGGGGGAATGCTTTCAGCTTTTGCCCATTGAGTATGATGTTGGCTTCAGGTTTCTCATATATAGCCTTAATTATGCTGTGGTATGCTCCCTCTATTCCCATTTTGCTGAGTGTTTTCATCATAAATGGGTGTTGTACTTTATCAAATGCTTTTTCTGCATCTATTGATATGATCATGTGGTTTTTGTCTTTCATTTTGCTTATATGGTGTATTACACTTATTGATTTTCAAATATTAAACCATCCTTGCATCCACAGGATGAATCCCACTTGATCGTGGTGTATGATCTTTCTAATGTGTTGCTGGATCCTGTTTGCCATTATTTTGTTGAGAATTTCAACATCTATGTTCATCAGATATATTGGCCTGTACTTTTTTTTGTTGTTGTTGTGTCTTGACCTGGTTTTGGAATTATGGTAATACTTGCTTCATAGAAAGAGTTTGGGAGCTTTCCCTCTGCTTGAATTTTTGGAATAGTCTGAGAAGGATAGGCGTTAGTTCTTCCCTAAATGTTTTGTAAAATTCGCCTGTGAAGCCATGTGATCCAGGGCTTTTGTGTGCCAGGAGTTTTTTGATTACTGTTTCAATTTTACTCTTTGTTATCAGTTTGTTCACGCTTTCTAATTCTTCTTGCTTCAGTTTTGGAAGACAGTATGTTTCTAGAAATTTGTCCATTTCATCTAGGTTGTCATGTTTTCTGCAATAGAGTTGTTTGTTGTAATCTCTTACAATCCTTTGTATTGTTGTGATATCAGTTGTTATTTGTCCTCTTTTGTTTCTGCTTTTTTTTATTTGGGTCCTCTCTCTTTTTTTCTTGATGAGCCTGGTTAAAAGCTTGTCAATTTTGTTTATCTTTTCAAAGAACCATCTTCTACTTTTGTTGACCTTTTGAATTGTTTGTTTAGTCTCTATGTCACTTAATTCTGCTCTGATCTTGATGATTTCATTCTTTCTACTCGCCCTGGGCTTTGTTTGTTGTTGTTGTTGTTCTAGTTCTTATAGCTGTAGGGTTAAGTTTTTATTTGAGATTTTTATATCTTTTTCATGTAGGCCTGTATTGCTATGAACTTTCCTTTCAGGACTGCTTTTGCTGTGTTCCATAATTTTTGGGCTGTTGTGTGTTCATTATCATTAGTTTGCAGAAACCTCTTGATTTCATTGTTAACCCATTCATTATTTAATATAATGTTATTAATTTTCCATGAGTTTGAATGTTTTTGAGTTTTTTCCTTGAGGTTGATTTCTAGTTTCAAGGCATGTGGTCTGAAAAGATGCTTGGTATAATTTCAGTTTTCTTGAATTTGTTGAGGCTTGTTTTGTGTCCTACCATGTGGTCTATCTTTGAAAATGTTCCATTTGCATTAAAAAGGAATGTATATTTTGCTTCTTTGGTGTGAAAAGTTCTATATATATTAATTAAGTCCATTTGATCTAGAGTGTTGTTCAATGCCTCAATATCCTTGGTGTTTCTTTGCTTCAAAGATCTGTCTGTTGTTGATAAAGGGTGTTTAAGTCCCCTACTATGAGTGTGTTGCTGTTGATATTCTTGTAGTCTTCTAGTATTTTCCTTATATATTTGGGTGCACCTATGTTGGGTGCATATATGTTTACCAGGATTATATCTTCTTGATGGATTGTTCCCTTAAGTAGTATGAAATGACCTTCTTTGTCTATTTTTATAGGTTTTGCTGTGAAATCTTTTTTGTCTGATATAAGTATTGCTACCCCAGCTTTTTTTAACTATCCATTTGCTTGGAATACTTTTTTCCATTCCTTCAATTTCAGTCTGTGTAAATCTTTTGTTTGAGGTCTGTCTCTTGTAGACAGCATATATGTGGGTCATGTTTTCATATCTATTCTGCTACCCTATGTCTTTTGATTGGAGCATTTAATCCATTTACATTTATGGTTATTATTGACAAGTATTTATTCATTTCAGTTTGTACCTGTGTTTCTCTCCCTCTCTCTTTTTCTACTTTTTCTTAAAACATTCCCTTTAGCATCTCTTGCAATGCTGGTTTGGTGGAGATGTATTATTTTAGTCTTCTTTTGTCTGGGAAACTTCGTATTTCACTTCCATTTTGAAAGAGAGCCTTGCTAGTAGAGTAGTCTTGGTTGTAGGCCTTTGTTTTTCATTGCTTGAAATACTTTTTGCCATTCCCCTCTGGCTTATAGTGTTTTTGTTGAGAAATCAATTGATAATGTTATTGGAGTTCCTGTGTATGTTATTTGCTGCTTCTCTCTTGCTGCCTTTAGGATTCTCTCTTTGTCTTTGAATGTTGCCACTTTAATTACGATATGCCGTCGAGTGGGCCTTTTTGGGTTCATCTTCATTGGAACCCTCTGTGCTTCCTGGACTTGCATAACTTTTCTCTCATCAAGTTAGGAAAGTTTTCTGTCATTACTTTTTCAATCAGTTTTTCTATCCCATGCTCCTCTTCTTCTCCTTCTTGTATCCCTGTGATATGATTTTTTTTTCATTTCATGTTGTCCTGCAGTTCTCTTAAACCCTCTTCATTCTTTTAAAATCTTTTTTCATTTTGTTGTATTGTCTGGGATTTTTTTCCTACATTGTCCTCTAACTCACTGATCCAATCCTCTGCTTCATTTAGCCTGCTTTTGATTGATTCTACTGTGTTCTTAACTTCAGAAATTGTATTCTTCATTTCTTCCTGGTTCTTATTGATAGTTTCTATGTCCTTTTTTATGCTGGTGTAGTTCTCTATAAGTTCCTTGTAGTTTCCCTGGAGTTCTTTGTAATACCCCTGGAGTTCATTGTAGTTTTCTCTGAGTTTGTCAAGTTCATTGAGCTCCCTTATAACCATTGTTTTGAATTTCATATCTGATAGTTTGCTTACCTCTGTTTCATCTAGCTATCTTTCTGGGGATTCCTCTTTTCCTTTCATTGGGAGGTTGTTTCTGTGTCTCCCCATGTTGGATGCTTCTTGTTTGTTTTTGTATCTTAGATTTGTCTGCTTTGTTTTCCCGCCTTCATGGTATGAGATTCTGTATAGCAGACCTGGGGGATTTAGTGGTGCAGTCTCTTCGATCTCCTGAGTTTGATACTTTTGGGATGCCCTTCATGCCATTTGTTTAAGTTGTCTGGTTGTATTTAAGTTACTCTTTGGTAGAACCTTCCCTCTGGCTAGTTGATCTAGAGTCACCCTGCCCATCTTGTCTTGAGTTCTTTTGTGAATATGGTGCTAAAATATAAACACACAACCCAGGCAAGAAACCCACACCCTCAAAAATATCCCCCACCCACAGTCACACTATCAACAGCAAATAAGCCAGTATTAATATAGATGTAGAAAGGTTAAGACTATTATACTATATGAAAACAGATAAGAGTTGTTTTAACAGAAAGAAATGTGATTTTTGGTAGGGAAGATGGTTGAATAATAATAGTAGCAAGTAGGGTCAAGTCTGTGCAAGACAGTAAGTAATATTTACATTTTATGTTGAAAAAGGGAAGGAAGAATGCAGAATGAAGTGAGAAAGTGGAAGTGTATAGTATTAGGTTTATATAGCAGTTATGTGCTATATATTTAGTGCCAGAGGGAGAATAAACAAAACAGAGAAACAATAAAAAATTAAAGAAGAAGAATAGGAGGGAGAGAAGGTAGGAAACAGATTAAAGAAAGAATTTTGCTCAGTACAACCTTTGGGCACTGTCTTCTTTTTCTGGATCCTCCCCTGTAAAATTCCATGGGCTTTAAATCTCCTTTTCTGGCTGGCTGGCTATGAAAAGATCTAGCTGGATTCCGAGGCTGCTATTCTCTCACTCGTGGGTCTGCAGCAGCTCTCTGCTGTGAACCGCACTTAGTTGAGTCCCACCCCACCCCCTGGGTCCTTTGACACCCTCCAGCTCTCCTCAGGATTGTCTAGCAACACTGTTCTACTGGTGATCCAGTGCCCATGCCCATAGTATCTGCCCAGCCTTGGGTCCTGTCTCCACTCCTCCTCCAAAAAAGTCTCTGTGTTGCCTTCAAGCTGCAGCACCGGCTTGCATCCCTGCCTGGCAGAACCTTGTTGTGTGCTTGCATGTGCCGCTTGCCTGCCTGGGGTCCCTACCGAGTCTGAGGTTCCATCATAGCTTTCCCATATGGGCCCCTGTCCCTTGCTCAGTTCTGCTTTTTTGTTTGGTGTGAGCTCCTGGGGTGCAGGGTTTCCAGCCCAGGGTTGCCAACAAAGGGAGTCCCCATCTAGACTCAGTTCATACAGTTTCTCACAGTCTGGGCTGTTCACTGTCTTCCCACGTCTCCAGCTGTTTCAACCAATCCTTCTTGCTGACTCCCTGTGGGACCTTGCTGGTCAGGGCACCTATGGCAGGGGGAGGTTTCCAAGCAGATCATGGCTAATGAGCCAGTCAGCAGCTGCCCCTTTCAGGTGCGGTGCAGCAGAGCCACCGGGCTGGGAAGCCCAGTGACTTCCCTTGAGCTCGGGCTGAGCTCTGCTCTCTTTCATGCTGTTCCCACACTCCCTCTCCTGTTCACCCTATCTGAAATCTGCACTCTCTCACTCCACTATGTGTTTGTACTCCAAGTCCTTCCACAATGGGAGCAAGCAGACAACACTGCTACCTACTCCGCCGCCATCTTCTTCCTGTCTTTCTTCTTTTTTAATGTGGGTGTTTGTTAGTATAAACTCTTTTGGTACTGCTTTTGTTGCATACCATAAAAATTGGTGTATTGTGTTTTCAATTTTGTTTGTCTCAAGATATGTTCTAATTCTTCTTTCAATTTTTTGATGCATTAGTTGTATTGTTTGACTTCCACATATTTGTAAATTTTGCATGTTCTTTTTGCTATTATATCTAGTTTCATTCCGTTGTGGTTTGAAAAGATATTAGGTATTATTTCAATGTTCTTAAATTTGTTAAAGCTTATTTTGTGACCCAGAATGTGATCTATCCTTGAAAATGTTACATGTGTTTTTCAGAAGAATCTGTATTCTGTTGTCATTGGGTGGATTGTTCTGAATATACCTGCTAGGGTCATTTGACATATAGTGTCTCTAAAATTTTTTTTTATTTCGATTTTTAAAATTTTTTTCTTTTTGAATTTTTTTTCTTTGATATGTAGTGTTTTTTCAGTCTGCTATTTCTTAACGATTTTTTGTCAAGATGTTCTGTTATTGAAAGTGAAGTATTAAAGTCTTCTACCATTTTTGTATTGCTGAATATTTCTCTCTTCAGTTTTGTTAATGTTTGTTTTATGTATGTAGGGGCTCTGGTGTTTGGTGGATATATAATTGTTATAACTTCTTGGTCCTTTTATTTTTATATGATATCCTTGTTCATCTTTTGTGAGCTTTTAACTTAAAGTCTATTAAGTTCAATATAAGTATGAACTACCCTTGCTCTCTTTGGTTATATTTGCATGGAATATCTTTTTCAATCTTTTTATTTCCAACTCAAGTGTGTTCTGAAATCTAAAGTGAGTCTCTTGTAAACAGCATAGTGTTGTGTTTTGTTTTTTGAATCCATCCTGTCCCTCCATGTATTTTAATTGAAAATTTTAATCCACTTATATTTAAAGTAATTATTAATAGAGAAGAACTTATTGCCAATTTGTAAATTACATTATATCCGTCTTATAGTTCTTTAGTCTCTCTCCTTTGCTGCCTTCTTTTGTATTTTGATTTTTTTGTAGTGATATGTTTTGAATACTTTCTTTTTCTTTTGTATATCTTCTCTGTGTATTTTCCTTGTGGTTACAATGTAGCTTACATGTAATGCCTCATAATTATAACAGCCTATTTTAAGCTGATAACTACTTAACTTCAATTGTATACAACTCTACAATTTTACTTCTCACATACATTTTGTATTATTGATTTTTTTATT